>NC_092148.1:29113708-29430299 GCF_045791955.1 Oncorhynchus clarkii lewisi
AGGGCTAAGCTTGGAAGTTGAATGAGGTAGCTAGGTCATATAGTAAGTTGGTAGTAGTTGAATTGATAGACACACAAGGACAGAATTGATTGAGCAAAAAGATACATTTATGTAGATAGGTGGATATTTTGTTAGTTTATCATTTCTATTCTGAATTCTAATTAGGATATATTATTATTCATGTAAAACATTGACAGTATTTGTTTGTGTGGATAGTGGGTTAAAGTAATACTTGTGAGCCACATAGGCAAGAGCAGCAGTCACTTACTCCCACCTCCATCCACACAGATAGGCCGGCACTACAGCTGGTTGCTTGTCAACCACCCTCTCCTCACTAAGAATGTAGCTAGTGGATAATTAACAGTGTACCAGTGTTGGTCCATCCACAGCTGGAATAACAGAGAGTCTGCACACTACCAGGCAACAATGGAGGCGCCCACCAGCCGGCCTCCTTAGTCATGGGGTGGCAGGTAGCCTAGTGGTTAGAGTGTTGGACTAGTAACCAAAAGGTTGCAAGATTGAATCCCTCAGCTGACAAGGTAAAAACCTGTCATTCTGCCCCTGAACAAGGCAGTTAACCCATTGTTCCTAGGCTGTCATTGAAAATAAAATGTGTTCTTAACTGACTTGCCTAGTTAAATAAAGGTAATAAATAAATAAATTAGAAGCCTGCCTAACATCTCCAATGCTGAGTGCCCCATTACTTGGCCTTTGTGAGTCACCAGCACAAACCTGCCATTTGGCCAGTCAATCAGCTGGGTAAATATTGGTTGCCGTGGCGAAAACTGACAATGGAACTATATTTCTTTCTTGTCGAATGACAGCATCAAGTGATGTTCTGGCGTGTGTTCATATGATAAAATGGGAGAGAACCTGTACGGTGTGATTAAGTCGCAAACTGTCTGAGACTGTCCTATTAATGTGAGATGTATAGATTTGAATTTATGACACAATATACGATTGGGTTGTCATGACACTGTTGTTTCACCAGAGCAATTTTGAAACTTCTGGGGAAAAAATGACAATCAGGTAATAACAATGCACAAAGACAAATGTCATTTTTATCAGTGCGAGAACTAATAACAAATATTAGGGTGTCTTAGGTGTCCAATGCAATTCAGTGGATGAGTCTACTCTAGAATGCTTGGTTAGTGTTTGCAGACATCTTATGGAGATGTCATGCCCATCTCTCTCTCTCTCGTTGCCCCTCTGGCCCACGTCCTTCTCCATCTCCTTTCCTTCTCTGTGGAGAAAACCTGGCTCCTGTGCCCCCCCCCCCTCTATGCCAATCCCGCTGCCTGCTGCCTTGCCACCTCTCTGTAGGCCAGGTTCCCACCCTGGTAAATCTGTGTTATTGATTTGTGAGTGTGTGTGTCCGTGTGTGTGTGTGTGTGTGGATTATCTGACCTTCACATGGCAGGCATGTTGGTTTCAATCTACCCCTGGACCTCAACATTATTATTTCTGTCTGTGTTGACTTTTCAAGATTGCATCGATATAACATACTGAACAAAGCAAAGGAACACGAGCAGCATCGTCTTCCATCTTGACATATTTTCTGTGCGGTGAAGCGATGTTGATTAGGATGACTCTTTTGGTTCATTTGATCTCCGTTCTGTCTCTGTTTCTGTCATATCTATGTGAGTGGACTGTTTTTTCTCTCCAAATCTATAGAAGTGGAGTTTAAAAAAAAAAGAAAATAAAATATATCAGAGGAAGAAAAAAAATAAACAAATAATGTTGTTTTTAACAGAACTCTGTATGAGTGGTTGATTGTTGTCGTTGTTTAAACTTTTCACCTGATGCTTGATGTCAAGTTGTACATTGTTTTTTTTGAATAGGAGTAAATCAAGAGGATATCTAAATGCAGAGGAAAACAGACAGCTGAAAATATAATACCTTAGTACATAATCAATATGACCTTAAAGTTCCATTAGATTGCTGTAAATTATTTACACACTTTCAACGGGAGTAAAGATCACTGAGAGATGGATGGAAGCGGCAGTTTACTAATACATGTCAGAAACAGTTGCCAAATGTTATGCTAATGTTTCTGTTGAGGTGCACAGAGTAGGTCAGTCCCCACTTCTCTTGTTTATGATAATGTAGAACATATTTAATCCAGTGAAAGGGGCTATAAGAGGGTTAGGCTGTTTGTTTCCATTTCAGTCAAACTGCTTCTGGCTGTGAGTGGTACGGGTTTGGGGGTCAACTTTTGGGTGAGGTCAAAAATGTGGTTAATACTAGGTGGACAGCGGAGTCAAAGTAACTCGGAGCGTATTTTCTAAACTATTTACCTAAACATTGATGACGATGAGTCGCACCCCTCATATCCGAAAGTATCCTAAACACGCAGTATGACATACTGCACTATTCATCAGAATATATGTAAACCATACAAGAACTGCTCTTCTTACAAAAACGTTCAGAATAAAAAATAAAATAAACTTTTTGCACATGAAACTAATTCCAGCTTTAATGATGGTTTGCTAGTACTTTTCAAAGTAAACAAATTCATTTTAAATGAGATAGAATCTCAAACATTGACATTGTATTCTTCACACAGTAACCACTTTGTTGGTAAGTAATTAGCTAGCTGACATTCTGTCCAATGAGCACCTTATCATTGTGAAATAGACTGATGGTTCTGGCGTTGTTTGTGACTGTAGACTGCCTTTTGCTTACTGTTGCAGACATCAAGAGCGAGGCCTATTTGTCTGTAAGACATAGACTCGTGTCGTCTCTGACGTAACAGGCGCTGAGAATTTGTCTTGTTTTGGAGCGTGGCCTATTAATGGAACATTGGAACAATAATGAAGCGACAAAAAAAAAAAACAAGCTGACATCTCGTTGTCTTCGGAGGGAGGCTTGACATTCAAAGACACTGTTGGAGCAGTCCTTTCACCACTGAAGTTTGTAATGAGAAACGCATGACAAACAACCTGGACCTGTGCGTGCTTCTGTCGATAGCAGGCCCAATACCAGGGCAGTGTCTTCCAATCATACTAGGATGCAAATAATCTCACAAATACATGTTTTATGTTTATGATGTTTCAGCATATTCAGTGTCATAATTCATACTTATTATACAATATCCCTGAGCATATTACAGTGTATATAGATTTACCTAATTGCATAAATTCTGCCTTTCTGTTTTGACTTCCATTCTTGCAATAACAAGACTCCTGTTGACAACACTAATGATCTAATTACTTTCAGAAGTCTATAGAGTCATGAGTTGTTTGTTTGTCGAGATAAGAGGACTAAATCTGATTAGTCAGGGAGAAAGTCACTCCAACTCTCTCATTTTGACTTTAATAAAATACTGTGATCATCTCCAAATACACCTCAACATCATGGGCAAGCTTTGGGGCAAATGCCTTTGAACTGAAGGTCTTGGTGTTTTTGTTTTGTTTTGTTACCTTGATAAGGAAGCATTCACTGGCTGCGCCCTCACTCAGCCCCGTTATGGATGGTAACGACAGAGAGGTTAAACGTGAGAGCGAGGGGACAGCACAAAGCTCATTGTCCTGGGTAAGACAAACACATTTGCCTGGTCCCAAATCTGTTTGTGCTATCTTGACAACTCATATGGCCGTTGCTTGGCATGATAATGACCATAGGATTAAGCATTAAAGGCTAAGAACTAGCTCTGATAAGAAATGAACACATCTGCCTTTATTCTTGGAATGTCTTATTGTAACTCATTAGAGTTTCTCATAATTTTTGATGTCTTTGTTGGTATTGCTGTTGTTGTTGTCATTGTTGTAATTGTCTCTCATTTGTATCCTTTGAGAATTTGTTTGAACCCAAACAGTTAGCAGGGAGGCAATTCAATTTAAACTAGTGGGCTATGCATCACCATAAAGAAGCCTAACCAAGCTCAAATCTATAAAAATTCTAGCCACATGGAAATTTCCTTTCAGTTCATCTTTTTGCCTGAGTGGTTTCGTGACAGATCCAGATATAATCACCCCGGCACAATGCATTGTGGATTCTATTGATCTTTGCAGGGAATTGAAACTCACCACAGAACAAGGCAAAGAGGGATCGTGAAATGATTATGTGCAAACCCCTCATGCGAAAGAGAAGGTTCCTCCCAGGGTTTCTCCAGTGGGGTGCACGTTACAAAGTCCTGCACCATTTACAGAACCATGAGTGTGTTGTTTGGCCACAACTGCATTACCAACATGGCCTGAATATGTCGTAGTAGTTATACTGTATGTCATATTTCACTATGGTTAAATGTCAACAATCTGACATATTTCTAACGAGCGGCAGGTAGCCTAGTGGTTAAGAGCATTGGGCCAGTAACTGAAAGGTTGCCGGTTTGAATCCCTGAGCCAACAAAAAAATATACTGTTGTGCCCTTGAGCAAAGCACTTAATCCTAATTTCTCCTGTAAATCGCTCTGGATAAAGAGTGTCTGCTAAATTACTAAAATGTAAATGTCATGAGATGGATGGTATTGCATCTCCTCCTGACCCTACTAGCACCCCCCTCTGTGCCCCAACTCCTCCTCCAGGTCCCCTCACACCCCCAGACGGACCAGTGGGTTCTCCTCTGTATCACTAGTGGGTTCCACCCACACCACCTCACCCTAACCTGGACACACCAGAGTGGGGAAGATAGCCCCTACCACTTTGTTGGCAGCAACTGCACCCTTCACCCTGCCTACCCTCACACCAACCAATCGCACAGCCTGATTCCAAAGATCTCAACTCCTAATTGGATGGGAGTTGAGTTTACTGTTTACAGGTGACGGACAGCTCCAGAAATGAAGTGTACGTAATCAGTGTGCTGTCCCTCCCCCCACGGGGGTCTGTGGATGCTGGGATCTCCTACACCTGTAGTGTGCAGGATCACCCTGCACTGGACTGACCCCTGTCTGCCTCCTTCTCCTGGGGTGAGCTTTAGTTAACACTACCGTATATTTCACTAGACTAGTTCTCATATGGCTCAAATATCTAGTCTCAGCCAACAGCTTGCATGGCATACCTGAGTGAAATCAAGGTTTTCCCTATCAACTTTTATACATGTGTGCTTCCACTACACACAGATTCAGTCAATCATGGGCCTTCAACGACTGTAAATTGAATTCACCCTCAGGTCTGTCCTCATTGTGTGAGGTCCATAACTGTATAACTTTGCATTGCCTTTTTGTCTACGCTCACAGACGCAGCCCCCGATGAGGTGATTGGATGCTTGAATATCCTTAAGATCTGTGTCTTCTGTGGAGTGACTGTGGTGTTTTCCATTGCAGGTAATTACTGTATGGTCGCACTCACATGATCACACAAGGATCATGGGAAATGGAGTCGTGTAAATAATTGTGTGGTCCATGTCTTGAGCATCAGTCAATTGGGTTGTTTTAGATATCGTCTTTTTCTCCGCAGCACTGACAAGTGTGGGAAAAAAAACAACTTGTGTCCTATGTACGGTAAGTACATGCGCACACACACACACACACACACACACACACACAAGCATGCATACACACATTCTGTTTTACAGCTCTATCTGTTTAGCTATCCAACATTGTGAGAAAAAGTCCAAGAGCATCTGATTTTCTGTAATTAATAGGCTACCCACAACAGCCTCTATACAGATGTTTACTGCATGGTACATTTCCTGATCAAATGGCACACTTTTTATGTCAGAGAGTATGCTGGGTTTTTACTGAGGGACTTTTTTTGGGGGGGGGGACCAGTAGTTTTGTCTATACTGTAAGCACATGCCTCAGCACGGTTTTAAAACGAACTCTACACTCTCTCACTTGTCCTCCTTAATGTGTATTCTACCCAGCTCACACATTCTGTAGCATCCCCAAATCATGATACAACACTGATGCTATGTGAAGCTTTAGGTCTATGTTGCGTGTCGAACGGAAGCCATTTTGCAATCGTGTCAAGGGCTACTGTGCTGCTGAATGCTTTTATTAGTCATATTGTACTCTAGTGTCAAAATGAATGTCTCATGGATGGTGTGGCTGTCAAATAGATATATGCAATAATCAACTCAACCTCTGATGGAGCGTAATCCCTGAATAACCGGATTAAATAAAGTCAAGGCACTTCCTGGCGTGAAAGTATTGAATCTATGGGTTTATGTTGGTGGTGTGGGCTTTCCTTGCTCGTGTTACAGGTACTGTACAGCAGCTGGCTGTATAGTATACATGCACCACCCATGATACCTTATCAGTGACTATAGTCTCTGTGTAAATATTTGAGAGGCTCATCAATTATCATAAGTTACACGGTATTGGGAAGTATGTCTGAAGGGATGGCCGTCATATTGTACATGTTATGACTCCAAAACAGTAGCAAGAACCAGGGTTCCACAACAACCTGATTATGTCCAAGTATGCCATTGCCAAATGTTTTGCTTGTAATTGTGTAACCTGCTGTTCAACTATTATAGTATTTTTGTTCCTGTAATTCATGAAATGAACATGCTTTTATTTCAACATCAATATTTTTATTTGGTCCCAGAATCAAACAATGAAGGTCCCAGATGTTAGAGGTGTATACAAAATGGGACAGTGAGTCCACATTCATTTTACAAAGCCAGTAGTAGTAATCTATGGACACAATGAATCACAAGTACACACAAAATCCCTCACTTACGCATGTGTGCTCATGCATGCACAAGAAAACACACACAAAAAAAACACACACACACACACACCAACTCTGCTCAGTGCCCAGATTCAATTGAATAGCTAGCACACACAGTGCATACTGTATCATCGTTCCTTTTCAACCATATGCGATACTACTGTGACACTTGTTTGAGATGCTTATCTCTCAGTGCTGAGAGATGTTGTTCTGATGTGTCTCTCAGATGTTAGAGCTGATGTTCTCTACAGTTGACATCACCATAAACTGCTCCTAGTTGTGTAAATGGGCTTCACCCTTGTGAAATACAATTTTCAACAATGTTGAAATAAACACTTCACCTGCTAATCAATGATACTTTTCTGTTCTGTTTTACAATCTTATCAGGCAACCCTATACAACAAATATACTCTCAAACGTATTTCATGTCACAGTAGGTGTGTACTTATAATACATAATTGGCAATGCCTGCACTTGATTCCAGCTATCTGCAGCAAGGCGGTAACTCCCTATTGTGAGCCCTTGTTTTGTGTCTCTCAGGAGGAAGGCAGGCTCCGTATCTCCCATATCCTGTCTCTAATCTAAGTAGGAAGTTTGCCCGCCAATGATCAAACAGAGACGCATATACAGTAAATGACAGTCTCTCCCGTCTCACATGTAAAAAAAACATAAACATCAAAGCACTCATATCTTGCCTCTAGGCATGGAGAGCACAACATCTCATTTCAGTTAATACAGGCCCTATTCAATTAGCTTCAGATAGCATTCATCTCTGCTTGTTTGGGTCCCTTATCTATCGGAGGCTCGCTCATTCCCTTCCAAGGGGACCAGTGAATGTGACACTTGGCCAGCTTGATTCTGGCCCCCTGCAGCATACTCCCTAGGGTCCCTCTGACGGCCGAGGAGGAGAAGTAGAAGATAAAGGGGTCCAGGCAGGCGTTGAAGGTGCTGCAGAGCAAGGCCATGTCCCTCCAGTCGGGGTTCTTCCTGGTTATAAAGCCCACAATGTGGGAGACGTTGTAGGGGCCGAAGCAGAAGGCAAACACCAGCAGTGTCCCCAGAGCCAGGCCGATAGCACGGAGGCGTCTACGACGCCCAATGTGGGGCAGGCCGGAGAGGATACGGATGAAGTTGATGTAGCAGAAGCTGCAGATGAGGAAAGGTACACAGAATAGAACCAGGCAGAGCTCCAGACGCACAGGCAGGAGGATCGCCAGTTGCTTCTTGCTGAAGTCCTCATAGCACACATTCCTGGAAGACACAATGTTGTCGCTGTCACTAATGAGCACGTTGGAGACGTTGGAGAATTCGTAGATGTTGGAAGAGTTGGTTGTGGAACTGAGGGAGTCTTGCGGTGGGTTGTAGTAGGGCATGATGACGACAATGCTCAGGTGGAGGATGGAGAAGACCCAGATAAATACACTGGCCACCACGGCATACAGGGGCCGGCGCTTTAGCGAGTGCTGGATGGGGAAGGCCACGCCCAGGTAGCGCTCCACACTGACCGCTGTCAGGAATAAGGTGCTGACGTAGATGGTCATGTAGAAGAAGAAGCCAGATAAAGGACAGAGGATGTAGGGTAGACTCCAGGTCATATCGTCCGTGACTTCCTGCATCTTGAAGGGCAGGAAGAGCAGGAAGAGGAGGTCCGAGATGGTCAGGTTGAGGAGCAGGATGTCGATGGGTGTGGGTTTTTGCCTTACCTTCTTGCTGAAGGTGTAGAAGGCCACAGCATTGGCCGGGAGGCCCGTCAAAAAGGTAACAAGGTAGACGGACAGACACAGCGCAGTGTGGCACTCCTGCATGGTGGCCTTGGAGGTGGGTACAGTCACTGGAAGGCACAGGGAGCAAGATCTGTCACATCATCTCAGTGCAGTCTGGGGGGATGAAAACGTTGCAGTGCAAAGTGCTTGATCTGTCAGACAGTCTGAGGCTTCAGAGGTGAAGGCTGCTTATTGGGTCAACAGCCTGGAACCAACCAGGTTAGACAGCGTGGTTTTCCTGTCCCTGACAATAAAACCAACTCATCGTCTCTTCATGGGCTCCAAGACTCTGATGGCAAGAGAGGATAGAAAGAGATTACCACACGGCACAATACGGTTTATGCCTTTTGTTACTCACTACTCATCCCTTTTAAGTATGCCAAGTGGAGGGTGTAATTGAAACAATATCCATGTGCTCAATAATCACAATACAATACTAGCAGATGAAATAGGGTTCAGATTAACCGCAGTATTTTGAATATTGGATGAATGAGGTGCCCAATGTAAACTGTCTGTTACTCAGGCCCAGAAGCTAGGATATGCATATGCATGGTAGTATTGGATAGAAAACACTCTAAAGTTTCCAAAACTATTAAAATAATGTCTGTGAGTATAACAGAACTGATATGGCAGGCGAAAACCTGAGGAAAATCCATCCAGGAAGTGGGATGTTTTTGATGTGGGTACTTTTCTATTGAATGCCTATACAGTATCTGTTGGGTTAAGACATAGATTTCAGTTCCTATGGCTTCCACTAGATGTCAACAGTCTTCAGACATTGTTTCAGGCTTGTATTCTGAAGAACGAGGAAGAATGAGACCTTTCTTTCAGTGCTGTAGAAAGAAGCAGGGCTGGTTTGCGCCGATTGTGCGCCGTTCGTTGTTTTTCCTTTCTATTGAAGACGCTATTGCCCGGTTGAAATATTATCAATTATTTAGACAATAGACAACCTGAGGATTAATTATAAACATTGTTTGACATATTCCGACGAACTTTACCGGTACTATTAGGATGTTTTCTTCTGCATGGCGTGACCGCCTTTGAGCCAGTGGATTACTGAACAAAACGCACTAACAAAATGAGTTTTTGGGACATAAAGAGGGACTTTATCGAACAAAACAAACATTTATTGTGTAACATGGACTCTTGTGACTGCAACCATATGAAGAAAAAATTAATCAGGTAAGTGATTCATTTTATAGCTATTTCTGACTTTTGACTTTACTTGGTTGTAAAATGTTTGTATGCTTTTGCAAGCGGGGCGCTGTCCTCAGAGAATCGCATGGTATGCTTTTGCCGTAAAGCCTTTTTGAAATCTGACACAGCAGCTGGATTAACAAGAAGTTCATCTTTAAGCCGATGTATAACACTTGTATTTTTATGAATGCTTAATTGGACTATTTCTGTATTTTGAATTTGGCGCTCTGCAATTTCACCGGATGTTGAGCAGGTGGGAAGCTACCGTCCCACCTGCCCATAAAAAGTTTTAATGTGAATTTCATGCAAAATAACTACAATAAAACCAAACACTCGGAGAGACAATATGGTCAGTATCTGTTGGGAACTTACTGTATACCTTTAGATTTGATGGGCATTTGGGTTTTGTTTAATGTGATGACTCAGGATGTGTGTGTCTGGCACATGGTTCTGTATACAAACAGTCTCAACACGACATTATTGCTTCCTGTGTCGTAGTTATAATATTGTCTTATCATTGGATGGACACCTGTACTTCTTATACACACAAACACAGAACAGCTTGTAAATATATTGGCGCGTACGTCCACAAAGGGGTAATGCATGGTCTTAGCTGCTACCATTCTTTATCCTTGTTAGTACAACAGTGTTTTAATTTCCTGTTCTTAAACATCTCCAATAGGTCAACAATGGATGAAACCATCTCTGACATCATCAAAGGGAAGTCCTAAACACAACACTCACAATTAAGAAAGAGCTATAACTCATTCTGCCACAACCAAGTAGCCCTTACTATAGTCTTGTTCACCAGCCTTGTGCCGAGAGGCTGTCGCTACTCAGGTCAAGCGTTCGAGGGAGTTATCATAGCGTGTCTGCACTGAACTGAATTGTATTATCTTACCCTCTATGTACTTCCAGCATCATATAAAGGACAGTGTAATAAGGCATATACTGTAGGTAAGGCATGAGCGTAGGAGACAATTAAACCAACATTACCTCCTTGTATGGACCAACGACTAGCTAATATACTGTACGTATGGGAAATTCCTCACTGACACTTTTACTGGCAGATATGACGACAGTGGAGGATTGCCAGCAAGTCCAATCAACTCACTGACCTCTTTACCAACTCTTCACGTTGTTTTGTACATTTTCTACCATAGATAGCTACAGTATTCCATTCCACTGTGACCAGGACTGACCGCTAGAACACCAACGGCCTCTTGCACGGACTCTCTGCAGCCCACCACACATGCTTACACACGTAAGCTCAAACTCACACACATACAGTACTATTCAAGGGTTTTTCTATATTTGTACTATTTAATCCATTGTAGATTAGTAGTGACAACATCAAAACTACGAAATAACACATATGGAATCATGTAGTAAGCAAAAAAAAGTGTTAAAATCAAAATATATTTCATATTTGAGATTCAAAGTAGCCAACCTTTGCCTTAATGACAGCTTGGTACACTCTTGGCATGCTCTCAACCAGCTTTATGAGGTAGTCACCTGAAATGCTTTTCCAGCAGCCTTGAAGGAGTTCCCATGTATGCTGAGCACTTGTTAGCTGCTTTTCCTTAACTCTGCGGTCCAACTCATCCCAAATCATCTCAATTGGGTTGAGGTAGGGTGATTGTGGTCAGGTCATCTGATGCAGCACTCCATCACTCTCTTTCTTGGTTAAATAGCCCTTACACAGCCTGGAGGGTCATTGTTCTGTTGAAAAACATATGGTAGTCCCACTAAGCGCAAACCGGATGGGATGGCTTATCGGTGCAGAATGATGTGGTAGCCATGCTGGTTAAGTGTGCCTTGAATCACATCATAACACCACCTCCTCCATGCTCCATACGGTGGGAACCATGCGGAGATCATCCGTTCACCTGCTCTGCGTCTCACAAAGACACGGCGGTTGGAACCAAAAATCTCAAATTTGGACACATCAGACCAAAGGACAGATTTCCACCGGTCTAATGTCCATTGCTCATGTTTTTTGGCACAAGCAAGTCTCTTCTTATTGGTGTCCTTTATTAGACCATGAAGGCCTGATTCACTCAGTCTCCTCTGAAAAGTTGAGATGTGTCTGTTATTTGAACTCTGTGAAGCTTTTATTTGGGTTGCGATTTCTGAGGCTGGTAACTGCAACAAACTTATCCTCTGCAGCAGAGGTAACTCTTGGTTTTCCTTTCCTGTGGCGGTCCTCATGAGAGCCAGTTTAATCATAGTGCTTGATGGTTTTTGCGACTGCACTTGAAGAAACTTTCAAAGTTCTTGACATTTTTCGCATCGATTGTCCTTCATATCTTAAAGAAATGATGGACTGTTATTTCTCTTTGCTTATTTGAGCTGTTCTTGACATAATATGGACTTGTTCTTTTGGCTACCTTCTGTATACCAACACTACCTTGTCACAGCGCAACTGATTGGCTCCTACGCATTAAGGAAAGAAATTCAACATATACACTTTTAACAAGGCACACCTATTAATTGAAATGCATTCCAGGTGATTACTTCATGAAGCTGGTTGAGAGAATGCCAAGAGTGTGCGAAGCTGTCATCAAGGTGGCTACTTTGAAGAGTCTGAAATCATTTGTTTTTTGGTCACTACATGATTCCATATGTGTTATTTCATAGTTTTGATGTCTTCACTATTATTCTACAATGTAGAAAATATAAAAAATCAAATGAAACCCTTGAATGAGTAAGTGTGGTCAAACTTTTGAATGGTACTGTACATAGTCGTGGGAAGTAGGGGTGCTGAGGGTGCCCCCTGAAAATCGGAATTAAATTTTTTTAATAATCTTTTTAAATATTTAAAATCTCAGCACCCTCACCCCCAAACTACTTTCCACGGCCACACACACACACACACACACTCCATGACTGCTGCTACTGGAATACTATTTATTATTACTGCACAATGTCTATTTATTATTAACATTGCGTATCTATTGCACAATTTCCCTTCCCTTGTAAATATCCGACTTCAATTTGTGAGTGCCTTCTGTATTATATTTTTGCTAAAATAAAATGTTTTGTTGTTGTTTTTATTTGTACTACTCTTTGTATTCACTTACTTGTTTTTTCTATTGATGTTGCATTGTCGAGAGGTGAGCCTGCAAGTAAGCATTTCATTCACTGTGTACTCCACGTAGGCTTACAATATATCATGTGTACATGACGAAAAAACTAACTTGACTAGAATTTTTTGTAGATACTTTTTGAAGTAGCCAAAATAGAGATAGAGTATTAAAGCTTACATTATTCCACCGTGGATATCCTGCCAGGTCTGACAATTGAGTCTGGATCTTCTTTACTTCATTCCTCCCTCTGTAGCTCCGACCGCCTATCGACTACAGCCAGCCACGCTGTTTACAGCCGAATCTAAACATCCAACGCAGTTAACGGCAAATTATTATTAGATAAACACCACTGATAACTATCACCAGCGCACTCCAAACATGGTTTCCGTAGTAACACTGTCCTGCGATAGAAGCTGGATGGTCTTAGGGCTTTGAGGAACCAGCCTGTCTGCTCTATTGCTTAATAGATGTAGACTGTTATCTGGCCTCTTGAATTGAGAGAAAGAGAGGAGGAGGGAGAAAACACTGCATGAGGAAGAAAAGTGACTCACGTCTATTATAAGCCGCCTATAACTGCTCCTCCCTCGCTACCATACCAGTTTGACTAATTTAACATTGACTGTGGGGGTGAGAGTTCATTCTTTCATTCTGTAGGCTAACTGCAGTGGGAAATCCCGCAACAGAATACCCACTCATACTAGCAAATGTGGTCAAAATATTTATTTAGTTGTCCTACTTGTGTATCATAATTGTCAGTGTGATTGGTGGTGGGAAATTTTAAATTCAGGCTGTAATAACAAAATGTGGAATAAGTCCAGGTGTATGAATACTTTCTGGGGGCATTGTATCTTTACTTTAGATATTCAGAGGCAATCATTAAGTAGGGAAAAGCATGTGGTAAAATAATAAATATATTCATTTTGATATACAGTGAACTCGAAAAGTATTGGGACGTTGACATCTTTCTTTGTTTGGGGGGATGGATTTGAAATTATATGACTATGAGGTTAAAGTGCAGATTGTCATCTTTCATTTTAGGGTGTTTTCATTCATATCGGGTAAACCGTTTAGAAATTCCCCCCCCCCCCAAAAAAAGTTAAGTATTTGGTCCCATATTCCTAGCACACAATGATTACATCAAGATTGTGACTCTACAAACTTGTCGGAAGCATTTGCTGTTGGTTTTGATTGTTTCAAATTATTTTGTGCCCAATAGAAATTAATGGTAAATTATGTATTGTGTCATTTTGGATGAACTTTTATTGTAAATGAGAATGGAATATGTTTCTCAACACTTCTACATTAACGTGGATGCTACCATGATTACGGATAGTCCTGAATGAATCATGAATAAGGATGAGTAAGAAAGTTACACACTTTTGGAGCCCACTGTAAATACGCCTGAAACTCAACTTCCTGTTTTACATTGTTTTGATGACTGGAAGAACCCTTCAAAGTATTACGAAATCACATCTATAAAACCCAAGAGCTACAGCCGACACAGACAATCAGAGTGTATTATGCAAGTTTGTGTATCCCATTTTGTGAAACATTTTCATGGGGGTGCAAGGCATCACTTCAAATATTCTCAGAAGTATGATGTAAAAAGAGATTTTAATGTCATCAGTAAAAAAAAGTCATAAAATAAAACCTTCAACAGCTTATAAATACACATATAAATGCATACTACACATACATTACTGTCAGTGAAGGCTCCTCAGATGAGGAAGGGGAGGACCATGCTCCTCAGTAAATGTCATACAATTATAATAGTGGAACATTTAAAAAGTTTGCATGTTTAGATAAAACTTTACTGAATATATTCAAGTTACCAAATAATTCATTAAGACACACAATGAAGTTCTACAGTAGCCTCAGCAGCACTCTGTAGTGCACCATGGTGTAGCTGGAGGACAGCTAGCTTCCTGGACGTCAATGCAAAACCTAGGAGTCTCTTGGTTCTCACCCTGTCCATGGACTTTTCACAGTAATTAGGACAACTTCCGGAGGACATCCTCCAACCTATCAGAGCTCTTGCAGCATGAACTGACATAGTCCATAGTGATGCTATGTTAGCTAGCTGGCTATGGCTATCCAACACTGGAACTCTTCCAAATCTAGGTAAGCTTTTGGTTTTAATAATTTATTACCACCAGCACCCGCAGTGGAACTGTTAAACTGCTTTGTGACTGTACACTGTACTGCATGATTGTACCGGGTTTACTAACTTGTTAGTTCTAGTACTATAGCTATATTGACTATGAGGTGACAATGATGCAGTCTGTATGTAGCGGTTAGTAGTCATGATATGAAGGTTTGGCTTGGAAAGTGTTTTTTTCCTGGTCACAGACAGGTGTTATGCACTGAAGTCCACAAGCAAAGGTAAAAGGTGAGAGGAGGAAAGCGCATGGATAGTTGGGAATTATATAAACAGGAACTATAGGAATTATATAAACAAGGAATTATATAAACAACGAGCAACGTGATCATGCTGTCTACATAAGGCTGCTTTGAAAGTGAACTGTTTTCGTATGATCAGGGGTGTATTCATTCCGCCGATTCTGTTGAAAAATGTTTCTTAAACAGAAGCAAATGGAACAAAAATGGGATAAACATACCTGAATTTGTCCAATAGAAAATCTAATTTGCAAATGTTGGACTAATGATTACACCCTTGGTCAGCTAGATGCAAGCAAGAGTGCGCAAGGCAGTAATCACCTTGGTTACTCAAAATTCTCTCAACCCTTTGCACCTACGTTGTAGATTTTCATTCATAGGCTAGTTTGTTGCAAACTCATGATGGGTATAGGTCAAATTTGACTATCATACAGTAGCCCAAAACTATCGATGTTACATTGGGCTGGGGGAATGGAAAATGAATTACAGTCATCCAATATTCTGTAATAGAAATAAGGCTATGCTCATAAAAAACAAAGTAGCATCCTCCCTCATCCTAATTGGCACCGACTGGCACTGATTAATGTATAGGCTACTTATAAAGACAGGTAGCAAAGTCCTCAGTCTTTTCAATAAGAACCTAAGTGCAATAAATACATTGAACGGGCTAGCATTTAGCATGTGTAGCATATGGCTTGACTACACACTATAATAGGGGTGTCAAACACATTCCATGGAGGAGCTAGTGTCCGCAGGTTTTATTTTTTTTATTTTTAATTAAGACCTAGACAATCAGGTGAGGGGAGCTATTTACTAATTAGTGACCTTAATTCATCCATCAAGTACAAGGGAGGAGCAAAAACCCGCAGACATTCAGTCCTCTGTGGTATGAGTTTGACACGTACACTATAAGGAGCTGTCATTGGTGCTTGGTGTGCTGTCCTTCTGAGTTCTGGAGCAGAACAGGACCTTATTGCAGAAGAACAACCGCTGCATCCTCTCCACCAGGTTCTTCATGAAGAGGTGGAAGGTAGACCTGAGGGCCGCTGAGGAGAAGTAGAAGATGATGGGGTCCAGGCTGGCGTTGACGGTACTGGACAAGAGTGCTTCCACCCGCCAAGTGGGACTCTCCCAGTTGACAAAGCCCACTACGTGTGACAAGTTGTAGGGTGCGAAGCAGACGATAAACACCAGCAGGGTCCCCAGAGACAGGCCGATGGCCCGCTGACGCTTCTTGCGGTTGATGCTGGGCAGCTGAGAGAGGATTCGGATGAAGTTGATGTAGCAGAAGCAGCAGATAAAGAAAGGTACACAGAATAGAACCAGGAAGAGCTCCAGACGGACAGGTATCAAGACTTGCAGCTGCTCCGGGGTGAAATCCTCATAACACATGTCCAGGTTCAAAGGGTCTGCCCGGGTGGTGTTGGAATAGTCGAAATATTGAATGATGTAGACAATACTAATGTGCGCCATAGAGATTGCCCAGAAAAAGACGCTAGCCACCGTGGCGTACAAAGGCCGTCTTTTTAGTTTGTACTTGATGGGAAAGGCCACTCCCAGGTAGCGTTCGACACTGATTGCGGTCAGAAAGAAGGTGCTGTTGTAGATGGTGGTGTAGAAGACGAAGCTGGTCAATGGACACAGAAAGTGGGGCATGATCCATTTCATGTTGTCCGCCACCTCTTTGATCTTGAAGGGCAAGAAGAGCAGGAAGATGAGGTCCGAGATGGTCAGGTTGAGGAGCAGGATGTCGACGGGCATGGCTTTCTGCCTCACCTTCTTGCTGAAGGTGTAAAAGGCCACAACATTGGCGGGGAAGCCAATCAGCAAGGTGATGATGTAGACCACAAGCACCAGGCTGCTGTGGCCGTATCTTTCCATGACTTCCTTCTCAGACATCATTCTGCAAAAGAGGAAGGATATAGACATTGAGCTAATGTTTGTGTTAGCTACTCAATCTGGGGTCATTTCAGGATATGCAGAGTTAGTCAGCGTCACTAGTTTGTATGCAAAATTTCACACGAAGGCTGAATTCAGTCACAAGGATAGCTGTGATGCAGTTGGTTAACAAAGCCATGTCATTCTGTCTAACAAGAGTTTCTTTGAGTCTATGGCATGTCTATGGTTGGACTCTCTACAGTAGACAAACGTCAATGTCATAATGGTCCTCAAGCAGGGGACTTGTTAGCAAACCCTGCCCCCTTTCCAAACTAGGAAGACCATGCCGATGTAGGCACAGTGGCATGCTTTGGAGTGAAGCCATTAATTGTGGCAAACAAGGTACCCATCACAACAATAAAAGGGAGCGGTCTGTTTGTGCTTCCCAGCCTCGAGTTTTCCAGATGCCTCTCGGCTAATCCCAGTGTTAATATCCAGCGCACGCATGAACCCCTAAGCTTCCTTCTATTCATGGTGGAGCAAACTAACAACATAATACTCCCATCATGACACAAGTGTTCAGTGGCTGGTAAGCCATGAGGATGGTATTTGAAGAATGATTTTAATTTCTACAGAGTAAGGTTTATTTGGTTCCCTATAAACCCTTAGTCACATATTTTGGGGCTAGCAGTGTTATGAAGGATGACCTCTGCATGGACCTCTACATGGTCAAATGTGTAATTACCAGCAGCCACAGGTGTCTTGAACAGGTATTGCCCCAGGGGATTGCCCCTGGAACTCGTTGTAAAAAAAATAACTTAAAACTTGACTATTTCATTACATTTGTGGATTTTAATCTCTGGTCGAATTACTGGTGACTTGTATTCCTTTGACATAAAACATTTATAAAAAAGAGAAATAAAGATAAATGTTGCAAGGGGCTATAGCTTTCTGTGTCATTTACTAGCCACTGGGTTATATATCTGCATACATTTAGAGGAATCAGTGGATGTTGCCCTCCTTGTGAAGCTTGATGTATCTCGCTGGTAAATTTGAGTTTAAGAAAATCTGATGATCATTTGATATTACAGAGGGAGGCTAGCGCTTGGGGGTTGACGCTTATTCAGTGAAGGAAAAGCAGCACCACTTCTGACTGTCTACTACAGTGACAGGCAGCTGGACAACAGAACGAACACAACTTCAGGGTGTCTTTTATAAAGCCTGAATTGTGCATTGGATTTGAACAGACGATCATTGCGTGAATACTGGAAAGAGGTCTCAGACACTATTAACGTTTGTACTATTTCTGTTATGGTCATTAATGCGACCGTTATGGTTCTGAAATGTGGAGTGCAGCATTTTAAGGTGTATGTTCATGTGTCCCCAGATGTTGATATTTTTAAATGAGTTGGATTTGGGAACACATTTCAGATATTGATAGCATCTAATTAAAATTGAATTGTAGATATTGTCAAGTTCATCTAGGCTACATTTACTTTAGTGTGTCAGGTGTAGGCTACATCTACAGTGCCTTGCGAAAGTATTCGGCCCCCTTGAACTTTGCGACCTTTTGCCACATTTCAGGCTTCAAACATAAAGATATAAAACTGTATTTTTTTGTGAAGAATCAACAACAAGTGGGACACAATCATGAAGTGGAACGACATTTATTGGATATTTCAAACTTTTTTAACAAATCAAAAACTGAAAAATTGGGCGTGCAAAATTATTCAGCCCCTTTACTTTCAGTGCAGCAAACTCTCTCCAGAAGTTCAGTGAGGATCTCTGAATGATCCAATGTTGACCTAAATGACTAATGATGATAAATACAATCCACCTGTGTGTAATCAAGTCTCCGTATAAATGCACCTGCACTGTGATAGTCTCAGAGGTCCGTTAAAAGCGCAGAGAGCATCATGAAGAACAAGGAACACACCAGGCAGGTCCGAGATACTGTTGTGAAGAAGTTTAAAGCCGAATTTGGATACAAAAAGATTTCCCAAGCTTTAAACATCCCAAGGAGCACTGTGCAAGCGATAAATGGAAGGAGTATCAGACCACTGCAAATCTACCAAGACCTGGCCGTCCCTCTAAACTTTCAGCTCATACAAGGAGAAGACTGATCAGAGATGCAGCCAAGAGGCCCATGATCACTCTGGATGAACTGCAGAGATCTACAGCTGAGGTGGGAGACTCTGTCCATAGGACAACAATCAGTCGTATATTGCACAAATCTGGCCTTTATGGAAGAGTGGCAAGAAGAAAGACATTTCTTAAAGATATCCATAAAAAGTGTTGTTTAAAGTTTGCCACAAGCCACCTGGGAGACACACCAAACATGTGGAAGAAGGTGCTCTGGTCAGATGAAACCAAAATTGAACTTTTTGGCAACAATGCAAAACGTTATGTTTGGCGTAAAAGAAACACAGCTCATCACACTGAACACACCATCCCCACTGTCAAACATGGTGGTGGCAGCATCATGGTTTGGGCCTGCTTTTCTTCAGCAGGGACAGGGAAGATGGTTAAAATTGATGGGAAGATGGATGGAGCCAAATACAGGACCATTCTGGAAGAAAACCTGATGGAGTCTGCAAAAGACCTGAGACTGGGACAGAGATTTGTCTTCCAACAAGACAATGATCCAAAACATAAAGCAAAATCTACAATGGAA
This sequence comes from Oncorhynchus clarkii lewisi, assembly GCF_045791955.1. NCBI lineage: Eukaryota > Metazoa > Chordata > Actinopteri > Salmoniformes > Salmonidae > Oncorhynchus > Oncorhynchus clarkii. Next base: position 29,133,324 of record NC_092148.1, read on the forward strand.
TGGTTCAAAAATAAACATATCCAGGTGTTAGAATGGCCAAGTCAAAGTCCAGACCTGAATCCAATCGAGAATCTGTGGAAAGAACTGAAAACTGCTGTTCACAAATGCTCTCCATCCAACCTCACTGAGCTCGAGCTGTTTTGCAAGGAGGAATGGGAAAAAATGTCAGTCTCTCGATGTGCAAAACTGATAGAGACATACCCCAAGCGACTTACAGCTGTAATCGCAGCAAAAGGTGGCGCTACAAAGTATTAACTTAAGGGGGCTGAATAATTTTGCACGCCCAATTTTTCAGTTTTTGATTTGTTAAAAAAGTTTGAAATATCCAATAAATGTTGTTCCACTTCATGATTGTGTCCCACTTGTTGTTGATTCTTCACAAAAAAATACAGTTTTATATCTTTATGTTTGAAGCCTGAAATGTGGCAAAAGGTCGCAAAGTTCAAGGGGGCCGAATACTTTCGCAAGGCACTGTACATGTGGACAAATATCAACCTAATCAGCTCATAGCTCTTTACACTTCATACATTTCCATTGGTCAGTATTTTTTAAATGCAACCTTTATTTAACTAGGCAAACTAACAAAATCTTATTTACAATGACGGCCTATCCCGGACGACACTGGGCCAATTGTGAGCCGCCCTATGGGACTCCCAATCACGGTCGGATGTGATACAGCCTGGAATCAAACCAGGGACTGTAGTGATGCCTCTTGCACTGAGATGCAGTGCCGTAGACCACTCCACCACTCGGGAGCCCAATGACTTGTGAGAACTGGATCCTATTTTTCTATTCCTTGGGCGATACTGATTAACACAAACATGATTGTGTTCATCTACTTCTCATTTTCTTTCCCAACACTGACTCAACACTTACTATTTTTGTAATCAATTTGTGCTAAAACGCACCCTTGGAGGAAGGGTATAATTATTCAAAACTGGGTCATGTGAAGCCTAAGTTCTCCAGAAGGGTATATGGTATCTAAATTACAATAAACAAGAGAAGAAACATGGCTTTAGATGTTCAAAACACACCTCAGTCATCTAGGGAATGGTGCCAAGACATACACGTGCAGGAGGGAGGAGGCCGGCTTTTATCAGTTTATCTGGTGTTGCTGGGGAGTCGTCAAGGTGTTGTTAACCCTCAACTGATAAAACGTCTGTCTAGCGGATGCGTTTTGGTCCGCGGCGGTACAGTAGCTCGTTATGAGAAACCACCACGCACTGGACATGTGGCTGTTCATGTCAGGGTAAATGTTTGAGGTTCCACATTCACTTGACAGCTTATTTCTTTCGTAAGATAAGATAAGAAAAGTAACATGACGCGCAGTGTAGTATACAGAGCGAGAGGTGGTCTAGTGTGCTAGTGCAGTGGTCACCAACCCTGGTTTTGGGGAACTACTGTGTCCACAACCTTTTTTTTTCCTGCCAGCAAAGCCCTAACACCGTATTTAACAGATCAACTACTCACCAAGACCTTGATTAGTTGAGTAAGGTGTGTTAGTGCAGGGTTGGAACAGAGAGTTTCACCTGGTCAATGATGATAAACAATGCTCACCTAAAACAACCCATCACTTTAAATGCAGCCCATTATTACAGAGGTACTATGGCAACATTTTACCGAGAGAGATTGGTGAGACATAGATGCCCATTGGGATAGCAGCCATTAGACTGGAACATCACACCCTCATTCCCAAAGGACAAAAAAAAACTAAGAGTTTGCAGTAACCATGACAATTCAGACAGAGTGTAGTACAGACACAGAACATACCATCTCATTCCTGAAATGGATATGTAAAAAGGTTGATTACTCAGCAAATTTGTATATTATATATATTCCTAAAGCAAAAATTCTACTTATCAGTACTTAAATCAGTACTGTATGAGTGCACTATGCTTGGAACACATGCCGTGACAACTGTTTTTACCCAAATATGTTCAAATATTTATATTCTAGTTACATGGTAAGTATTTTATATTTACCTTAGATTGAACAGATTTCAAAAGGTTTACAGGTATTTTGTGTTTTAGTATGTCTTCCTTGTGAAATATATAAAAGCGTAGTCTTGTCTACTTTGCCAACATTTACATAAAAGCTCCTGATAATAGCACAAGGAGCATGACATCAAGAGTTCCACTGTACATACCTTAGTCAGCAAACACACACACAAACGTCCCCTGGTCAAATGGTGAGTAAACGCTTGGCTTCAAATAAACGGTGCTTTTAATGGTAATGTCTCAATGTAACATACTTCAAGTCACGTACTAAACAGGAAAGAAGTTGCACATGTTCCTTTTTTGGAGGGTGGGGGACTCTCCATTTTGATCACACTTTATTTGGATAGTCCACAACAGATCTGTCTGTAGACGCTCAAACTATTGAGAAAAAAAAAACTGTTCAACTGCAACTCTGTTGATATGCAACAGCTTACTCAGATTACAGTTCGGTTTAGGGTTAGAGTTAGGTTTAGAGTTAGGTTTAGGGTTAGAGTTAGGTTTAGGGTTAGCGTTAAGATGTGAGGCCTGGAAGCTGAGGCTAGGGTTACGGATTATGTGTTAGGTGTGTGGTCACAGTAAGGTTTAAAATTGGGGTTAGTATGAGGGTTATGGATGAATACCATTTCTTGTTAAATAAACTAATAACTTAAAAAATACAAACCTCTCACCCAACCTTTTACATGGATCATTTGGCATGTGGAGAATGTTAATTACATATGGGAAATATCAAGCTCTCTGATATACTGTCCCCTCTAATTCATTTTAACATAGCCTATCTGACTACATGAAAAGGTTCAATGTTTTCATACAAGAACTCACACAAATCCTGTTTAATCACAGTTCATGCCATTGAGTTTATTCAGTCTTTACAGAATTTCTTTTGACTTTTCAGCATAAAAATTCAAACCTCCCTGTACAACAAAATGGCTAAAACCCTGTGCTATTTGAGTACAATGCCAACTAAACAAATGTTGCATTTTTGAATAAAAGGACATTTCTATTTGTTGCTTGAGCAAGGAGTTTATGTGTACTGTAGAGTACAGACTCAAACTGTATGACGAAATTAAGGAATGAGTAGTTAGTGGACACTAAATTACAATGTATCGTCCCTAGAAACTACACAGTTACTATAAACAAAAACAAAAAAAACTGTTTAAGAGAAACTTGAGTTGCGGTTACAACCCGTAAGATGTTAGTTCCCATTTATAGAGCAAAGCAACCACACAAGTATCTATAAATGGTATGATTGATTGTGCTTCAGATGTGAGTTGGTCAAAGTCTCTTCAAGGAAACGGTTTCAATACTTTCCAGTCTGTCTTTCACATAACACACACACACGAACATGCACGTATACACAGAAATATGCACGTATATACACACATGTACACATATATGGACGCACTCTCGTACACGCATACTTCTCTGTTCAAAAGCAGGTTTCATATTGCACAAATCAAGATAGAGCCCAGAGAAGAGGGATTCATAGTAGTGAGGAAATATTTGTTTACATCCAACAATACTAAGTATGAGTCCCAAATAGAGTCTCAAATAGCACCCTATTCCCTACAGTACATATACAGTGCAATGGAAAAGTATTTAGGTCCTTACTGATTTACTCTATTTTCGCATATTTTTTTATATTGACCTTCAAATCAAAACCTAATATTAGATTAAGGGAAATTGAGTGAACAAATAATGAACAAAGTTACGCAACATCCAATTCCCCTGTGTGGAAAAAGTACCCTTACACTCAATAACTGGTTGTGCCGCTTTTTTCAGCGTGAACCGCTCGTTTCAAGTCCTGCCACAACATCTGAATTGGGATTAGGTCTGGACTTGGACTAGGCCATTGTTGCTTTTATAGCCATTTTCATGTAGACTTGATTGTGTGTTTAGGATGGTTGTCTTGCCGCATGTCCCAGCTGCGCTTAGCTTCAGCTCACAGACGGATAGCCCCGACATTCTCCTGTAGAATTCTCTGATACAGAGCAGAATTCATGGTTCCTTCTATTACGATAAATTGTCCAGGTCCTGAGGCAGCAAAGAACCCCCAAACCATCACACTACCACCACCATGCTTGACCGTTGGTATAAGGGACCCATGTCGTCCAAAACGTTTTTGAACTCATCTGCTCCATAGAACATTCTTCAAAGAGTCTTGATGATCATCCAGGTGATTTTTTTTTGTTGTTGAAAACTTGAGTCAACTTTTTGGATGAGAAGGGTCCCAATTATGCCTGGCGAAAACCAAACGCTGCATTTCACAGTAAGAACCTTACACCAACGGTCAAGCATGGTGGTGGTAGTGTGATGGTTTGGGGATGCTTTGCTGCCTCAGGACCTGGATGACTTGCCTTCATATATCGAAGGAGCCCTTCATCTAATATTAGGTTTTGGTTGAAAATCTGATAACGTTCAGTATCAAAATATGCAAAAATGTTGAAAATCAGAAATGGGGTAAACACTTTTTCACAGCTCTGTAAGGCACTACTTTTGATCCGAGGGTTATGGTGCCATTTGGGATACAGACTATGTTTTTGTGTGTGCCACCCATCCAGGCTCCAATCCAACACTAATTGTATAGTGAAAAGCCAGGTATAATATACGTGTCGTCCGTTTGACATAATGACACAGCATTTCACAGCAGTGACAAAGTCCTCTATCTAGCAGGGCATTTAGAACACCCTGGTTGTACTGATGAAGGTAAGATAGGGGGGCAATCAGGGGAGCGCACACCATGTCAGATGAAAAGCTGCCATCTTGGAGGGTGTTTAATCAGGGACTGTCACGACGAGCGCTGCCTTCCCTGACATTTGAGCTTACAGTGTGTGTGTGTGTGTGTGTGTGGTGTGCTGATAGATGGAGCCATGTGATAATTAGAATGCTTTATTCTTAGTCTCTCCCCGTAATTACCCGGAAACCTCAGCGTGGTCCGTGTGCGGCGTGAGCAAGTCGAGCGCTGTTTATCAAAACGGTACGATCTGACTGGCTGGCGTCTCGTGCTTGGCACTGCACCATGGTTGACTGTCTACAGCGGCCGATTCATGCATTGATTGCCACTGTGTGTTCTCTCGCCAGACCTGGGTATACAATGTGACTATTGTGTCCGTCACTGTGACCCTCCTGCTGTCAGTGTGTATGTGCTTGCATGCCCTGAGTCATTGTCCGATCATCCAATGAGTTCCCGCAAGACCTTGGAGTTGTCGCAATTAACCATCAGGCTTTTGGCTGAATGAGATCAGGTTTATCTTTTCGATGCGAAAAAATTTCAGCTGTTGCCCTCAAGAAACCTCAAGTTAATGTGTTATCCCTAGCAGCAACATTTCTAAGATATATTCTAAGATATATTACGTCTCAATTCTTGACATTGACAATTATGAAGATTACATTCTGTTTAGAGGCCCTTAAAGAAATGGAGGAGTATTACCGTCATCTCTAAGACAACATGGTTGAACAATGGTTGAATTCCTTTTCATGCCTCCCAAGGCCTTACTGTGGTAGAGCTATAGAAATACCGCTAAGTGCAGTAGCAGTGCAATGGATGGGGGAGATCACACATTAGTTCTACTGCTTATTGTTGAAGATATGTTTTGTTCTGATGGCCTCATAACAGCTGATAGGCCTCTGCCCAACCCCTCCCTGGTAATAAATAAATGCACGACGGTAATACACAAATAGAATACATATAAATATATTTCCTTTAAAGGGGCAATCTGCATTTGCTTCGTCCATTTTTGGACTTGTGAATTAATGATACTGTATGTACCCATTGATGGTTGAAGAATGTAACTTGTAAATGCCCAAAATATAAACTTGTTTTACTCCAATGTTTATAAACAAAGCAAATGTAAACAAACACTATATATAGCCTCAAAGCATGGTTATGACTATAATTCGACATCATGGATGATCAGTCTTTGCATCCATAGCTCTGTCTATGAATAGGAGAGTGGTTACATTTCTCCAGACCCATCCCTCAGCTTTTTTTTGCTGGAACAGGGGTGGGGGAGGAACACTTTCTTGTTTCGATTGCTGATGGCCACTTAAAGATAAGACTTGATGACCAGAGCAAAAAAACTCAACCAGTACTGTGTCTATGCTGGTGGTACAGTACGGTCGCAAATGGATCGCAAAAATAAAATAAAAGATGTACAATTCAGCAAAAATACAGCAGGAAAGTATCTATTGAAAACACAAGCCTATTTTTTTTAATTTGTTGACCATTCATGTTGGTATTTCAGTGGATGCTCTTCTGCTACAGTATGTCTGGTATAAAAATAACCCTCTGTGCATCAACGCAAGACAAAATGGCAGTTATAGGATGTTGACGTTGTCTGTAGCCAGGAAATAATCCAAGCATGCTCTGTCTTGGGTTTCTGTTCTCTCTGTTGTGGTTTACATCAACATCTGACTGTGATCCTTTTTTAGACGAGCTAAACATGACTGTGGGTTTCCTTGTTGCTATTCAACACAGTTTTATCTGTGTTCAGTATATTTATTGAATTGCAGCCAAGGGATTCCTTGCCGATGGCGCAAGTCTATTGTTTTAATTTTGTGATATTGAACAAGCAGTGTCGTAAAATCCTATCTAATAGAAAAGACCTTGGAGGCAAAAAAATATATAAAAAAATAAGTACATTTGCTCTCGTCGATGAGGCCCCTGAAGTCTCTCTTGCATGCTTGGCTCCCCCTAGTGGAGTTACAATATATAAAAACTCCTGTCTGATTTTGTTGCTCAAAATGTTTATTGCAGACAGACTGATGTTATACTTAACTCCAGACTCTGTTGAAATTATGGTTGTGTTAGAAATGGCACCCTATTCCCTTTATAGTACACTCATTTTGACCAGGACTCATAGGGCTCTGGTCAAAATAGTTTCACTAAATAGGGAATAGGTTGCCATTTGGAATATGTTGCTACTGGGCTTCAGCCAATACATTTGCATGCAGATGCACATCCTGTGCAGACAAACACGCCTATGCTCCAGCCAGTCCCTGCAAAGAGAGACATGCATCAAAATGGAATTGAAATAGAAAACAACAGATAGGTGTTCAAAATGAGAAGGATTTAAGCCTTACTTCGGGACTCATCCTCATGGACCCATGTCTCCTGGTGACGTCAGTTATGTTTTTCTTAGCACTGATGGAAACGAAGAGGAGACTTACCACCATGTTACATCTGCGCAGTGAGTGAATAACTCTAAAATGGATGCTTTCTTTCCTCCCTTCCCTGAGGTAATCACTGATCAGTACAAGAGTGAAAACGCGCGTTCCCCATTGCTTTAATCAAAGTGTCGGATCATGGATTTCCTCAATGGAAAGAAGGAGCAACACATGTATTTGAATAGGTATTTGAATAGGCCCATTGACTGTCCTGTGTGTGAGACACCCTCTAGGGTTTATACTACCTGTGGCGTTGGAAGCCATAGTAGATCCCCAGAAAAACCACCACCAAAACCACAGCAAGGGTTACACACATGATGAGCAGCACTGGCTCGTCTGGGTCAGGAGGGCTGGGTGGAGCCACTGTGTGATAAGAGAAGACACACACATCATTATGAAATGTAATCACAACAGAAATGCAGATTTTGCACATACCTTCCTGTTGCCTTGTTGTTTTGTACGCTACTTTATGCTCTAATGTGAAACATAAACAATTACAATTTGCTGCAGTAAACACAGTATATCATGGAAGGAGAGTAAAACAACCACATTAAATGTACATGCAAATTGAGTTCTGGAAAGGAGCAGTATCAGCATATACAGTCGGCAATGGGGTCTTCCTACGTGACGTATTCCTATCATTTTGGAAGAACAGACAGTCATTTAGCTTTGGAGGATGACTATAATATGTTTTCTACCACTACTCAACATTACAAAGTCCTTCTATCTTAGCAGTTGTGGAGCAGGGTTGTATTTGATGTACTCACAAGTGGGAGCTGTGCTGAGGGACTGATAGAACAGCAAGCCAGAAACTCCTAATTCCTCCATAACAAGCTGAGGAAACAGACATGCATTTCACTAATGTGGAAAATCAACAACTCCCTAAGGGAGTCCGCATACTCACAAAAAAATAACAGTATTTTATTCAATTCAACCTTTCTCACTCACCAAGTGTCAGCACATACAAAACAGGATTCAAAAGTTCAACGCAGCTACTCATTTCTCGAAAGGACTTTCTCCTACTCTTAGTCCTGAATGCAGAGGTCAACATATCTTCCTTATTGTTATTGCTTTAAGATATGGCTTGAGATTCAGTGGGCATATTCACTCTATCAATCAACCATGACACATCCACTAAATTCTGCCATGGAATCAGGTGCCCACATTTACAGCAGGAATACTGTAACATGTTTTACAGGAAGGAAAATCTCTGCTGTAAAGCTAAATTACAGTATTAATCTGGCAACTCTGCAAATAATTGTGCTGTAATTAAGAAGGGACATTTTTACAGTGCAGATTCTTCAACTGAAAAACTGTTAAGTAAATACAATATTCTGGGAATATTTGTAACAGCTGAAGATCAGAATGCCTGGAGGGCAAGATTATTTCAAACGCAGTTAAGATTATACCATTAGGTAGGTAACATTATATCAAAATGAATGTCATGTAATATACTGACATACAATATTTTCCTGTAAATCAAAATACTTTATTATCATCAACAAAACATATGGGGGCGGGCTAGTCCTGGAAAAAAAAAGTATGTTCAATGGAGACCCCTAATCTTTAAAAAACATATTTATCCTCTTTTCTGTATTTTAATGGAACATATATTTTAGTATAAAACAGACTCCCTGAGTCACAAAGACACATGTTGCAATAGCAGTCCAACATATTTAGCACGTAACAGAAAAATAAAAACATTAAATATACATTTTGTTCGAAAGAAAACTAAGATTCTTTCCAATAGAGATCCCTTTTAATGTGCTAATCCCCCACACAAAAGAGCATCGTAGTCCCAGAGCAAATTGTTTTGCTTTGCTTAGTCGGGGAAAAGCAGCTCAGCAGCCTCTTTGTGCTGACCTCCTCCACGCATGGGCGTTATTATTTTCCGAGTCATTTAAGTCGCATAAAAGCACTTAATTAATAAACGGCCCATCCATTTGTGGGGTCTCCTTCATAGTTAGTTGAGCATTGCTTCTGAAGCCCAGGCGCCGAGGCGAATCCCCTTAATTGAGCGGTGTCAAGAGAAGCATCTGTAAACAGAAAGTCACCACGTAAATACTAAAAATATTAAATAAAGCAAGTCGCAGAGGGGCTTTTTTCCTCCTGAATTTTCACACAGTAGTTCCCAGGGGCCAAGTCCATTCAATTGGAATCAGTCCAGCAAGGGGTCTCTTTTTCTGTCCTTTTTACTGTTTATTCTAGTCACAAGGAGCAACACACACACAGACATGAATGGAAACATTTCAAGTCCTCATTGTTGTGGTCGTGCCTCATTCTCGCTCTGAACACGCTGAATGGGAGAGGCCACGTACACACGGCCTGGAGTGTCTCGCCTCAAACAGGCCTTTTTCTCATTACTACTATTTGGTTATATGGTGCTTCAGAAAGGACACCTCTGTGTGTGTTTTCCAGTGAGTCATTGTCGGTACTGTTGAAAATCAACAGATAACATTCACTTGACAGGCAGGGGGAGTCGACTGCGGGAAGTGTGTGTGTGTGTATGTGTGTGTGCGCACGCGCATATGTGTGTTTTTGCTTGGTCTCCATTGCTTTAGAGTGGGGCTCCCATAGTCATCCATGCTTGTGTTTCTCCTCTTGTCAGTTGCTGGTGTGTGTGTCCGTTGGCATCTCAGTGTCTAGGCATCCCTTGGTGGGTCTGGTGTTGGAGAGAAAGAACAAGCCCTTAATTATATACAAGACATGTTCAACATAGCCACTGACACAATTCTGACACTGAAACACTGGTAAGGTATAGGCAGACAAACACCCAGCCAAACTACCCTGACTGTATCCCTGCCAAATACTCTTGTCATTACTCCAGTAGACAGATACTTGTCACTCAACAGGAAGTGCAGGCCCCGCTATAAAAGCTGCTTGGCAAGCTTCCCTGTGACTAGGGTTGCAAAAGGGAACGTATATTACTGGAAACTTTTGAAGTTTCAACGATTTTATGTAGTTCTTTTGGGTACTTCAGATTATCACAGGTGTCTGTCATTATCTCTGTCCCTCTGTGTGGCCTTATCACAGATATAAATATTTAAAATAATCAAATAATATTTTAAAATACAAAATAAATGGCAAAGTAAAACTAGATCCTAAATATAAACCATCAACTCAGTGAAGACCACTGGTGTTTAATATGACTTTCAACATGAAATATCCTTTATATATTTATTTGGCCATGTCAATATGTCTTTGTTGTTATTTAATGTTGTGGCGGCAAACTGGTGAAAAAAGTAAACCGTTGGAAGAGTTGCAGAGTTAATTGAAAATAATGCCATAGTTGATCAGATGCTTTTTTCATTAATTTGGCAATTTTCTCTTGTACCATATGGTCTATCCACTAGAAACTCATGGACAATATGGACACAGATATAAAAAATAAATACTACATATTAAACTTTTTTTAAATTACTCAAGTATAAATTACAAAGTTACCATAGATTACCTGTTACTTACCAAAATTACAGAAGATTACAGTAACTTGGGTAAATTACCGGTAACTCCACACGTGACACACATATTATACACAACAACGTCCCAAATTGCATCCTATTCCCTATGGGCTCTAGTCAAACATAGTGCACTATAAAGGGAATAGGGTTCCATTTGGGAGGCCGACTAACTGTCAGTGAGAATGAGAGGAAACCAAAGAAACTAAATGCACAGAGAATGACATGACAGAATGAGACAGGCATAATGATCACACATCTGAGACAGAGAGCCATGTGGCGATTAATGAAACATGAAATGGCTAATCAACATATATCAAACATATGGGAACGGTTGGCTCTGATATCAAACACTACTTTGGTGTCTACTTACCTGGCGTGGGTGGGCAGTGTTCCTGTGGGCATGATGAGTATGTTGACCGTGCCTGTGTGTGTTATCAGCGTGCACGTGGTGGGCATTTCCCGAGTGCAGGTTGGCCGGCATGCTAGCACCGGGGTGTCTGCGGGGCGGGTGAGCATTGGGGTGTCTCTGTGCATTGTGTACGTTGACCGAGGGCCTGAGAGGGCCAGTGGGGCCCCGGTTTGGGGACTGGTGCTGGGTGCGTTCTCTGGGAATAGTCTGGAACTGAGCCAGAGGGATCACGGGAGGGGGTGTGGGGGGGCGCTGGTGCCCAGGGTTAGGGCCTCGTGCTTGGGTGTTGAGCAGGGCGGCCTGTGTCTGGTGGTTACGGTTGTGAAAAGGGTTCGGGGTCGTCAGTGTGTGCATCTCCAGGGCCGTCTGAGTGAGGCTACTGGGGTTCTGTGTAACAGGCTGTGTTAGTGCACCCCAACCTTGTGTTGCTGTCCGTCTCTGGTCTTGTGTGGGCTGCGGTATCATGTGTGTGTTTCCCCTACCATACTGAATCCCGGTTTGTGTCTGTGGGATGTGATTTGGATTGGAGAGAGCTCGAATGTCGAGTGTGGTGCCTTGGGGCATGGTGGTTATTAGTCCCTGTGGAGCGCCTGGTCCCTGTTGTTGTGTCTGGGGGTTGTGGTAGCTGCGGGAGGCATTTTGTTGCCTGGGGCCAGTCTGGCTTTGAGAAGCGGTCTGAGCTGTGATCTGGGATTGAGCTCTGACATCCTGCCGGGCTCTCTGCCTTGGTGTACCGTGTGCATGGGGACTGATATGCGACTGTGTGTGGCTTGGAGCCCCAGGCTCAGTGTTCGTCCCATGAGTGTGGGGGAGGTTCTGGGTCTGTCTGCCCGCCGTCGGTGCAGCCTTCCTGGGTGTAGATCGGCTCTGTGGGGGACTCTGGGTCTGTGCTCCTGGCCCACTCTTCCTGGTGTGTGGTCTGGATAGCCTAGCCTGGGACGGGGACTCAGAGGTGCCATCAGAGGTGGATCTGCTGTCGGGGGAAGCCTGTACCCCTCTGGGGGGCTCGTTGGGGTACGCCGGGGTGCCCCTCAGACGGTCCCAAGGCATTTGTTGGCGGTGTGAGCTGGCACTTGGTGTGGTATGGCTGGCATCACGTGGCACAGAACTGGCCGCTGCTGGGTTGGAGTGTCTAGGCTGGGTATCAGTAGCCTGGTCCATCTGGTAGGTCTGCGTGTTGGCGTTTCGCTGGAGAGTGTGACTTCGACCCCTGTGTGTGTAACCAGTAGGAATAGGACCAGTAGAAACTTGAGGACCAGTGTCTAAGTTACTGTGGTCAACCTGTGAAGGATCACCAGGATATGACAAGCCAATTTGCATCCTGGGATTGGAGTATGACTGTCCAGTCTGTGTGAACGTTTGTGGGTTGATATTTTGAACTTGAAGAGCACTAGCACTGTTGGCTACATTGGTGGCGCTCCTCTGCATTGTACTGTCCTGTGGGCTTGTAAATTGTTGCTGTGACTGTTGGTTGGGTCGTTGACCATTAGTTGGATAGGAATTGAGATTGACGTGAACCGTGGCCACCTGTGCGTTGCTATTTTGCTGGTTGTGTGGCAGTGTGTTTAGGTTAACACCGACCTGAGTAGAACCCGCTTGTATGAGTATGTTTGGATTGTTCGGGTGGTTTTGAGTCATCTGTGGGAAGGTGTCGAGTGTGTTGGCATTCTGAGGTGCAGCAGTGTGTGTGAAAGTGTCGTGGTCCTGCGCGGTGCCATTCTGTGGAAATGAATTGGCATTCGGATGTTGCGCATTGTGTGGGAACCTATTTCTGTTGGCGTGGCCATTGTGTTGGAGTGTGCTAGTGTTGCGTGGCGGTGTGTGTGTGTTATCGTGGCCATCGGGTGGGACAGTGTAGAAGTTGTGAGGGTTTGTGTGTAGCGGTGGGTCCGAGTGATGGCCTCTGCCCAAAGTCCGGGTACCATGTGGAGGGGGTTCAGTGGGCTGAAAGAGAGGGAGGAAGAGAAGAGAAGGAAATACATGAATGGGTTAATTGCTTTCAGAATCCTAATATTCTGGGAAAAAGAAGAGTGTCTTACTGTAAGCATGAGTTCTGGGTGTCTCTTTTGTCCTGTGGCCTCCTTCAGTCTTCGGTCAACTGCAATAAGCAACATTGTCACATACTGTATTCAAACACAGAAACATATGTTTAAATGAGCATAGTGTACACAGGTCAATGTGAATGCTTTCAAAGAGGACAGACAGACAGACAGACAGACAGACAGACAGACAGACACTCACTCACCTCTCTTCCAGCGCACCAGGAGTACGATGGCTATGACGATTAAGATCAGAGCGACCACACAGCCAATCACTATGCCTGCGACTGCCCCTGCACTGAGGCATGTGCCTGAGAGAGAGAGGGAAGGGGGAGGGATGAGGGGGAGGGAGGCCGAGACAGAAAAAGTGATGAGCAGGGGGATAATTAATAATGATAATGAGTCTGAGACACGGAGCCCAGACAGACAAATGGAAAAGAAAGAAACAAGGTTTCAGAAAGAGTATGATGAAGTGATGGCAGGGGAAGAGAGGTGAGAGAGAATGAGTGGTGGAAATGAAGGGAACATCAGTGAAGACAGCTGAAAGTCATAGAAAAAGAGTTAGATTCTCATTGTGAGAGCATTTGGATTGATCAATCTTTTGCTGATGGGCTAGGCTGGGCCAAAATGTTCCCCTCTCTTCACTCGAAGATGGATGCCGCTGCGCTGTCCAAAACTAACAGTCATCAGAATGAGTCACGTCAGTGTCCGTCCTGCATAACTCACCCACGATGGCCAGGTCCGTCCCCTGCGCCGACGTGGCGCCCGTGATGGCATTGCTAGCCACGCACTTGTATTGGCCGCTCTGGTTGGTGGAGAAGGTCTGGAGGCTGAACACGCCACTGTCCAGTTGGCCAGACGCCACGGGTTCATTGTTGTATTTCCAGGAGAAAGTGGCGGGGGGCAGGGAGTCAGACACGCAGGTGAGTCGGATCGTCTGGCCTACCACTGCATCCGCTCGTACCACACAGTCTGCCGGGGAAGTCTTGCTCAGCACGGGGGTGTCGGGACCATCTGGAGGGGATGGGAAGGGGGCGGGGGACATCAACAGACAGACTCACAGACTGTCACAGTAAAGTTTCACCTCAAAATGCATGGGGTCAATATTACTGGGTTTGGGTATGACTAGTGGCTTCACGAGTCGTTATTGATAATGCGAATTAGCCCTGTAGCCCTTATAGTGATGTGCTTCTGTGGCTAACAGGCAGTTACATTACTTGGTGTAATGCTAGCTAGTAAAACAACTAGCTCATAGTATTAGCATTAGCATTTTAGCTGCTGGGTCGTGTACATTAGGCACCAAACAAAAGAAAACAGACTAAAACAAGGAAAGACAACTGACTTCTCAAATCAGACACCATTTTTTTTGTGTGTGTGCTCTAATTAACACAACCCTGGACACCAGATAGTGACTCACAGTCAGAGCCGGACCACCACATCTGGGGCCATAGTTTCCCCTGCGATTCTAATGGCGTGCAGCTAACCTCATGCAATTCAACACATTCAGCAATTTTCTTATGTATTTTTTTTACCCTTATTTTACCAGGTAAGTTTACCGGGGTTTAACAACCCTACTCTTACATTAAGTGCCATGAGATCTTTAGTGACCACAGAGAGTCAGGACACCCGTTTAACATCCCATCCGAAAGACGGCACCCTACACAGGGCAATGTCCCCAATCACTGCCCGGGTGCATTGGGGTATTATTATACTGAACAAAAATATAAATGCAACATGTAAAGTGTCGGTCCCATGTTTCATTAGATGAAATAAATACAAAATCAACGAGAGAATTTGGCAGTACGTCAACTGGCCTCACAACCGCAGACCACGTGTAACCATGCCAACCCAGGACCTCCACATCCAGGGAAAAACTTATTCTGATTGGCTGGGCCTGGCTCCCCACTGGATGGGTCTGGCTCCCAAGTGGGTGTCCTATGCCCACCCATGGCTGCGACCCTGCCCAGTCATGTGAAATCCATAGATTATAGCCTAATTTCTTAATTTAAATGGACTGATTTCCTTAAATGAACTGTAACTCAGTAAAATTGTTTGAATTGTTGCGTTTACATTTTTGTTCATTATATATTTTTTTATACCAGATGAAAGAGTGCCTCCTACTGGCCCTCCAACACCACTTCCAGCAGCATCTGGTCTCCCATCCAGGGACTGACCAGGACCAACCCTGCTTAGCTTCAGAAGCAAGACAGCAGTGGGATGAGGTTTAGAGGAAATTGTGCAGTTACAGTATATAGCTAATCCCATGCTATTCTACACGTTTTGCCATTACGAGGCTGAGAGAAAATGTTGCAGTTTTAAAGCTAATTTCAGGTTAATTACAATTCTACATATTTTGCAATGGCTTATCACGTGCTCATATGCTATCTAATTGCCCCTGGATTACCCCTGCGTGCCAAATCGGTAATCCAACCCTGCTCACTTGTGAGACTGTGTAGGAGTCTAATTAGCTCATGTTATTAGCATTAGCAGCTGAGCATGCAATTACTCACAATAAACTGTGAGGGTCTTTGAGGCGGTCTGAGCGCTGACGAGGTTAGAGACGGTGCAGGAGTAGAGCCCGGCATCTTCCCTCCTGGCCGGGTTGATCACCAAGTCACCCCCTTTGATAGTGACCCTGGAGTTTGAGGTGAGAGCAGAGCCCCCTTTACCCCACAGCACACTGGTCTCTGTCCCCTTGGTCCAGGTACAGCGCACAGACACATTGCCCCCCTCCAGAGCCACTGACGGCACAAACATAGTCACGCCATCCACTGCATCTAGGGTGGAGAGAGAAGAGAAGCAGGGAGACTATAGACTGGGCCTAGATCTGTTTGTGGTGTCTTGCCAACTCCTACGACCATTGACAACTCTTATGGACATGCCAACTCCTATGGTAATTGACAACTCCTATATTCATTATCATGCCACAAACTATTCTGGGACCAGGCTTGTGAGATGAATGTAAATACTGGAGTAGCAGACTGATTGGGAGATACACACACAGGGAGAGCTTTTGAATGAGCCATTACTGGGCTTTCACAGTGTGATCACAGACAGAGGGGGAATCAATTCAAGCTTCAAAATACGCTGAAAAATAGAGGGACGCTTAGTGTTTTCTGCCTAAACTAATTTTGTTTAATGAAAATAATGGAGAGTTGGGAGAAGAAACAATATCCAGACATGGGAGCAGATGGTAAAGGGGCAGACAAAATGCCAATAAGCGCTAAGCCTGGACTGAGAAAATAAAGATAGAAGTGCCATCTGTAACTAGAAACAATAGTAATTACAAACACTAACAGGTCTGGGCAAACAAGTGGCTATAATCACATTACACTTACATGCCTGATTTTACACCACTGCTAGTCACTTTCTTCTGTAATATTCCCTCCCATCCTCCTTTATCTCCCTCACTCCATCACTTCCTCCCACCCTCCCTCATTACATCACTCACTACATCCCTCATTATATCACTCCTTTCTTCCCTCCCTCCTTCCTTTCCTCCCTCATTACATCCCTCCTTCCTTTCCTCCCTCATTACATCCCTCCTTCCTTCCTTTCCTCCCTCATTACATCACTCACTGCACTCCTCCTTCCTTTCCTCCCACCCTCCTTACCGAACACCCTGAGCTGTATGGACCTGGTGTTTTGGGCCAGGCCCGTGGTGGGCAAGGGGTCCACCATCACTGTGTAGTTCCCCGCGTCTCCGAGCTGGGCACTGCTGATACGGAGCTGGGTGGCTGTGATGGTGACCCTGCCCTGGTACTGGGTCACAGTGTTGAGCACCGCACTGCCCCCCACCCACAGCCCCAGGGGGGTCACCCCACCTGGGTACCCCCATGTGATGGAAAACACCTGGGACACTGTGACCACCGTGAAGACCGCATCAGTGCCAGTCTGCACCAGGACTGGATCTGATTTAAACTGGATTGAGACCAGGTCCTGGGAGAGAGCGACGGAGAGGAAGACTAGAGGGTAGGAGACGGGGGAGAAGAAAGGAATACACTGCTTATCACTCATTTACTTGCTTACTTTCTTACAGTGATTATGACAGGTTGTTATAACACTGGTATGAGAGAGTTTGAGGGGTATATAGTTGGGGGAATTATCTAAACACTTTACAAGCATATAAAAGGCCCCACAAGTCTTCAGCAGATTAATTATACTAAATCAAATGAATATGCTCCTGATCAGTCATGGTGAATTGACTTTACAAGGTGTGCATGAGAAGGACAAAAATTTAGATGAATTGCACAGCGGTTCCCTCGTTGATCATTTGCCGTAAAACAGCAGCACATGTTTAAAGCATTGTTAAAAACCATACAGGGCTTAACTGACTTCAGTAGAGGTGGACACTGGAAAGAGTAAGTATGTATGGGATTCAGAGACTGTGTCCCAACTGGCACCCTGTTCCCTTTGTAGTGCACTACATAGCGTTCCGATCAGGGCCCATAGGGCTCAGCAGGGCTGAAAAGCCATTGGACATTGTGTATTAGGATATCACACACCCTGACAAAAGGTTGTTAAGCCAAAACTTTGGTTGAATAAATTCACAAGAAGGAGAGATGAGTGTGTGACTTTATTTTTCATTTATGCAACAGAACACACGGACTAAGAATGCAGCCGATCTGGGGAGGAGTCATTGTTTCTGTCACCTTGGAATTTCCCAAATAAAAATGTAGAGCTACTCCTCCAACATTTAAAAAATACACACCATCAGCATTCTTTTCAGCTTGAGGTAGGGTACTCACTGAAGTCAACATTGAAGCCCCTGTCAGAAAATTGAGGGCGGAGAGATGCCTTACCTGCCAATGACAGAACTACGGGAAGCAGGTGTAGGTTCATCACATCAGTCAGGATAGCCTGTGGAGTATTTTTGACTCTGACGCAAATCACAACTAAATTAAAGTGAATGAAATGTGTCTGTTTAAGACTTATTAAAACACTGAAAGAAAGAAAGAAACCCAGGCTGTGTTCTTCTGAAAACACAATTAGGATATGCTAGTAGCTTAGTGTGCTAGCATTCTAAACCAGACAGAGTACATAGGGTTAATCTATTGTGAATATACTCACTTTCACTTAATTAAAAACATGTCTTGAAAGATTTTCAATGTCAACACTTACGACAGACTTTTCTCTCTTCTCTCATGTTTCAGTTGTAAAAGCCATAAGCAGATTTTTGGCAAAACCAGTTTGTTTATGTGTGAAAGGTTTCATTTCCTGTTTCTCCACTCTCACCTGTCTCCACAGGTGTATTCATTAGTCGACACCTTAGTAAAACCTCTTGCGACGGAAAACGTTGAGCAATAAAAACAAACGTTTCTTATAGGACAAACTCAGATAGGTCCCTCCCTGTTTCACCCTTTTTCTTCTGTGTGGTTCCTAGTGAATACACCCCTGTCTTGCAGACACACCTGTCCTCTTAAAGGGATCGTTCGCCTCAATTACTTGAAAGCAGCATTGTGAGCCTATGGGCCAAGAGAGCACGCAATCCATGCTGGGTTTGTTTATTTAGGCACACCAGCTACAAACATTAGTAGCCGATGACACCAATTAGTTTCCATTCAAAATCACAACCATATCCTGCTGTTCTTTCTCAGTTGATGCTTGTGGGAAAACTTAAAATTTTGAATATTTTACACATGCTCCACTTATAAATGTGGGGAGCTGAATTTCTTTTGAGATGATTTGATTGTGAAAATACGAATGTGCTAGTGCTGCCCTTTAGCAGAGACAGGGAATGATCAAACTCGCAAACACATATTGTAGCCTTGTAATGTAGGCTGTGTGGAAAATGTATTTACCTATAAAAGCTCAAAATGATAAATAAAATAAAAACATTTTATAAAAAGCCTCAGTTCTATCAATTATATCTATTTAAAAACATCCAGAGAAATTAGCTCTCAAAAAAATGAACTAAAGTAAAAAGTGTATTTGTCTGTCTTAGTTTTTATTTTCTTCCAGTGGAATGTGACTTGGTGGAACTAGGCTATACAGTATGTTGACCTTACGGTCAAGAATGCATTGTAGTCCCATGAGAAAGATAAATTCATTAACAAGCACTATAAGTGAGAGCTCGAAGAGGGAAACAGCCGGCAGTAAAAGGAGCATGCACATGTTCGCATCCCAAGGGAGCCAAAGCAAGGGCGGGACACAAAGCATTATTACGATTATAGGTGCATCAGTGAAATTAACACAGTCTGTCACAGCAAAGTGAAAAGGTTTTCTTCCTGAATAAATGAAAGAATGGAGCTCTTGATTATGCCTAGTAGCCAAGTCTTACTTGTTGTTTCTGTGCATTCTTTCTGCACCAATCTACTGGTAGTAGATACACAACTTCAGGCCCGTCGCTACTGTACATATGACACAGGCAAGTCAGTTAAGAACAAATTCTTATTTACAATGACGGCCTTCCCTCGGCCAAACCGTAATTGTGCGCCGCCCTATGGGACCCCGAATCACGTCCCTTTGTGGTACAGCCTGGAATCGAACCAGGGTCTGTAGTGATGCCTCTAGCACTGAGATTCGGTGCTTTAGACCGATGCGCCACCCGGGAGCTTGTGAAATGCCCAGATAGCTGCTCAACTAGTGGCAGTAGTCACTGCCCAGCTCCCTGAACCGACACTACATGGTCAAAAGTATTTTGAACATCTAACATCTGCTTGTTGAACATCTAATTCCAAAATCACTGGCATTAATATGGAGTTGGTCAACCCTTTGCTGATATAACAGCCTACACTCATCTGAGGATGCTTTCCATTAGATGTTGGAACATTGCTGCAGGGACTTGCTTCCATTCAGCCACAAGAGCATTAGTGAGGTCGGGCACTGATGTTGAGCAATTAGGACTGACTCGCAGTCGGCGTTCCAATTCATCCCAAAGATGTTCGAGGGGGTTGAGGTCAGGGCTCTGCGCAGGCCAGTCAAGTTCTTCCACACCAATCTCAACAAACCATTTCTGTTTGGACCTCGGCTTTGTGCATGTCGTACTGAAACAAGAAAGGGCCATCCCCAAACTGTTGCCACAAAGTTGGAAGCACATAATAGTCTAGAATGCCATTGTATGCTGCAGCGTTAAGATTTCCCTTCACTGGAACTAAGGGGCCTAGCCCGAACTATGAAAAACAGCCGTAGACCATTATTTCTCCTCCACCGAACTTTACAGTTGGCACTATGCATTCGGGCTGGTAGCGTTCACCTGGCATCCTCCAAACCCAGATTTGTCCATCGGACAGCCAGGTGGTGAAGCACGAGTCAACACTCCAGATAACGCGTTTCCATTTCTGGCCATGGAAACCCATTTAATGAAGCTCCCAGCGAACAGTTCTTGTGCTGAAGTTGCTTGTAGAGGTAGTTTGTGAGTGTACACTAGTGAGTGTTGCAACCGAGGACAGACGCTACACACTTCAGCACTTGGTGGTCTCGTTCTGTGAGCTTCTGTGGCCTACCACTTTGCAGCTGAGCCGCTGTTGCTCCTAGACATCTGAATGAGACAAGATCTGATCACACAGTGGGCTCAGAGAGTGTTGAAGACCAGGATAAATCTATCCTGAGTTGCACTTCTTCCACCATGCCCATAATCCCATATGACCAGCCAACATCTCCCCATTACTAGCCTCACAGTTAAGCCAGGGAAAGCTAGTGTTGGACTTTGTGACAGCACAATGAGTAGAGAGAGCCTGGACAAGAAGCTGAAAGCTATCCAGAGCACCTCCTCATCTGCAAGTATCACTGATTTTCCCACATCTAAGGGAACACCCTCCCTCACGGACAGAACCCTTCGGGTCATTAAAGCACTGTAGGAAAGAGCTAGAAGTGGCACAACCAGCCTTGTCTCCCAGTCAGAGGTGTTAGATAAGGTCACCATGGCAATATGTTGGCAGCGTGGGAGGATGCCGCTTCAGCTGAGAGAAAGCTTCAAGGCCCTTCTCTCCACAGGCATCCTCCGGCCATTCATAGACCAGCTGGTGGAGCAGATCTGCAGCTTCCTTCTGCAGAACAGCACCCCGGTGTCTTCTGTGGCCTGAATCTGCTCTCATGAGCAGAAGGCAGACAGGTGAGCTCCAGAGGGAGCCATCAGCAGAGGGATACTGGGGTCTATGCCTTCACAGAGCAGTCTCTTAAATCCCTTCGAGAGTACTTCCTCAAATACCTCCTTCCTCCACTAGGAGATACTGATGTGGCCTTCTGCTCTCCGTCTGTCAGAGCCATTGTGAGTCTGACCACCCACTTCTCCTTCACATACAGGCCAGCTCAGGGTGTTCAAAGCCACTCTCCAAGATCTGCCAAGGATTAGTCAATCTCTTCACACGAGTGATGGCAAAAAAAATGGCTGAAACTCTGCCTCAGTCTTCCGGGCTCCTGATTACTGATGCAAGGCCGACTGGTGAATCGTAGCTCTCTTCCATCAATGAGAGCTGTAAAAGAAACTGCTAATTGCACTAACCCAGTTTGCGCTCAAAAAGGATCCCCAGGAGAAGAAACTTGATCCCAACCAGAGACGAGCGGTCCAGTGGTTCCAGGCCGTCGCCAATCCTAACCTCCCCACAGCCAAACCAGGGACAACTGAGGAGAGCAAGAAGATGTACTTTCTTCAAAGGCTTCAGGAAAATTAGCATCAAGAAAAAGTTAGAGCGTAGTGTCTTTAGGAAATGCAGAATGAGTTCATGTGTGCATGTAATCCGTGTGGGTAACGGATGATGTGACAATTAATTAAGTCAAGAGGAAAAAATACATTCCTGAAAATAGCAGAATAAATTGTCAGGTTACATTATATGTTAATTGTCTTCCTCTGTTTATATGTACAGTAAACAATCAAGAGTGGCATCAAAGTGGATCCATCTCAGTCCATTCATGTTGAGACCGTCCCCATGCCCCTGCTGCTGCTGTGGACTATAACAGTGAATATCAGTATTGACCTCTCTCTCTCTTTGTGACAATATTCTCTACATACACAAACAATAGGGACCTTTTTCAAAATGTCTTACCAACCTGTGGTGTGGTGGTGGTGGTGATGTTGAATTGAAATGAATACTGAAAATAACACAAAGAGTGGTAGTGCTAATATTTGCTTTAATTTTCATTTCAAACCCTAAAGCAATTACCACATTAATCTGATCATCTGTCCAGGTGCAATACATACAATATTTGCTTGACTGATATTCTAAAAGGAATATTCCGTTTTCATTTTCCAGTGCTACAACACCACAGACGACACCAGCACTTGAAGAGAGTGTTTCCCGTGCGTATCAAAGAATGGTTCACCACCCAAAGGACAGCCAGCCGACTTGACACAACTAAGGGAAGCATTGGAGTCAATATGGGCCAGCATCCCTTTGGAACACTTAACACATTCTAGTCCATGCATCGACCAATTAAGGCTGTTCTAATGACAATGGAGGAGGAGGAGGGATCAGTATTAAGGTGTTCCTAATGTTTTGTCCACTCAGCGTATATACGTGTGAGATTCTTTATTGAGGGGGGTGTACTTTGCTAACAAACCTTCCCCTTGGGAAACGATTTAAATGGGAAAGTGTTGGGGTGAATAGTGTTGGGGTGAGAGTTACTGACTATACCGGCTGGGGGTCACGACATGCGAGCGGGTCGGGCTGGCTGAGCGGTCTGGCCGATCTATTGGTCACTCTGTATTTAAAACAAAGGATCTTTGTGGTGGCTGGATGGGCTGGGCGGCTCGGTTGGCTCAGGTCGGTGTTACGTTTCGGACCCTACCATTATTTGTCAGTGTCATATTGATGCATTTGTAAATATTGATGCATTTGTATTGATGCACATGTGTCTTGGCGGGAGGATGTGCGTCTGCTTGTCCACACGCATGGACATGGGCTCAGTAGGCCCGAGGGTAACGTGGCTCCTTACTTAAGTACTTCACAACACTGAACATGAATGTAGGAATGACAATTGAAAACAGCGATAGTCTTGAAAATACTGTTTCATCCAATGTAGGGTTCTAACAAAAGTCTGGAATGTGGAATTGTTTCCTTTTTTTTTAAGGGCATTTGTGTGCCTTGCACCAGATCCGTAACAAGGATGAATTCAAATGTATGACTCTTCAGTCAGGAGTACAAGCTGGTACAAGGGAGACACTGTACAGTAGGAGTCACATTCTGTTACTCCCCTAGATACTGTCAGAGTCACTCCCTTAACACCAGGCTAAACTTCATTCCTGCCATACTGGATTGTGGGAAGGGAAGAAAAACAGGTACACACTTACATACAGTAGCTATTTTAAGTGCCAGTAGGCATCAAGTTTGATGTCCTTCAAATCATAAAACATTAGGCAAGAAAACAGAAACACATCAAGCTTGACCTGTACGTTCACCCTACAGAATATCCAAATGAAAAAGGTAAGCTATGAAGACCTGTCTTTTGTGTTACTGAATAACCTGGATGCTGCTGCTTTTAGTTGTCATATTTGGCATTCTTTGGCATGACAACAAGTCGAAAGGGGTGCTATAACAGAATCACTGGCACCCAGGCAAGTGTTATAGTCAACAGTAACCGTGAGCTCAAGGTCTAACTAGCCAACTGAGCATACTATCTTGTTACCATGGCTTTTGACCATGTTTAGAATGTCTGCTTGTATCAGGTACAAAATAATGAACGGAAGGGATTGACAGGAAAAGGAAACAGTATTATATAATATAGGATGCCGCCACATAAATAGATTTGGTGTCTCATTGTACAGTAATACAGAGCAGGTTAAAAATATGCAAGAAAAGTTTGAATATTTTAATAGCAATTCAAAATGCTCTGAAACTGCTCTGAATGCGTAGTATTGTTTTATATATTTTGTGGTGGTTAATTTCTTTACTATCAAATGAGGAGAGACAAACCTACCACACAAGTCAGAGGTATACTTAAGCTAAATCTTTAACCACTTCTAAATAAGGGAGCAGGTCAATACAACACACACACATAAAGTGAATAGATTGAGTGCTTTACGATAATGATGGCTGGTCGACGAATCACCCTCAGATGATTCGTTGAGAGCCCCGAGACAAAAGTAGAAAGGTATTTCATAGCCAAGATACATCCCTTTCAACCTGCATGACGAACAACAGAGGTATAGAATGGGTCACAAGATTAAGATTTGTATGAAAGATACTTATAATTCACAGCAGACAGTATTTGCTATAAAAAACGTTTTTATTGCGTAGAGACCAGTGTCTGGCCCCCCAACTCCGTACTGGAGCCATGTCTCCCTGGTACCGTATAGAACAGAAACATTAACTCCTGCTCTGGAATGAGGTCTCTAGATTTTATCACCCAAAAGACATCATAAATCTCCCTTCAGTGTTATCTCCCAGAGGCCCATCCTCAGTAGAACACACACAGATGAGCGTTCCAACAACCCCTTATTATGTTGCATAAATAGCATTATAACATAATCTTGTAAATTCCACCGTACTGTTGCCACAGAACCATCTCTAAGGTGAAAAAAAAAATATGTCAAGCCCATTGAAACACATTTTTATGCATATACAGTAGCTAACAATGATCAAAATACAGCTTGTTTGATTTGAAGAGCATTTTGCCATCAAAGCCCCTTCAAATACATTAGGGGGATATGCCTCTGCCCCTGACAACGGGAGTGATAGAGTGCACGTTTAAATGCTGTTGCAAACTCTTTCGCTCTTTGTCCTCAGCATTGTAAAATCTAAATAGCTCTACAGATGTGATGGAAACACAGCACATCCTGGTCTGGCGTATTTGTCTGATCCTGGCCCTCTGTGAGTTATTGTTTTTTATAATCCACTAAGATACTGCCCTGCAAAAATAACTATGGTACAGTAATGTGTACATAAGACGTACAGTAATTCCTTGTCTATCTTTCCTCAGTGCCCCACCCGCACCAATGCCTGTCAGTGCATTTCCAGAACAAGGGTCTCCTTTATGTGGCTCTGGGGAGAGACCTGGTCCTGCGGACCCAGTTCCAGATTACACCAACAGAGAAGATCGTCATGGTGATTTGGGACCGCCAGACTGAGAAGGGTCAGGGACAGGTCAGGCTGGCCGATCACCAAGATGCACCTGGCAATCCTCTAGACCAGAAGGGGGCCTTATTTAGGGTGGAGAATATAAGATCATTTGACTATGGAGTCTACACCATCACTGTGACTGACCAGAAGGGGAACGAGCAATCAGCAAATATAGTTGTTCGAGAGATTGGTGAGAAACAGCTACACCAATAATTCTGGTCACTACTTAGATTTAGTTTGGGTCAAATACTGTGCAAACTAAAAAGTCAAATAACCTTGACATTAGCCTCAGTCACAGGCTTTCACCTCACCTTCCGAACAATGTGAGTGACGTCTGGGTTCCGAGGCTACCCTTATGTGGAGAACTATGTAAGGGTGCAAAAACCAATGTAACTATATTTGGACTATTTGTTCTGCCTAACTTTTTCTCTCTCTCCCTCTCGCCTAGTTGCTGCTCCTGTGGCGTCTTTGTCGCTCCAGTGTGAGGTGGCCAATGACAGGGCACAGTGGGACAGCCCAGTGTTTTCCTGGTTGGTGGATGGGGTAGAGCTGTCCAATCAGACAGCCAATATCTCTGCAGATGGCAAGAGACTCGACGTGTCCGGAATGAAGGGCCACAACTACACCTGTGTTGTCAACAGCAGTCTGGGGACAAGTGTCACACACTACGTCACTGGTATACATGCGATATGATTATTCATTATGACTATTGAGTTTTTTTTTTGTGTCTTTCATGCTTCTTTGCTGTTGCCTAGATTCTCCAACACCATCCCAAAGTAACCAATCCTGTAAGACTCTATGTGGTGTACTATTGAGCATCGTCCTAGTGATTCTAATCACATGTGGATATCTCTACTGGTAAGATTACAGAACATCTCCCTGGCTTGTCTTTTACAGTAATACATTCATTTGGCACGTTAATAAACTCCTGGTATTGTTTTTTGGTACGTGCACTCTTTTGACATTGCTATGTGTTATTAACAGGAAATGCGTACAGCGGAGGACGAATGGGAATACATGACCTTTAGGAGGTCCATCGCGTTCCATTATCAGTCTTATCTATGACACTTTGTTACACACTGCACGATCACACAAGTCTTTGGCACATACGGACACAGTGATATGAGACGGTAATATTCTGTTGCAACAAGTCACAATACCACACCAAATATCATTCCTATCAAGAGCTGTGGCCCTATTCGCCATCAATACAATATATTGAGATGCCTATTTATCAAATTAAATTTTATTGGTCACATACACATATTTAGCAGATGTTATTGCGGGTATAGCGAAATGCTTGTTATTGGTGTGTTTGTGGTATTTATTGTTGCGAAGTCCACACATATATTTTCACTAATTATGTCTTTGTATCTTTTTTTTTAAAGTACTGTATGCCATCACATTTACATTGTGCACATGTACAAATATGTTCAAATTAACCTAAACCTACTTTTGTGATGCCTATGTATGATATAAAGCAAATGGGATTTTATTTTAAAATTATTGTGACGGTGCATGTGTGCATTTAACCTATTTCATAACCTGTAAGGAAATCTTTGTAAGCGTCCACTTTGCTACACTTCCATAGGAGACAGTGAAGAGACATAGAAACACAGCAGTCTGGATGAGTGAGGAAAAGCACAGCACCACCTATTTAATAGCGCCATCTACTGGCTTGTTTTAGAAATTCCTCTATTCATAATATCACTTCAAATTGCAACTGGTTTGCAACATCCTACCTGACCGCTTGGAGGCGTCTGCATGGTCCTAAAGAACACTGTTGCCTCGTTTTGTGTGACATTCTAATGATAAAACTTGGGGGGGGGGGACAAAAAAGCTAATTCAGAATGTGGGGGGGACATTTCGTACCTTGAATTGAAAATACTGTACCGTATTGTTAATTGTTTCTGCTAATGTAGATAAGATGATTTAATTAAAGTCGCACTCCAGTCTCCTTTTCACCTGATTTACTTAAAAGGCACTTGGTGGTACAGGTATGTTCATGATATGGCACAAGTGGGGGGTGGGCCTTTCTGCATTTGTTCTCTATTGTTTCTGCAAGCAAGGGGGGAGACCTATGACATTAGAGGGCACTATCAGACCAACTCCTTGAATGGCCTACTCCAAGCACGAACCACCACATTTAACCTTGGCAAGGTGACGGGGAATATGGTAGAATACAAATAGAGTAGTAGTTCCCTTTAATTCCTGTAACAGCAAGGCAATCAAACAAGCAAAACGTCAATATCTAGACAAAGTTGAGTCGCAATTCAACAGCTCAGACATGACAGATGTGGCAGGGTTTTTCAGACAATCACGGACTACTAAAGGAAAACCAGCCATGTCGCCGAGACCGCCATCTTGCTGCCAGACAAGCTAAACACACTCTTTGCCCACTTTGAGGACAACACAGTGCCACTGAGTTGGCACGTGAGTATGACATTTAAACGTGTTAATCCTCGCAAGGCTGCCAGCCCCAGACGGCATCCCTAGCTGCGCAGACCAGCTGGCTGCAATTGCCATCACACTACCCTATCCCATCTGGACAAGAGGAATACCTATGTAAGAATGCTGTTCATTGACTATAGCTCAGCATTCAACACCATAGTACCCTCCAAGATCATCATTAAGCTTGAGCCCCTGGGTCTCAACCCCACCCTGTGCAATTGGGTCCTGGACTTCCTGACGGGCTGCCCCCAGGTGGTGAAGGTAGGAAACAACATCTCCACTTCACTGATCCTCCACACTAGGGCCCCACAAGGGTGTGTGCTCAGCCCCCTCCTGTACTCACTTTTCACACATGACTGTGTGGCCATGCATGCCTCCAACTCAATCATCAAGTTTGCAGATGACACAACAGTAGTAGACTTGATTACCAACAATGACGAGACAGCCTACAGGGAGGAGGTGAGGGCTCTCAGAGTGTGGTGTCAGGAAAATAACCTCTCACTCAATGTCAACAAAACAAAGGAGATGATCGTAGAATTTAGGAAACAGCAGAGGGAGTACCCACCCATCCACATCAATGGGACAGCAGTGGAGAAGGTGTAACGTTTTAAATTCCTCAGCGTACATATCACTGACAAACTGAAATGGTCCACCCACACAGACAGTGTGGTGAAGAAGGCACAAAAGCACCTCTTCAACCTCAGGAGGCTGAAGAAATTTGGTTTGTCACCTAAAACCCTCACAAACTTTTACAGATGCACAATTGAGAGCATCCTGTTGGGCTGTATCACTGCCTGGTACAGCAACCCTACCACCCACAACCGCAGGGCTCACCAGAGGGTGGTGCGGTCTGCCCAACGTATCATCGGGGGCAAACTAGGACAAAAAGGCTTCTCAACAGTTTTTACCCCCAAGCCATAAGACTCCTGAACAGGTAATCAAATGGCTACCCGGACTATTTGCATTGTGTGCCCCCCAACCCCTCTTTTTACACTGCTGCTACTCTCTGTTTATCATATATGCATAGTCACTTTAACTATACAGTGTCGCGGTAGGAGATAACAGGTGACTCACAGGCCCGCCGGACTGGCCTGGTTATGTATCCTGCCCTTTTATTCTGAGATTAGCCTTTGTGGTGCCTTTAGGCATGTTTCGGGATCTTAGATAATATCAATCAGACTTAGAGTACCTCTCCCTTGTGGTACCTTTACCAGGCATCTTTAGTTCTCAAAGAGTAGACTCTTCAACTCGCCATTGCTCTATAGGATTCCCAAAGACTCTTGTATCCAGACATAAACCATATAAATCGGTGGCCAGCCGATTTACGATTGAATCCCTATTTACCTTTTATAGAGTAGACTCTTCAACTCGCCGTTGCTCTATAGGGATCCCAAAGAGTAGACTATTCAACTCGCCATTGCTCTTATAGGGTTCCCAATCACTCTAGTATCTAGACAAATGATTTACGATTTAATGCCTACACCCATCGGTTAATACTGCTTGAATATTAATACAGAGTATCTTTGCTTTTTACAATATAAATGAGTTGGCTGTCCAATCCTTTAAATTGTCTTTTGTGTAGAAACTAGACTTGTTCCCCTAGAACGGGAGTGTCAGAGGCGTTCTCTCCCCTGGGGTTTTGGGTCTAGTTTCTACTTTTTATTCTATGTTTGCAAGTCACACAGTTGTCACACAGTTGTTGACCTGGTTGGTCCCAAAGAGTATGTTCTTCCACTCACAATTTCTCCAGAGGCTTATCCAATCACTTAGTATCTGTTTCTCCTGCTAGAAGTTTGTACTATGATTTACTGATTAGTGAAGAGAACGGTTCGAGACAAAACCCCCTTATAACACCACCGTTGCTATTCATCCACCTCGGTTAGGAGGTTGATTTATTCAGCACGAGGAGTGTGGAGGGTAGTTGTCTCAGTATGTCTCGTTCAGAAATCAAAAGTCAAGAGGTACAATTGCTCTAGAGTATGAAAGTCAGATATTACCTTTTAGGTTGATGATAGTTGAAGTATCACGAGCTGTCTGTCAGTGATAAGTCAAGTAGCATGATCATGCCCTCTTAAGGAAGGCACTCTCCTTATATACTCTTTTCAGGACCAGGTCAGTCTTTAGCGCTGAGTCATATTCTAACCTTGTGGCGAGCTATTTCTGTAAAGGGTTAGTTTGACATGTTACTGTGAAACATTACTAATGACAGATGCATCCTCTATCCCCAACTCTTGCATCAGTTTAACCCATTCAAATTCTACTGCTAGTCTAGCTCTTCCTCGTTCTGTCGATGGCCCGCTCTCTCCCCCTTCTGGGGGTGGTGCCCGAATGCAAGGCATCTCCTCGGGCCAGCTATCCGGCCCCCAATCAAGAGGCGGAGCCGGTGGTGACGGTGTGTGCTGATCCAGCGAAGGAGGTGTCCTCAGAGCCCCTTTTTGTGCTACCGCATCAACATTCATGTACATACTACATCAATTGGCCCGACCAACCTCTGCTCCCCCATATTGGCTAAGCGGGCTATCTGCATTGTGTCCCACCCACCACCCGCCAACCCCTCTTTTACGCTACTGCTACTCTCTGTTCATCATATATGCATAGTCACTCTAACAATATCTACATGTACCTACTACCGCAATCAGCCTGACTAACCGGTGTCTGTATGTAGCCTCGCTACTTTTATAGCCTCGCTACTGTATATAGCCTGTCTTTTTACTATTGTTTTATTTCTTTACTTATCTATTGTTCACCAAACACATTTTTTGCACTATTGTTTAGAGCTTGTAAGTAAGCATTTCACTGTATTCGGCGCAAGTGACAAATAAACTTTGATTTTATTTGAAACTACCTGCCCTCCAGAACACCTACAGCACCTAATGTCACAGGAAGGCCAAAAAGATCCTCAAGGACAACAACCACCAAGCCACTGCCTGTTCACTCCGCTATCATCCAGAAGGCGAGGTCAGTACAGGTGCATCAAAGCTGGGACCGAGAGACTGAAAAACAGCTTCTATCTCAAGGCCATCAGACTGTTGAATAACCATCACTAGCACCGAGAGGCTGCTGCCTACACACAGACTTGAAATCATTGGCCTCTTTAATAAATGGAACACTAGTCACTTTAATAATACCACTTTTATAATATTTACATATCTTACATTACTCATCTCATATGTATATTCTGTATTCTATCTATTGCATCTTAGTCTATACCGCTCTGTCATTGCTCATCCATATATTTATACATTTTTATTCCATTCCTATACTTAGATGTGTGTATTAGGTTTTTGTTGTGGAATTTTTAGATATTACTTGTTAGATATTGCTGCACTGTCAGAACGAGAAGCACAAGCATTTGCGCTACACTCGCAATAACATCTGCTAGCCATTTGTATGTGACCAATAAAATGTGATTTGATCAAGTGTTTTACCCTTAAGTGTGTGTACATTACTGTATTTATACGTGGGATATTGTTTTTCAACATGAAAAGTTTTTTTTAAAATAGCTGGTGTGCGTCTTTAAGGAATAGCTTGATATTGTTGTAGAAAAACCCATCATCATAACCCAAATAATAATGAAGACTATCTCATGTGTCCAGTTTCAACAAAAAAATGTTTTTAAACACCAAAAAACTACAAAGCACATTTTTGAACACATTCCAACGTTGTTAACTTCACCTTGATAGTAAATACAATTAGAATAGCGTTATATTTGCTTATTGTGTCCAAACCTTGGTGTCAAAGTTTGTGTCCGGACAATATGATTGGTTGCGTTGGCATTTGAAAGGCTGCATGGACACAAATAGATGAAGGGGGAGGAGTGATAATCAGTGGGATCATTTTACAACAGAATACAATAGAATCCACTTGTTTAAACACAGCTGAGTGGTGGCCTTTATTGTGCAGGAAAGGGGAAATTGCACCGTGACGTCCAAGTACCTAACTGAGTACAAAGTCCTACACCAGACTGCAGTCTATCAGAGCAACTTTAAATTCACTCCAGCCTTTTCTTTGGGTTGTTTTTGATGGTTGACATTTTTCTGTTCTATTTGCTAAAGGATTTTTTTGTTTTTTATATTGTAAAACTGCATCCAAGCTTCCTGGAGTGCCGTGCCCTACCCCTAGAAAGTGGGCTTGTTTTTGAATGAATGCACTCTTGCCACTTCCAGACTCATAATCTCTGACTCATAATCCATTGTACAGTTGGGAAGGTAAGTGCATTTCAAACTGCTGCTGACTTAACTCCAGTGCAAGTCATTGCCTAAGCTTAAATATAGACCGGTTACTTAAGGCAAACTACTAAGTCAGACTTTGAAAACGAAGTGAAACAATGACCTCATCTTTGGAAAACTGGGTCTCTATCGGTCTCTTATCAGAGAAGTCACGGGAACCATCCAAGACCAACGTCCTCTCAGTCTCTCAGACTGTCTGTTATTCTCTCTCTCTCTCTCTTTCAGGTGCCATGAGGCTGCAACACTGCCTCTCCTGGAGCCTCTCTTTGCTACTTCTGCTCTTGTGTAAGTGTATCATGTTGCACAGAAGCACTATGTAAAAATGTCGCACTACTGTATCTAAGTGTATTGGTGCAACCAGGTGCAGTGTATTTGACTGCTCTATTTGACCATTTGTGTATGTTGTATTTGCCATATTAGTATTGAACTGATACGCTATCAGTAGTCTCACGTGACAGCCTTAACATTTGGTTCTGGGTGTCGAGATTACATGAACATTGATTCTCAAGTTTTTCGGTTTGTGTGTGATACACTGTCTTCAGTGCACACTCAACCTATGCCGTAGTTGCTTGCACCACACTTTTGAAAGAAAACGGTTTGAGTTCAAAGCCAAGGAATATAGTACTATTGTAAAACTTTTTCAGGACCCTGTATTTCAAAGATAATTTGTAAAAATCCAAATAACTTCACAGATCTTCATTGTAAAGGGTTTAAACACAGTTTCCCATGCTTGTTCAATGAACCATAAACAATTAATGAACATGCACCTGTGGAACAGTCATTAAGACACTAACAGCTTACAGACGGTAGGCAATTAAGGTCACAGTTATGAAAACCTAGGACACTAAAGAGGCCTTTCTACTGACTCTGAAAAACACACACAGGTTCCCTACTCATCTGTGTGAAAGTGCCTTAGGCATGCTGCAAGGAGGAATGAGGACTGCAGATGTGGCCAGGGCAATAAATTGCAATGTCCATACTGTGAGACGCCTAAGAAAGCGCTACAGGGAGACAGGATGGACAGCTGATCGTCCTCGCAGTGGCAGACCACGTGTAACAACACCTGCACAGGATCGGTACATCCGAACATCACACCTGCGGGACAGGTACAGGATGGCAACAACAACTGCCCAGGTTACACCAGGAATGCACAATCCCTCCATCAGTGATCAGACTGTCCACAATAAGCTGAGAGGCTGGATTGAGGGCTGTAGGCCTGCTGTAAGGCAGGTCCTCACCAGACATCAAAGGCAATGTCGTCGCCTATGGGCCCAAACCCATAGGCATCATCGGACTGAGCTTGTTTTTATTGCAGGCAATCTCAAAGCTTTGCGTTACAGGGAATACATCCTCCTCCCTCATGTGGTACCCTTCCTGCAGGCTCATCCTGACATGACCCTCCAGCATGACAATGCCACCAGCCATACTGCTCGTTCTGTGCGTGATTTCCTGCAAGACAGGAATGTCAGTGTTCTGCCATGGCCAGCGAAGAGCCGGGATCTCAATCCCATTGAGCACATCTGGGACCTGTTGGATCGGACGGTGAGGGCTAGGGCCATTCCCCCCAGAAATGTCCGGGAACTTGCAGGTGCCTTGCTGGAAGAGTGGGGTAACATCTTACAGCAAGAACTGGCAAATCTGGTGCAGTCCATGAGGAGGAGATGCACTGCAGTACTTAATGCAGCCGGTGGCCACATCATATACTGACTGTTACTTTTGATTTTGACCCCCCCCCTTTGTTTCAGGGACACATTATTCCATTTCTGTTAGTCACATGTCTGTGGAACTTGTTCAGTTTCTGTCTCAGTTGTTGTATCTTATGTTCATACAAATATTTACACATGTTAAGTTTGCTGAAAATAAACGCAGTTGGCAGATGAAGTTTCTTTTTTTTGCTGAGTTTACATGTCTAGAACGAGCCAAGGAGCGTGCACCTCTGGTCATCTGAGGTGATTGAGACAATAGGGTGTGTTTCAATATGCGTCTTCTGAGGAAATGATGTCTACTTCCCTTTGTGTTTGATGGAGGTTTCCAGAGGTTATGTGTTGTAACAACAAAGCTTGACAAACATCACGTCAAGCAGAACTGTCATGTGCTCGGTTTTTATTATTATAAAAAAAATGTAACCTTTATTTAACTAGGCAAGTCAGTTAAGAACAAATTCTTATTTTCAATGACGGCCTACCAGGGAACAGTGGGTTAACTGCCTGTTCAGGGGCAGAACGACAGATTTGTACCTTGTCAGCTCGGGGGTTTGAACTTGCAACCTTCCGTTTACTAGTCCAATGCTATAAACACTAGGCTACCCTGCCGCCCCAGTCACTGGTTGACGGCCCGATGAAAGTCCTCTTCACTCCATACTCAATATAAATGTGAGCAATCATGAGCTAAGTCATGAAAAGCATAGAAACCAACCGTACCAGTAGAGGCTGGTGTCATTTTAAATCGGAGGACAGGCTCATTGAAATGGCCATTCATTCCACTCTTGCCAATACAATGAGCCCTTCCTCCAATTTCTCTCTCTGTCAGCCTCCATCGAAGGTTGGTAAGGTATTGATTTCCAATCACCCCAGGCAATACGATAACAACACATGATCATGCTTCTGTCCCCAGTGACTTGTGGGTACCAGTGCGTGTCGGTCCACTTCCAGACCCCGCAGCCGGTCAATGTTCTCCCAGCCGGACGTCTAGTTCTCCAGGTCCAGATCGACCGCGGTCCCAAAGAAAAGATCTCCATGATAACCTGGGAGCGGGAGCCAGAGAACGCAAAAACCCCCGGGAATCCTGGGAAAATTATGTTGATTACGTTCCCCGGTCAAGAAAAACGCTTGGACGGGCGTCTGAGTCTGCAGCAGCAGGGGTCAATACTGAAGCTGGAGGGCTTTGGCGTGGCGGACAGCGGAGTGTACATCGTGACCGTCACTGACCAGGCTGGCGTCAAGACCTGTGCACAGTGTATCGTCAAGGAGTACGGTACGACGATCAACATGGTCTCATTAGAATATATAAAAATTGTGACATTTAACCGTTGTTCTATGTCACCTATGCTGACTTATTACTTAAATGTAACTATAATGAGGTGTTAGTTATGTGACAATACAGCTGACAGACTTTCTGATTACGTTGCTGTTTTGAATACATTCATAGACATTCCTTCCTGTCCGCTGGAGTTATGTTCTTATAGAGGAATAACTGTTGGGTCAGTTCTGCCTAAGCTCATTCTTTGTATGCTTTACTGCAGTCCAACACTCAACTTTGAGTCGGTAATATTTCAGGTTATCAGTCCAATGACGGTCTCGCGCAATCCCTCTTCAATAGTTCCAAGCTCTATATTTGTCTCTGTCAAATGTATTCTTTCTAAGTTTCTGATCTATTTTCTCCTCACAGCCTCATACTTCTCAAGTCACCACCACCAAGCCTCAGTGGACAACACGCTCAACTCACCCTGTTACTTCACAAAACAGCCAACCTTTGTTTTCTCTCCACTCTGTCTCTCTCTCTCCTCTTTGAGACAATTTTCAGTTGCAACTTCCAAGTCTCACCTTTCTCACACCTGGTCTCCTTCTCTGTTCTCTGTCTCTTGTCTTTCCTCTCCGAGGCTGTGCACCACCCCTCAGTGAGAGTGAACGCATCCCACTCCTCCCTGTTTTGTGTGGAGACCTGGGGGACAGATCTTAAATTCAGCCGGCTCCACGAGCGGGCAGCCATCACCGATGCTGTGGGACACATGTCGCCTGATGGGAAGACCCTGTTCATCTCCTCCTCACCCATCTGTGGTCACTTCACCTGCATGGTGAGCAACAAGCTGGGCCACAGCTCTGCCACCTACACAGCAGGTATGGAACCCCACGCACTAACTAGCCCCATCTGTCTCTCAGTCTCTACACAAACTGTCTTCCATCTGTCTCTCATGCCTGATTCATACTACAGGGCCAAGCTGTACTGGCATGGCCTGGTTACGCATCCACCATACTGTTTTTGTTGGAACCGTGCTAGAAAGGATCATGTTGGCCCTATATTATGAATCAGCCATAAGTTTACACAAACTCCATCTGTCTGTCAGTCTCTGGACCGGGGTTGGTGACCAATGTTCTATGTAATAGTAGTGCAAAGCATGGGTAAGAAATCTCCTATCTCCTTGACAGATAGAACAGGTAAGTAACTTTTCCTCAAAGGCCTTGTCGAATGCAGAAACAGTCGGAGCCCAAGCTAGAGCTACACTGTTCATATCCATTGAATGTACAGCCTTCTCCGTGGGTGTGAGTGGCGTGCCCTATGTAGCTTTCGGGGTAATATGTACACGGTCTATATTTCGAGAGCCAAGTCTGAGTGACACCGAGGCTGTCCTATGGACACCACAACATTTTCCCATATTGTTTGGTCGTGACCTTGTCCCGTCTGGTCCGTCAGAGCCATGTGAGAGAGAGGGCAAAAGGACCACGGTGGCGGTGGTCTCGCTCATCATCCTGCTGGTGTGTGGAGCAGTGCTAGCTTTTCACACTGACAGTCACGCAGTGCAGATACACATTTCATTTTGAGCTACGGTACGTAATGGAAGATAAAGCCGTATATAGCAAGGAAACAGAGGTCGCTGACAGACGGCAGAAGGGAAAAGATAAAAGAAATGTAAAAATAAATAAATAAAAGGGATAGATAACTCAAAATGGGAAGCTACAATATCACATCAAGGCATTGCACGCTTGACATTGTCAGTTGATATTACAATTCTTTTGTTTATTCTATCAGTGCAGTATATGGGCGGCAGGTAGCCTAGCGGTTAAGATCTCTGGTTCGAATGCCTGAGCCGACTAAGTGAAAAATATGCCGATGTGCCCTTGAGCAAGGCACTTAACCCTAATTGCTCCTGTAAGTCACTCTGGATAAGAGTGTCTGCTAAATGACTACAATATTAAAACAATTCAGTGTGTGGTTGTATTTACACATATTAGAGCTTCTGTTGGTTTCTGTTCAGGAGACACGGGCGATACAGTAACAGAGGAGAGAGGCTTCAGGAGCATTTTGAGGACAACTAGTAATGGTGAACCATTGATTACAGTACCCAAGTACTTTCGATACACTCCCCAACTCCTTCCCTGTGAGCAGCAAGACCTTTCAATGCATTGGAACAATGTGGAAAGCGAACTGCTTTGTTGGCCAATTGACAAGTTCTAAAATTGGAAATATCAACTTTTTCCCAGTGTGTTGCCTATTTTTGTAGTAGCTATTATTTTTACCCCGCCTCTCATTGTACTGAACTACACTTGACATTCTTACCCCGCCTCTCATTGTACTGAACTATACTTGACATTCTTACCCCGCCTCTCATTGTACTGAACTACACTTGACATTCTTACCCCGCCTCTCATTGTACTGAACTACACTAGACATTCTTACCCCGCCTCTCATTGTACTGAACTACACTTGACATTCTTACCCCGCCTCTCATTGTACTGAACTATACTTGACATTCTTACCCCGCCTCTCATTATACTGAACTACACTTGACATTCTTACCCCGCCTCTCATTGTACTGAACTACACTTGACATTCTTACCCCGCCTCTCATTGTACTGAACTACACTTGACATTCTTACCCCGCCTCTCATTGTACTGAACTACACTTGACATTCTTACCCCGCCTCTCATTGTACTGAACTATACTTGACATTCTTACCCCGCCTCTCATTGTACTGAACTACACTTGACATTCTTACCCCGCCTCTCATTGTACTGAACTATACTTGACATTCTTACCCCGCCTCTCATTGTACTGAACTACACTTGACATTCTTACCCCGCCTCTCATTGTACTGAACTATACTTGACATTCTTACCCCGCCTCTCATTGTACTGAACTATACTTGACATTCTTACCCCGCCTCTCATTGTACTGAACTACACTAGACATTCTTACCCCGCCTCTCATTGTACTGAACTACACTTGACATTCTTACCCCGCCTCTCATTGTACTGAACTATACTTGACATTCTTACCCCGCCTCTCATTGTACTGAACTATACTTGACATTCTTACCCCGCCTCTCATTGTACTGAACTACACTAGACATTCTTACCCCGCCTCTCATTGTACTGAACTACACTTGACATTCTTACCCCGCCTCTCATTGTACTGAACTACACTTGACATTCTTACCCCGCCTCTCATTGTACTGAACTACACTAGACATTCTTACCCCGCCTCTCATTGTACTGAACTACACTAGACATTCTTACCCCGCCTCTCATTGTACTGAACTACACTAGACATTTCTACCCCGCCTCTCATTGTACTGAACTACACTTGACATTTTTTTATAGAACGCTCTAAAATGATTCGTTTCAAAAACAATTCCTTATTCTGTAATTTTTCTACATTGTAAACATATTGTATATTTTGCCGTGTATTCTTTGTAGTAAAAAGCCGTTTTTAAACTGTGTGAGGCTTCAGTTAAATTGGTCGCTATTGTAAATCCACAATTCAGTCAGGGAATGGGAGTCAAAGTACAACCGCTCCATACGTGGTGAATTTCAAAACGCTTTACAGCCATGAATAAAAGGGTGCTTGCGTTCGTGCGTGTGTGTGTGTCCACCTCATCAGAACATCTCTCTGGTGAAGCCGGGGATGGGGACAGTGACTCCAGGGATGATCTTGACTGTCTCGGCCTCAGACAGGACCTCCAGGTGCTGACGGATGTGGTCGCTACGCTGCTCCAGCTCCAGGGCCTCCTGCTTCCTGGACAGGTCCTCACCCATACAGGCCTGTTGCTCCTCTAGGGACTGCAGAGAGTGCCTGGTACACAGGGTCACAGGACAGCAACACAGGGTTAGATGGTGGGAGGGGGGGGGGGGGGGGGGGGGGGGTCCTTACATTAAACGGCAATATGCTATGAAAGGGAGCACATCATATGTTCAATATGCTGTGAAAGAGTCATACGAGGTGGATATATGACGTGCTCACTTTCATAGCAACTCAATAACACATACACTCACCTAGACTT
Source organism: Oncorhynchus clarkii lewisi (assembly GCF_045791955.1). NCBI lineage: Eukaryota > Metazoa > Chordata > Actinopteri > Salmoniformes > Salmonidae > Oncorhynchus > Oncorhynchus clarkii. The sequence continues at coordinate 29,172,067 of NC_092148.1, forward strand.
GGCTAGATTCTGCTGTAACACTTCTATGGTGGCTACCAACTGCTTAGCCTCTTCCACCAGTCCAGAATGCACCTACAGAGATCACAGAGTCATGGTATGGACACACATTATATACTGAACAAAAATATGAACGTAACATGCAATCATTTCATTGATTTTACTGATTTAGAGTTCTTAGAAGGAAATCAGTCAATTAAAATAAATTCATTCATTTAAGGTGGCTGGTCCAGGTGGCTGGTCTCAGACGACGCTGCAGGTGAAGAAGCCGGATAAGGAGGTTACACGTGGTCTGCAGTTGTGAGGCCGGTTGGACGTACTGACAAATTCTCTACAACTACATTGGAGGCTACTTATGGGAGAGAAATTAACATTAAATTCTCTGGAAACAACTCTGGTGGATAATCCTGCAGTCAGCATGCATATTGCACACTCCCTCAAAACTTGAGACATCTGTGGCATTGTGGTGTGTGACAAAACTACACATTTTAGAGTGGCCTTTTATTGTCCCCAGCACACGGTGCACCTGTGTAATGACCATGCTGTTTAATCAGCTTCTTGATATGCCACACCTGTCAGGTGGATGGATTGTCTTGGAAAAGGAGAAATGCTCACTAATGAGGAAGTAAACTAATGCACACATTTGAGAGAATAAAATAAAAATGCACATGGAACATTTCTGGTATATTTTACATCAGCTCGTGAAACACGGGACCAACACTTTACATGTTGAGTTTATATTTTTGTCCAGTATACTATGACCAACAGAGACACTGCTCCTTTTCCATGACAAAATCAACCTTTACAACAACTCAGGTCCTCTGAAGGGTCAATCTGCGCAGGCTTTCATAAAACAAATGTCTGAACACACAATGACCCTCCAAGACCAAAGAATACCCATTCCTGCTTTACAAGTTAGAATCAACCATAGAAATAGAATGAGTAGAACGAACATTGCCATTCAAGTTAATTTCCCTTGACATGTGGACCAGCGTTCATAGTGAGTGTACTGTCAAATTGCCCTGGATTGAGGGGCTTTTTCCGCATTCCAGTAATTCTATTATTATGGTTCTACCTGGTCTCTGCAGAGGTCCACTCCGGGCCTCGAGTTCCTGTTCTCCAGCCTGGTATGGACCAGCTTCAGGGGACACTCTGTAGCCAGCAGCTCCTGCTCAAGATGACGGATGTCCCTCAACAGCTCTGTGATCTCCTCTCTGGTCTGGTGGGACAGACAGAGCCAAAGGATCACAGAGTCAGCACTGAGAAGCCTGAGAAACCTCCAACAGCTAAGAAGGGCCGTCTAGAATTGCCCTCTTTGCTTTCTAAACTCTATGCTAGTCAATACTACCTTATCACCATCTATGCTCTCTATGGTTATTGGTCTAGCCTCTAGCTCTCACACAATAGCTGATTCATTCATTCCACTTCTTGTTCGGATCTACTGTACTCTACTGTATATATGATGTTACTGATCCAGAACACATTCATGAGAAACCTAGGCGATCTGCCTTCCCTGCATTGACCCCAGTCTTATATAATCCCACCCTGTGCATTCCAGACACTGCTATTGTTATTGCCTCTGGACTTCCTTACCAGGACTATATGTATTCATGTCTATGGAGATGGATAGGGCCCAGTGGAGCGCTAACAAAGGAAAATGGCTGTGCTGCTCTGATTAGAAGGGAGATCAGTTGAAGGGTGGAGAGAGCAGCTTTAGGTCAGTGCGGGACGGGGGGGGGGGGGGTCTAATGGGTTTAGTGGATGTATAGCATGAGAAGGACCCAGTGTAAGAGCTAAGCATGTCATTAATGTATAACAAGAGCCTTTCAAAGGCTTAGCTCTTGATACAAGGTGGTACATTTAGTCAAAACAGTATTTTGCATTGAAATACATTTTCCATTGTGCACCCTAATGAGCAGGACTCCGTACTCACAGCCGTGTGCTGCCAGTGCAGCCGACTACAGGCCTGCTGGAGCTGGTGGGCCCTCTTGCGCAGGTTGAACCCAGTGGTGACCCACTGCCCCTCCAGGTCATTCTGGCTCTAAAGGGACATAAGAGATGGGGGGATCAGACACCACACAGAGGAGAGAGATGAGTAAGAGTCTTATGGTGCAGTAATAAGGAATATGTGGCTCGTATTCAGAAAGTCTCAGAGTAGGTGGGTTGATATAGGATCAGTCTTGCCTTTTAGATCCTAATGAATAAGATTATTTGGACCAGGGGGACCTGATCCTACAGTAGATTACCACTCCTTCTCTGAGACACTCTTGGAGAGGATGATCTTGCTATACTTAGTCAGATACACATCAGTTTATGAAAATGGACAATCATGGCAGTTTTTATTTTTATTAACATGGCCTTCAAACTTATCCCAAAAACATGCTTATGATGTTTTCAAAAGGTGATAATGACCTCTTCAGACTGTGTGAGTGAGAATACCAGCAACCCTCAGGAACACATTACAATCCCCTCGTAAAGATGATCTTCAGCATTTATTGATCAGACTCCCGTTCCTGTTGAATGCTTCTGTACTGTATATCGATCAGGATGATATTCCTCGGATACAGTTTACACCGCTTCAGCCTGAGCCAAAAAAAACAAGTGCTACCTCATGCCTTTGAAATAAACCCATATGTCCTCCTCAGCTTAAACAATCCCCGACACCAGCATTCCAATAAAACAGTTACTGAAGTCCACTTGCAATTCATTCATGTCCATAATTATTGGCACCTTTGATAAAGATGAGCAAAAAAGACTGTATAAAATAAATAATACAAATTCTGAGCTATATTGTATATAATATTTGACCATAGCGTCTGACCATAGCACCGCCTGGAGTTTGATGAACGCCATTGGCAATTGAATTGGATCCAGTGCTATTTGGCCACATATACAGCATATACAGAAGCAGTGAATTTGGAAAGAATTCAGACCCCTTAATTTTTTCCGCGTTTTGTTAGGTTACAGACTTTCCTAAAACGGATACCAAAAAACAAATCCTCATCAATCTACACTCAATACCCCATAATGACAAAGCACATTTTTTTGCAAATGTATTAAAAATAAAAAACAGAAATATCATATTGACATAAGTATTCAGACCTTTTACTCAGTACTTTGTTGAAGCACCTATGGCAGCAATTACAGCCATTAGTCTTCTTGTGTATGATGCTACAAGCTTGGCACACCTGTATTTTGGGAGTTACTCTCATTCTTCTCTGCAGATCCTCTCAAGCTCTGTCAGGTTGGATGGGGAGCTTCGCTGCACAGCTATTTTCAGGTCTCTCCAGAGATGTTCAATCAGGTTCAAGTCTGGGCTCCGGCCACTCAAGGACATTCAGAGACTTATCCCGAAGCCATTCCTGCGTTGTCTTGGCTGTGTGCTTAGGGTCATTGTCCTGTTGTAAGGTGAAGTCTGAGGTCCTGAGCGCACTGGAGCAGGTTTTCACCAAGGATCCCTCTGTACTTTGCTCCGTTCATCTTTCCCTCGATCCTGACTAGTCTCCCAGTTCCTGCCACTGAAAAACATCCCCATAGCATGATGCTGCCATAACCATGCTTCACCGAAGGAATGGTGCAAGGTTTCCTCCAGATGTGACCATTGGCATTCAGGCCAAAGAGTTCAATCTTGGTTTCCTCAGACCAAAGCTTGTTTCTCATGGCCTTTGGCAAACTCCAAATAGGCTGTCCTGTCATGTGCCTTTTACTGAGAAGTGGCTTCCGTCAGGCCACTCTACCATAAAGGCCTGATTGGTGGAGTGCTGCAGAGATGGTTATCCTTCTGGAAGGTTCTCCCATCTCCACAGAGGAACTCTGGAGCTCTGTCAGAGTGAACATTGTGTTCTTGGTCACCTCCCTGACCAAGGCCTTCTCCCCCGATTCCTCAGTTTGGCCGTGCGGCCAGCTCTAGGAATACTCTTGGTGGTTCCAAACTTCTTCCATTTAAGAATGATGGAGGCCACTGTGTTCTTGGGGACCTTCATTGCTGCAGAAATGTTTTGGTACCCTTCCACAGATATGTGCCTCGACACAATCCTGCCTCGGAGCTCTATGGACAATTCCTTCGACCGCATGGCTTGGTTTTTGGCTTGGTTTTTGCTCCGACATGCACTGTCAACTGTGGGACCTTATATATACACACACACACACACGAGTGTGCCCTTCCAAATAATGTCCAATCAATTGAATTTACCACGGTTGGACTCCAATCAAGTTGTACAAATATCTCAAAGATGACAAATGGAAACAGGACACACCTGAAGCTCAATTTCGAGTCTCATAACAAAGGGTCTGAATACTTGTGTTTTTACTTTTAATACATTTGCAAAAATGTCTAAAAACCAGTTTTTGCTTTGTCATTATGGGCTATTGTGTGAAGATAGGTGAGGATTTATTTTATTTAACACATTTTAGAATAAGGCTGTAACGTAACAGAATGTGGAAAAAGTGAAAGGGTCTTAATACATTCCGAAGGCTCTGTATAGAGAAAAGTATCTCATACCTACGGTCAAATATGGTGGTGGATCTTTGATGTTATGGGGCTATTTTGCTGGTACTGGGGCCCTTGTTAAAGGTCAATAGCATCATTAACTTTTTCATTTTTACCAGGACATTTTAACCCAAAACCTTGTTTCCTCTGCCAAGAGACTGACACTTGGCCGGAAGTGGATCTTACAGCAAGACAATAACCCCAAGCACTAATCAAAATCCACAAAGAAGTGGTTAATTGACCACAAAATCAACATTTTTTAATGGTCATCTCAGCCTCTGGACTTACATTTACATTAGTCATTTAGCAGACGATCTTATCCAGAGGGAGTTACAGGAGAAATTAGACTTGAACCCCATTGAAAACCTGTAGTTTGATTTGAAGAGGGCAGTCCATAAGCACAGATGGAGGATATTAAGGATCTGGAAAGATTCCGTATGGAGGAATGGTCTGAGATCCCTCCCAACGTGGTCTCCAATCTCATAAAACATTTTAGAAAAAGGCTCAGTGTCATTATCCTCTAAAGGGGAGGGTGCTGGAGCACTGAAAACAGGCGTGCCAATCATTTTAAACCCCATCTTTGTGAGTTTTTTTTATTAGTTGTTAAACATAATCTCTATATCTGAGCAATTGTATTAGTATAAAATAATACATTTTCCACCCCAAAAATGTGCATGCAATATAGCTCAGTACTTGTATTATTTATTTTATACTGTATTTTTTTCTCATCTTTATCAAGCCTGCTAATAATTACAGACCTGACTGTATATATATCTTTTTTAATTGTGGCATATCAAGAAGCTGATTAAACAGCATGATCACTACACAGGTGCACCTTGTGCTGGGGACAATGAAAGGCCACTCTAAAATGTGCAGTTTTGTTACACAACACAATGCCACAGATGCCTCAAGTGTTGAGGCAGTGTGCAATTGGCATGCTGACTGCAGGAATATCCACCAGAGCTGTTGCTCGAGAACTGAATGTTAATTTCTCTACCATAAGCCAATGTAATTTCTCTATTGGAGGCCAACGTAATTTTCGAGAATTTGGCAGTATGTCCAACTGGTCTCATAACCGTAGACCACGACGTGTAACCACGGTAGTCCAGGACCTCCACATCCAGATTTTTCACCTGAGGGATGGTCTGAGACAAATCACCCAGACAGCTGATGAAACTGTAGGTTTGCACAACCGCAGAATTTCTGCACAAACTGTCAGAAACCATCTCAGGGAAGCTCGTCGTCCTCACCAGGCTCTTGACCTGACTGCAGTTCGGTGTTGTGGCCATAGAAGGAGACGTGGAGAAGTGTGCTCTTCACAGATAAATCCCAGTTTCAACTGTACCAGGCAGATGGCAGACAGCGTGTATGGTTTGCTGATGTCAACATTGTGAACACAGTGCCCCATGGTGGCAGTGGGGTTATGGTAAAGGGCAGGCATAAGCTAAGGACAACGAACACAATTGCATTTTAGCAATGGCAATTTGAATGCACTGAGATACCGTGACAACATCCTGAGGCCCATTGTTGTGCCATTCATCTGCCACAATCACCTCATGTTTCAGCATGATAATGCACAGCCCCATGTCATCAGGATCTGTATACAAAATGTCACAGTTCTTCCCTGGCCTGCAAACTCACCAGACATGTCACCCATCAAGCATAATTGGGATGTTCTGGATCGACATGTTCGACAGCGTGTTCCAGTTCCCGCTAATATACAGCAACTTCACAAAGCCATTGAAGAGGAGTGGGACAACATTCCACAGGCCACAATCAACAGCCTGATCAGCTCTATGCAAAGGAGATGTCACACTGCATGAGGCAAATGGTGGTCACTTAATGTATTTATTTCAATTGACTGATTTCCTTATATGATCTGTAATTCAGTAAAACCTTTGAAATTGTTGCATGTTCCTTTAATATTTTTGTTCGGTGGTATATATATTTATTTTTAAAGTATTTTCATTCTATTCAAATGGGGCTAGCATGAAATGAGAGGGGAGCCAGAGGAGGGAGATGCAGAATAGGGTATGGGCCAGGATTTGTACCCATTCTGGCTCCACCAGCCTCAGGCACGTATACAGTTTGAAATGGGCAGCAAGCATATTATTAAAATACAGTCCAAAAACACTTAGAAATACCAAACATCCCTTTTTTTATTAGTTTGTTATGGGAGTTGCCCTATATGCCTAATGGAATACATTTCCATACTGCGTAAAATGGTCTCTGACCGTACATCCACACGAGCCCCCACCCTCCCCAGTCTCCATTCCCCGACCCTGACTTCCTGTGCTACTAATAACATGTATCGCTCTCCTCCTCCCCCAATACACAGATGGTTCCACCCACACATTATTTTCTAGGAGTAGGTTTAAGTTGCCCCTAGACACTGATCTAAGCTCAGTCTTGTGTTTTGACCTCTAATGGTTAAGGTTAGCATTTGGGGAGGGTAAACTAATCCTAGATCAGTCCTCTAGCACCTGTATCCTTGTAGAGGTCATCGTCTCCCTCAGCTGTAGGGAAGCCTGCATCTCCTCCTCAGCCCGGGTCACGTTGTAGTGGGTGAACTGCTCCCACTCTTGGTGTGTGGAGGCACTGCAGGGTACAAGACAATAAATCAGCCACAGTTATACATTGGTAAGTACTGTACACTACAAGTACTGTGTTATAAATTAGAAAATGTTTCAGGTTTAGAGGATCAGTTGAGGTTTAGTGGTTCAAATGAACATAATTCAAGATTTAGGTAAATGCTGAGAATTGGTCTGCCATTGAGTGTTCTGCTATCTGAACACCAATACAAAGTATTTAGGGGTGACGACTATGTAAAACAAAATTCCTAGAAATATCCAGTATAATTTCACTCATGATCATCTCCTTTATTCTACACATGTTGACTCAGTAGGTTGACAAGGCACTACTCTGCTCCCATCCTTACCTAGTGGGTACGTGGGTGGGGTCAGGTTTGAAAGATATGTCAGGTGACCTGTCTGTGAGTGACAGGCATGATAGGTCCACATCCAGGGCTTCAGTCTTGTTGGATAGGTCAAAGGTCAGCTGTTGGTGGGCTTCCTTGAGACAGCTTGAAGTTAAAAGGAATAAACTTTATTGATGCTACATTGCTAAGAAAGGAAATTAGATTTATCACCCGCATAGAACTATAGACACGCAAGCATACATCAGGAGATCCTATTAAATTACTAGAGGGGATATATCATAAACCCTCAAAGCTCCAGAACGGTATGATAATGGCAGCCGTTTTGGTCGGGGAGAAATCCAAATGGCAGTAGAGGCATACATGATACATTTCCTGCTTTTACTTATGCAGGAAAATAAAATAAAGGCATGAGATGTATCAGAAATTGTGTAAAAGAATTGTCAACCTAAAATATTGTCATATAATTATGAATACAGTTTACACAGGTTTTAGACCAATTTTCTGTATAAATAGCCTCTAAAATATCATCAACTGATTTCAGCCAGTGTATGGCTGTGGATTGACTGCATTGTTTGTATGGAATATTGGCAGTTAATTTGAAAAAATAAAACTGTCTGGCTAGTTAGCTAATAAACATACTGTGAAGATAATCTTTAAATTGATTGTTTTCACAATATTTTAAATCACAGCACTGGCTGCCCAACTCCCTGACCAAAATGGCTAACTTTTATACTGTCATAAGATAGTTCATGTCCATTCTAGTGTTCTAATTCCTAATTATATGCATACATCAGCACACATAGGCTACAGAACGCAGTGGAATGTTAACGAATCCTGTCAAATTTGCTGCAAATCATCTTAATGAAGCAATGGTGAAATGAAATCAGGACGACACATATGCCTCCAATTGTCAGTACCATCCACCCGTTTCGGTTTCACATGGCATTATCCTTTATTTTTAAAAGCAACACAGCTGCCTGTTAGATAGAAACCCTTTATGTTCCATGGATCAATTAAACCATATCCCGAGACACAACCAAAGACCTTTGGCAGTTAAATCTCTATCCTGTCTTACCAGAGCTGCTCGAAGGCCTTGCTGATGTGCTGCTGCAGCTCTTGCTGCATGGTGTCAATCATCTGTGCCTCCCTCTTCAGCTGGCCCTCCAGGGGGTCACTGACCAGCTCGCTCCCCCGCCGGCCCTCTCTCTGGGTCAGACACTCCACTACCACTTCCAGGGGCACGGCCGTTTCTGCCAGGGCCCTCTCCGTCTCTTCCTTCACCTGGGAGAGAGACAGAGACAGACAGACCGGGTTGACAATACAGTTTGTACTAAATGCCCAAGGACGATCCACTAGACAATTAAACATGTGTTCTATCATTCATTGTCAACCAACACACATACTTCCAGAAAGAACAAAAATAACACCCCTCAGGCATAATTAGATTATGATTATCTTACTTAATAAGGGTAGGATTTGGGTAGAGTAGACTGCACCAGACTACACAACAATGCATACAAATAGCATAGTAGAAAGTGGATTCCCAAAGGTCCCTAGAGTTAACAAATTAGGGACACTGACAGATTCTGTTCTGTGACATGCGTACTACAGTATAAGTAGAGGTAAATTGATTTGAACATTAAGTAGTTTTCCCACATTTCCTGCCATAACAAGTATTAGTGACCTGTGTCAGAGCTTTGATCTCTCTCTCCATTGCCTGTACGCAGAACTGCAGTCTGTCCTTCTGCTCAGTGACCTCATTGATCCTGTCAACCAGCCTGTCTCGGCTGTCACTCTCATCCCAGCGTGTCTGACAGAGAGACGGAGAAGAGTCCACGGTCACACACAGTATTACTTTGTTATTATGGGGTATAGGAGGTGAACATGAGTTGGTCATCTCTCTGTCAATGCATTCCCTTCTGGCTGGCATCAGGCATTCATAACAGTCCCTTGTCTCTCCGTCTCTGTACCTTACAGGCTGTCTGGTGCCTCAGGGCCCGCCCCTCCTGCCTTGTCTGCTGTGAATGGTGGCGTTGATGCTCGGCGGTGTCCGTGAGCAGCTTGTTATTGGTCTCCCAGTCTGTCACCCAGTAACGCTGACCGGGCTTCCTACTCGTAGTGGCCATTCCTACTAACATAAATAGACAGCTTGAATTGAGTTAGTCAGTCAAAGGCTGTAGAGACCTGTATACAGGTCTAGATCCAAAGAGAAATTCCTTTCCACTAAAATGACATTTTTGAGTGTGTTAAAATCCAACCATAATGTGCACACAGGCTGTTATAGCACTTCCTGATGTAAACCAACTGGCCTAAGTTTCTACATTTGTTTTCTTATCATCACATGTCAAATAGTAGGGTATGAAACCTGGCCATGTTCAATTGAAAAGGTTTCATAGTGCTTTAAAGTAAATTAATATTTTCTAATATTTTCCATGGGAGGAATGGGTCGACACAGAATAGGAAGCAGGGTAGTGTAAATGCATGTAAATGTAAATGCAACTGAAACTCTACCCAGCTATCAAATGAAGCATGAAATGTGAAAAACCTAGGATAAAGTTAGCGATGAAGGAAAAGCCCTAAACATACTGAATACCCTGAAGACTCTGGGTTCCACCAGAGACTCTGGGTTCGCACCCAGGCTCTGTCGCAGCCGGCCGCGACCGGGAGGTCCGTGGGGTGACGCACAATTGGCCTAGCGTCGTCCGGGCTAGGGAGGGTTTGGCAGGTAGGGATATCCTTGTCTCATCGCACACCAGCAACTCCTGTGGCGGGCCGGGCGCAGTGCGTGTTAACCAAGGTCGCCAGGTGCACTGTTTTTCCTCCGACACATTGGTGTGGCTGGCTTCCGGGTTAGATGCGCGCTGTGTTAAGAAGCAGTGCAGCTTGGTTGGGTTGTGTTTCGGAGGACGCATGGATTTCGACCTTCGTCTCTCCTAAGCACGTACGGGAGTTGTAGCGATGAGACAAGATAGTAATTACTAACAACTGGATACCACGAAATTGGGGAGAAAAAGGGGGTAATAAAAAGAAAAATGCAGTAATTGACAGAGTCGAAAGCCTTTTATCTATGGCGGTTATGATATTGTTTAGGACCTTGAGCGTGGCTGATGTGCACCCACGACCAACTCGGAAAACAGATTGCATAGCGGAGAAGGTACGGTGGAATTCGAAATGATCGGTGATCTGTTTGTTAACTTGGCTTTCAAAGACTTTAGAAAGGCAGGGCAGGATGGATATAGGTCTGTAACAGCTTGGGTCTAGAGTGTCTCCCCCTTTGAGGGGGATGACCGTGGCAGCTTTCCAATCTTTGGGTATCTCAGATGATACGAGAAGTTGAACAGGCTAGTAATAGTGGTTGCAACAATTGCAGCGGATAATTTTTGAAAGAGAGGGTCCAAATCGTCTATCCCAGCTGATTTGTAGGGGGTCAAGATTTTGCAGGTCTTTCAGAACATCCGCTATCTGGATTTGGGTGAAAGAGAAACGTGGGGGGGGGGGGGCTTGGGCAGGTTGCTGCGGGGGGTGCAGAGCTGTTGGCCGGAGTAGGGGTAACCAGGTGGAAAGCATGGCCGGCCGTAGAAAAATGCTTGTTGAAATGATCGTTTATCGTAGATTTATCATGGTGACAGTGTTTCTTAGCCTCAGTGCAGTGGGCAGCTGGGAGAAGGTGCTCTTATTATCCATGGAATTTACTGTGTTCCAAAACTTTTTGGAATTAGGGCTACAAGATGCAAATATCTGTTTTAAAAAGCTAGCCTTTGCTTTCCGAACTGTGTATATTGGTTCCTGACTCCCCTGAAAAGTTGCATATAGCGGGGGCTATTCGATGCTAATAAACACATCACAGGATGTGCTGGTCAAGGGCAGTCAAGTCAGGAGTGAACCATGGGCTATATTTGTTCTTAGTTCTACATTTTTGGAACGGGGCATGCTTATTTAAGATGGTGAGGAAAGCACTTTTAAAGAGCAACCAGGCATCCTCTACTGACGGCATGAGGTCAATATCCTTCCAGGTCGATTAGAAAGGCCTGCTCGCTGACGTATTTTAGGGAGTGTTTGACATTGATGAGGGGTGGTCGAATGACTGCGGACCCATTACGGACGCAGACAATGAGGCAGTGATCGCTGAGATCCTGGTTGAAGACACCAGAGGTGTATTTGGAGGGCAAGTTGGTAAGGATGATATCTATGAAGGTGCCCATGTTTACGGATTTAGGGTTGTACCTGGTAGGTTCCTTGATAATTTGTGTGAGATTGAGGGCATCTAGTTTAGATTGTAGGATGGCCGGGGTGTTAAGCATATCCCAGTTTAGGTCAACTAACAGTATGAACTCTGAAGATAGATGGGAGGCAATCAATTCACATATGGTGTCCAGGGCACAGCTTGGTGCTGGATTTTTAAAAGTAGAAGCTCAAACTGTTTGTGCAGATACCTGGAAAGTAAGACAGAACTCTGCAGGCTCTCTCTGCAGTAGATTTCAACTCCGCCCCCTTTGGCAGTTCTATCTTGACAGAAAATGTTGTAGTTGCGGATGGAAATTTCTGAATTTTTGGTGGCCTTCCTAAGCCAGGATTCAGACAAGGCTAGGGCATCAGGGTTGGCGCAGTGTGCTAAAGCAGTGAATAAAACAAACTTAGGGAGGAGGCTTCTGATGTTAACATGCATGAAACCAAGGCTTTTACGGTTACAGAAGTCAACAAATGAGAACTCCTGGGGAATAGGTGTAGCACTGAGGTCTCCGCATGCGTGAGGGGTGGGACAAAAGAGCTATCTTAGGCATGTTGAACAGGACTGGGAACTCTACAGTGAAATAAAACAATAACTAAGCGAAACAGCAGTAGACAAGGTACAGTGCCTTACGAAAGTATTCGGCCCCCTTGAACTTTGCGACCTTTTGCCACATTTCAGGCTTCAAACAAAGATATAAAACTGTATTTTTTTGTGAAGAATCAACAACAAGTGGGACACAATCATGAAGTGGAACGACATTTATTGGATATTTCAAACTTTAACAAATCAAAAACTGAAAAATTGGGAGTGCAAAATTATTCAGCCCCCTTAAGTTAATACTTTGTAGCGCCACCTTTTGCTGCGATTACAGCTGTAAGTCGCTTGGGGTATGTCTCTATCAGTTTTGCACATCGAGAGACTTCTTGCAAAACAGCTCGAGCTCAGTGAGGTTGGATGGAGAGCATTTGTGAACAGCAGTTTTCAGTTCTTTCCACAGATTCTCGATTGGATTCAGGTCTGGACTTTGACTTGGCCATTCTAACACCTGGATATGTTTATTTTTGAACCATTCCATTGTAGATTTTGCTTTATGTTTTGGATCATTGTCTTGTTGGAAGACAAATCTCCGTCCCAGTCTCAGGTCTTTTGCAGACTCCATCAGGTTTTCTTCCAGAATGGTCCTGTATTTGGCTCCATCCATCTTCCCATCAATTTTAACCATCTTCCCTGTCCCTGCTGAAGAAAAGCAGGACCAAACCATGATGCTGCCACCACCATGTTTGACAGTGGGGATGGTGTGTTCAGCTGTGTTGCTTTTACGCCAAACATAACGTTTTGCATTGTTGCCAAAAAGTTCAATTTTGGTATCATCTGACCAGAGCACCTTCTTCCACATGTTTGGTGTGTCTCCCAGGTGGCTTGTGGCAAACTTTAAACAACACTTTTTATGGATATCTTTAAGAAATGGCTTTCTTCTTGCCACTCTTCCATAAAGGCCAGATTTGTGCAATATACGACTGATTGTTGTCCTATGGACAGAGTCTCCCACCTCAGCTGTAGATCTCTGCAGTTCATCCAGAGTGATCATGGGCCTCTTGGCTGCATCTCTGATCAGTCTTCTCTTTCTATGAGCTGAAAGTTTAGAGGGACGGCCAGGTCTTGGTAGATTTGCAGTGGTCTGATACTCCTTCCATTTCAATATTATCGCTTGCACAGTGCTCCTTGGGATGTTTAAAGCTTGGGAAATATTTTGGTATCCAAATCCGGCTTTAAACTTCTTCACAACAGTATCTCGGACCTGCCTGGTGTGTTCCTTGTTCTTCATGATGCTCTCTGCGCTTTTAACAGACCTCTGAGACTATCACAGTGCAGGTGCATTTATACGGAGACTTGATTACACACAGGTGGATTGTATTTATCATTAGTCATTTAGGTCAACATTGGATCATTCAGAGATCCTCACTGAACTTCTGGAGAGAGTTTGCTGCACTGAAAGTAAAGGGGCTGAATAATTTTGCACGCCCAATTTTTCAGTTTTTGATTTGTTAAAAAAGTTTGAAATATCCAATAAATGTCGTTCCACTTCATGATTGTGTCCCACTTGTTGTTGATTCTTCACAAAAAAATACAGTTTTATATCTTTATGTTTGAAGCCTGAAATGTGGCAAAAGGTCGCAAAGTTCAAGGGGGCCGAATACTTTCGCAAGGCACTGTATATTGACATTAGAGATAGGCATAAAGCAATCACGGGTGTTGGTCGGGAGAGCTAAGACAACAACGGGTAAATGATGATGAAATGGGCAGAGAGTCAGTTCGGTACACAAAGGACCTGAGTTTGAGGCTGGGGCCGAAAGATAAACAAAATTAGGTAGTGTTATTGAACAGACCAGCAGGCATCAGCTGTGTAGCCGAGTGATCATAGGGTCCAATGAGCAGCAAGAGATGTGTCAGGGAGCCGTTCGGTAGTCGCTACTATACTAGGCGAGCAGGAGACACTGCGTTCAGAAAGCTGGCGGGCCTGGGATAGCAGATGGCAGACCAGTCATGATGGATCAGCGGTGCTCCGTGTCGACAATAGAGGGTCCAGGCCAATTGGCAAAAGAGGTATTGTAGCCCAAGAATTAGCTGGTATACCCGTCGGCTGGCCGGGAGATGGGCCTAGCTCTAGGCTAGCTCAAGGCTAACTGGCGCTTGCGTCGGGACAGAAGCATCAGCCAACAGTAGCCACTTGGTTGCAGCTAGCTAGCTGCGATGATCCGGTGTAATGGTCCAGAGCTTTGGCAGGAATCCGGTGATGTGGTGGAGAAAAGCAGTCCGATATACTCTGGGTTGATATCGCGCTGTGCAGACTGGCAGGTAATTGTCCGAGCTAAAGCTGGCTAGTGTCCGAGATAAAGGTGAAGACCACTAGCAGTGGCAAACAATGACAAGTAGCTAGTTTGGTGGCTAGCTCCTGATGGAGGTTCCAGTTATAAGGTATACAAATAATAGCAGATCCGTACCACATTGCACGAGGCGGGTTGCAGGAAAGTATGTTTAGTTCGTAGATGGAAAGTGTGATTAAAATATATGAAAGAAATTAAAAACAAATTACAATCAAATTAACACGGGACAAAGCAAACACACGTCCGACTGCTATGCCATCTTTGTGCACTGACTGTTTCACAGAGAGATATGAGTGTCCTGTGGAGTTATTCTGTCATAGACTTAGTGAAGGATAAATGTGACTAAAAATGGGATTTTAGGAGATTCAATTCAATCCATCCCATATTTTCCAGGAGGGTTGAACTGGTTCAGTGCACTCGGGTACACTTTCCATTTTCATTGAGACCAGTTTGTTATGATTAATTTAATTTGAGGCAATGGTGGAAAATGAAATAAAGTTCAGTTGGTAGACTAGATTGTATTCTGCATTCTCAAGGTTCTTAACAACTTCTTATGGCTTAGATCGCGCTAACGGAATTGATATGATAACAGCCAGTGAAAGTGCAGGGCGCCAAATTCAAAACAGAAATCTCATAATTAAAATTCCTCAAGCATAGAGGTATTTTACACCATTTTAAAGAAACTTGTTGTTAATCCCACCCCAGTGTCCGATTTCAAAAAGGCTTTACGACGAAAGCACACCAAATGATTATGTTAGGTCTGCACCTAGTCACAGAAAAACAGTCATTTGTCCATCCAAAGAGAGTCACAAAAAGCAGAAAAAGAGATCAAATTAATCACTAACCTTTGATGATCTTCATCAGATGACACTCACAGGACTTCATGTTACACAAAACATTAAATGTTTTTTCGATAAAGTTCATATTTCTATACAAAAATCTTAGTTTACATTGGCGCGTAACGTTCAGTAGTTCAAAAACATCCGGTGATTTTGCAGAGAGCCACATCAATTTACAGAAAAACTCAAATATTGTTGAAAATACACTGCTCAAAAAAATAAAGGGAACACTAAAATAACACATCCTAGATCTGAAATGAATGAAATATTCTTATTAAATACTTTTTTCTTTACATAGTTGAATGTGCTGACAAGAAAATCACAAAAATGATCAATGGAAATCAAATTTATCAACCCATGGAGGTCTGGATTTGGAGTGACACTCAAAATTAAAGTGGAAAACATACTACAGGCTGATCCAACTTTGATGTAATGTCCTTAAAACAAGTCAAAATGAGGCTCAGTAGTGTGTGTGGCCTCCACGTGCCTGTATGACCTCCCTACAACGCCTGGGCATGCTCCTGATGAGGTGGCGAATGGTCTTCCTTAGGGATCTCCTCCCAGACCTGGACTAAAGCATCCGCCAACTCCTGGACAGTCTGTGGTGCAACGTGGCGTTGGTGGATGGAGCGAGACATGATGTCCCAGATGTGCTCAATTGGATTCAGGTCTGGGGAACGGGCAGGCCAGTCCATAGCATCAATGCCTTCCAATTGCAGGAACTGCTGACACACTCCAGCCACATGAGGTCTAGCATTGTCTTGCATTAGGAGGAACCGAGGGCCAACCGCACCAGCATATGGTCTCACAAGGGGTCTGAGGATCTCATCTCGGTGCCAAATGGCAGTCAGGCTACCTCTGGCGAGCACATGGAGGGCTGTGCGGCCCCCCAAAGAAATGCCCCCCCACACCATGACTGACCCACCGCCAAACCGGTCATGCTGGAGGATGTTGCAGGCAGCAGAACGTTCTCCACAGCGTCTCCAGACTGTCACGTCTGTCACATGTGCTCAGTGTGAACCTGCTTTCATCTGTGAAGAGCACAGGGCGCCAGTGGCGAATTTGCCAATCTTGGTGTTCTCTGGCAAATGCCAAATGTGGACGTCGGGCCCTCATACCACCCTCGTGGAGTCTGTTTCTGACCATTTGAGCAGACAAATGCACATTTGTGGCACGCTGGAGGTCATTTTGCAGGGCTCTGGCAGTGCTCCTCCTGCTACTCCTTGCACAAAGGTGGAGGTAGCGGTCCTGCTGCTGGGTTGTTGCCCTCCTACGGCCTCCTCCACGTCTCCTGATGTACTGGCCTGTCTCCTGGTAGCACCTCCATGCTCTGGACACTACGCTGACAGACACAGCAAACCTTCTTGCCACAGCTCGCATTGATGTGCCATCCTGGATGAGCTGCACTACCTGAGCAACTTGTGTGGGTTGTAGACTCCGTCTCATGCTACCACTAGAGCGAAAGCACCACCAGCATTCAAAAGTGACCAAAACATTAGCCAGGAAGCATAGGAACTGAGAAGTGGTCTGTGGTCACCACCTGCAGAACCACTCCTTTATTGGGGGTGTCTTGCTAATTGCCTATAATTTCCACCTGTTGTCTATTCCATTTGCACAACAGCATGAAATGTATTGTCAATCAGTGTTGCTTCCTAAGTGGACAGTTTGATTTCACAGAAGTGTGATTGACTTGGAGTTACATTGTATTGTTTAAGTGTTCCCTTTATTGTTTTGAGCAGTGTACAAGTATTATACATGGAACTTTAGATAAACTTCTCCTTAAATCAACTGCTGTGTCAGATTTCCAAAAAGCTTTACCCAAAAAGCACACCATGCAATAATCCGAGTACAGCGCTCAGACAACAAAACAAGCCATACAGATATCCGCCATGAGTCAGAAATCAGAAATAGCATTATAATAATTAACTTACCTTTGATGATCTTCATCAGAAAGCACTCCCAGGAATCCCAGTTCCACAATAAAATGTTTGATTTGTTCGATAAAGTCCATAATTTCTGTCCAAATACCTCCCTTTTGTTTGTGCGTTTAGCCCAGTAATCCAAATTCATGAGGCACGAGCAGACGAAAAGTCAAAAGGTTACGTTACAGTCCATAGAAACATGTCAAACGATGTATATAATTAATCTTTAGGAAGTTATCATAAATCATCAATAATATTCCAACCGGAGAATTCCTTTGTCTGTAGAAATATGATGGAACGCAAGCTAACTCTGAACGCACGTGATCAGCTCATGCCACTCTGGCAGACCTCAGCTCCAAATTCCCCCCTCCTTCACAGTAGAAGCATCAAACAAGGTTCTAAAGACTGTTGACATCTAGTGGAAGCCTTAGTGTAAATTTGGTCCGATTGCACTTCCTATCTTGGATCGGCAAAGAGTTGAAAAACTACAAACATCAGATATGCCACTTCCTGGTTGGATTTTTTTCTTCTGTTATACTCAATGACATCATTCAAACAGTTTTAGAAACTTCAGTGTTTTCTATCCAAATCTCCTAATGATATGCATATATTAGTAACTAGGCTTGAGTAGCAGGTAGTTTACTCTGGGCACCTTATTCATCCAAGCTACTCAATACTGCCCCCAGCCATAAGAAGTTTTTAACCTGAAACGTTGACAGGTTCAGATTTCCAAAGTAGGCTAGGCTATACTGTAGGCTACAATACATTATAACAGATTCATAATGCATTGTACAGGAGTATGGTTGCAAAGCTACTGGTAATTTACTAAAGTTTCTGTAATCTTAGGTAATTAGTAGGTAATCGATTGTAATTTATACTTAACTTAAAAGTATGTGGACACCTGCTCGTCAAACAGCTCATTCCAAAATCATGGGCATGAATACGGAGTTGGTCCCCCTTTGCTGCTTTAACAGCCTCCACTCTTCTGGGAAGGCTTTCCACTAGATGTAACATTGCTGATGTGACTTGCTTCCATTCTGCCTCAAGAGCATTAGAGAAGTCAGGCACTGACTTTGGGCAATTAGGCCTGGCTCGCAGTCGGCTTTCCAATTCATCCCAGAGGTGTTCGATGGGGTTGAGGTCAGGGCTCTGTGCAGGCCAGTCAAGTTCTTCCACACTGATCTCGACAAAACATTTCTGTATGGACCTTGCTTTGTGCACAGGGTCATTGTCATGCTAAAACAGGAAAGGGCCTTCCCCAAACTGTTGCCACAAAGTTAGAAGCACAGAATTGTCTAGAATGTCATTGTATGCTGTAGCGTTAAGATTTCCCTTCACTGGAACTAAGGGGACTCGCCCAAACCATGAAAAAACAGCCCCAGACCATTATTCCTCCTCCACCAAACTTGACCGTTGGCACTATGCATTTGGGCAGGTAGTGTTCTCCTGGCATCCGTCAAACCCAGATACGTCTTTTGGACTGTCAGATGGTGAAGCGTGATTCTGCACTCGAGTGCAATGGCGGTGAGCTTTACACCACTCCAGCCGACGCTTGGCATTGTGATCTTAGGCTGTGTGCGGCTGCTCGGCCACGGAAACCCATTTCATGAAGCTCCCTTCAAACAGTTCTAGTGCTGACGTTGCTTCCAAAGGTAGTTTGGAACTCGCTAATGAGTGTTGCAACCAAGGACAAGGACCAAGGCTTCAGCACTCGGAGGTCCCGTTTACTACTTCGCGGCTGAGCCGTTGTTGTTCCTAGACATTTCCACTTCACAATAACAGCACTTACAGTTAACCACGGCAGTTCTAGCAGAGCAGAAAATTGATGAACTGACCTGTTGGAAAGGTGGCATCCTATGACTGTACCTCATTGAAAGTCATTGAGCTCTTCAGCACGGGCCATTCTACTGCCAACGTTTGTCTATGGAGATTGCATGGCTGTGTGCTCGATTTTATACAGGGTCAGCAAATAGCCAAATCCACTAATTTGAAGGGGTTGTCGACATACGTATTTGTTTGCTTGAATGTGTGTGTGTGTGTGTGTGTGTGTGTGTGTGTGTGTGTGTGTGTGTGTGTGTGTATATATATATATATATATATATATATATATTCTGCGTCTATATTTGCCATGAGATTCAAGTGGATAAACCATATGGTTTATGAGAAAATTGACAAAAACATTATTTAAAGCAACTTGTCCACAATGGCATTATTTATAATTAACTCTGCAACTCTTCCAAATACTGCCACAAAACATTTTTATAACACATACTGACAATGTAAAGTGTCAAAAAATAAATACAAATTTTAAAAGATCATGGTGAAACCCTCATTAATTCACTAAATTGGTTTATAATTAGGGCTCCTGTTTTATACCGTTGTCATTCAAAGTTTAATTTTACATCCTTATTAGATAAATAATTTTACATGTATGTGATAAGGCCACAGAGTGCCAGAGATTTGACACCTGTGATAACCCGAAGTACCCAAAAATGCCACCAGCTGTCATAAAATTCCATATTCTCCTTGAAAGTTACCAAAATTCTAGTAGTTTACTTGTAAAACTTTGAACGTTTCCAGTAATATACACTCCATTTGCCACACTATACAGGAGTTACATACCAAAAAATATGTTCCGACTTCTACTTCTCAAGACAAATTCTTCACATTCCTTGAAATGAAGAGACTAATACCACAATGGGTCTAGAAAACAGGGAACTGTCTGGTGCAACAGAAAAATCTGAAGAATACTAGAACAATAGAATTTGAACAATGACCATGTGTAATGACCTCATAATCATTTAGTAACATTACATCTGCGCTGAACCTACCTTCCACTAGAACTGGCTAGTGACTACGGCGATATAGCCAAATAGCCGGAGTATTTGATTTATACTCCAACATAAACTAAAGCGGGGTGGGTGTGTGTGATCACTTGTGCGTGCGTGGTCTAGAAACAAATTTCATAACGCGAAAGGTATGAAAGCAAAGCTTTTTATTGCAAGTATTTGTGAAAGATACTTTGCTTACGTTTTTGAAGTGTAACACTAAAAGGCCTAAAGAGAAATACAAAAGAAAGACATTTAAAACTAAAATAAAAAAGACCTGTTGGTACAACAG
This sequence comes from Oncorhynchus clarkii lewisi, assembly GCF_045791955.1. NCBI lineage: Eukaryota > Metazoa > Chordata > Actinopteri > Salmoniformes > Salmonidae > Oncorhynchus > Oncorhynchus clarkii. The sequence goes on from NC_092148.1 coordinate 29,192,488, forward strand.
AGAGTTTGAAACATACAGAGTAGAGACACAGACCGAAACAGAGCCAGAGGCATGGAACTCATGTGGCTACCTTGTTCGTATCATCAAACACCCATTGATTTTAGCAGGTGCCTCAGGACTCAAAATGGTATCACAGCACACAATCCTGACTGACATTCAATTAAAAAGTAATGACACAAACCAACCGCACGTCAAATACAAAATAACCTCAAGATACAGATGAAACACATAGGAAAACCTTTAAAAAGTCCAGCATCCTTGGCCACTGACGAAATCGGTCTTCAAACCAGTTTTAACACTGGGAAAACAGCATCCGATAATCTCTCGAGCAAACGGGATTTCAAAACCTCAACATGGACTGCGAATGGACTGAAAGCAAGCAACGTCTGCTTGCACATCAAAACAGAGAGCTAAATGGAGTCAACATGTCTTAAAGTATTTGTCTGTGGGTAATAGGTAGGAAAAGCCTATTGAAGTTCTGAACAGGGTTGACGACCTCTTCAAAGCTCCATGCCTCTGACCCTAGAGTGAGGTGGGAACGACTAACAGACAGTGGGCAAACAGAACAGCAACTCATTATTACAACACCTTGATTCGTTACACAGGTACAAGTCTAAGTACAGCATACAGAACCCTCAGGCTCCTGTTCTTACATCCATACACGTGGGGAAACATACACTTTTGTATGTTGGGGCTCACCAACTACTGTAGCACTGTTAGTGGTTTGAAAATAAACACGAGGATGACATTTTGGAGTTGGGCCTTTTTTTGTACTCAACTCAGGCATTCTGTAGTTGTAAATAAAACCCAACAACGAAGTAAGAACACACTTAAGACTGAGGCTTGCATTTTTAAGTGGAATGGGACTTTAGTCTCTACTCCTTACTGTGTAAAAGTCTCTGGCACAAGGAAAAAAAAACTCCAGAGGAGGCATGAAAGCACAGAAGCCACACCTAACCATACATCCTCTGCCTTAGCACCATCCCTCCCTCCCTCCTTCCCCCCTCCATTCTCACCCACCTGTACTCCACCAGGCCAGGGGAGTTTACATGGCTAACACATTAGCAGCTCTGGATGAAGAAGTCAGTTTTCACAAGGCTCAGCTCAGTCCGAGTGGTTCAGTGAAGGTTCCCTACCCCTACAGAGATGAGTTGCAACATGTGGGGGTGGTATCAACAAGATGGGAGGAGAGAACCGGAGAGGAGAGAGGGACTAGAGAGTACAAGAAGGTGATGAGGACATATGAGAAGGCCTCTTCCCCCAAACAGAAAGCTAAAAGCAGGGGTCTACATAAGTAATACCTAATTTAAAAACAGATGCCCCTGCTCAACTGTGCCCCTCCGTCCGCCCTCCAACACGTTGCTGTGCTTGCGTGTTTGGGGAGGATAAGTCTTCAACATGGAGGGGGGAGGGGTTTAAGGCCTCGTCCCCTAGCTGCACCTACACCATGCTGCCAATGTTGCGGAGACTCTAGCTAGATGCTCATTTATGCACTCAATAAATACAGCATAAAATATTTTGCAATATATATTTCATATACATATTAAAAAGAACATTTAAATAGGACAAAATAAAATGTTCGGCTCAAGTCAGATAAGTGTTAGGACAAAAGAAACTAAACAAGAGAATCTTAGTTATACTTCCGTCTCTAAAACAGTTATGAGAATATCATAATCAGGTATTAATCAAGCATTATACTGTAATAACCAAAGCAATATGGTTTCTCCTCTCATGTAGTATAACGTATGCAGCATATAAAGGTAAGTGAGGCGCATTGTTTTTTTTATCTCTTGTAAAAAAGATACCACCTCCCTGGACTGATGGGTACCCCAAATGACTCATACAGACCCTCTCTGAGTCTTATTCCACACGCGAACTGCCCCAAAACCCCAATGAAAGTGGGCCCACTATCCTTCCATTAAGGACAAGAGACACGCGGCAGGGTGAGGCATTGCACTGGGATGACAATGCCATGGGCCAGACAACTGCCGACATCCTAATGCGAATGCCATTACTTCCAACTTCCTTACATTGGAACACTTAAAAAACCGTTGGTGGTTTCAGATTCTTAATGAGAAACCACAAAACGCAGGCCGACTCAAAACAGTCATCATCATCAGCGGAGTCACATGAGCTGGAGGCACACCTTTAAAATGACCACTTAGTAGCGATAGTAACCGTTTTGTTTGGTGTCGTAATCCAATTCCCAGAGGAGGAAAATCTCCTCAATCACATAACAAGTCCTCGACACGCCACTTGTATCTGGGAGGCGGGGATTGGACGAGGTACAAAGACAGAAAACGTTGTGGCTGTGTGTCCGAGTGAGAGTGGCAGTCTATAAAGTGCTGTGCTATGTTCGTCATTCGTGGCCCAGGCTGTGTCACACACACATCGGTTTTAACTATGACCTCACTTGTCAACGCAAGTTCCACTGTACCAACCAACCGAGTCGATTGGTCCAAACTCAAAATGCACCACTAAGTGAACGCTCAACCACAATCATATACTCTGTCTTTATGCATCTTGGTATGCGTGCATATATATATATATATATATACACATATAAATAATGTGTGTGTACTGTGCATGTGTTTCTGCATTGCAATGCTTTTATATTTTTCTTCAAAAATGAGATAAACGTCTTTGCCATTTGACTTTTGTTTTACAGCACCACCATAAAGAAAGGCACTTCCTGTGGACTTCACTCTGCCATAGATTTACCTTCCGCGCCGAAAAGAACATACAACTCAAAATCCAGTATATCTGTGCGTCACAGGCAATGGAATGAACACACATAGCTACTTTTCCATAGAGTATAGCAATCTCTGGGTTGATGTTTAAGACCTAGAAGGCCTTGCTCATAAATATCTATAAACTAAGCAAAAAAAAAAAAAAAGACAAAAAAAAAGAAAACTGCTGAACACAAACAAACATCTGAAAAACGTTACTGTTGACGGTTTAGCGAGTTGAAAAGTAAAAAGATGTTAGGCTAACATCTGCTATATGTAAACATGTGTTCTTTTGCCCAGGAAAATCAGAATGTTCTATACAGTCCTTGACGTTCATCATCATGTCAGTTTGGATGATCACTACGCTTGTCGCTTGCTAAACCATGTACCGATCCATACACACCACCTCCCTCAAATAGCAGCCCTACTTCTCACTTTACATACACCAGAACCAGACACATGCACAAAAACCCATCTAACAAAAACCAAGCACACACCAACAAACCGATCCAAGACACCATTGGATCATACATTTACGGAGCAAACTTAACTTCTTCTGTCCTCTAGTCTTCCATATTTTCTCCACTTAGCTCTCAGGGGAATCAGATGGCAGATCTACAGGCTATGGAATGTAGTCCTCTGGCAATGGGAATCAAAAGTAAGGAGAAAGTGGAAAAAACGAAATGAGATTATATACTTTGTCACATTGCAGACTTACCGGAGGCCTTAAGGCTTTGTATTTCTGAGCACAAGAAGTGCCCGTGGTTGCGCAAGGAGAGAGGAGAAAAGCAACAACAGTTAAAAAGGCCAAGTCTCGCTCTATAGGGGCCTCATCGCCCACAAGGCTTAAAATAAAGCACCGCGGGCCACATTGGTACTCAACGTTCAAGATGACCAGTCCAGGTAACCATCTCATTCTTTAAATCAACTACATCTTTTAAAGTGGGTCTACAACACTTTAGCAAGCCCCGGTTTCTCCCGCTCTCCCCTGTTCTACAGGCATCAACTCCCGCCTGAGAAAGACGATCAGGCAGGATCAGAACAATTATGCTCTAAAAAAACAAAAAAACAACAAAGGCCAATGATTTTCATTTGGATTCTTTGACAACAGGGAGGAGCTGTCAACAGCTGCCAAGAGTGACAGAAATAGAAGCACCTCTTACTTATAGAAGTCCACCGCATCCCGATCCATAACAGTATAACAACCCAGACACACGTTACATGTCGAAATAGAGCCACCGCCACTGTACGCACGCCAAAATACACAAATAACAGTATACATTGCCACAGCACACGAGTCAACAACAGTTGACTCAAAACTCTTGCCACATTTTATTACCCTTCACGTTTAATGATGAATAACTATATAACTACATAGGTTAGATTTTTTGTTAGCAAAAATAAGTGGTGTGTGCATTACAACAATGTGAAATGTACATATATACACTTCTTCCAATCTGGCTTTTGAAAAAGGCTTTTTGGACACTAGTGAAGATCATGAAGGCTCAAACTCATTGGCTTTCAGCCAGGGGAAGGCTAGAGTTGGGAAGGCAGTCAAACGTGACTATGGGGGGGGGGGGGGGGGGGGTGGCACACACAGGATTCTACCATTGGACCACACTACCGTTCACCTATTGGGGCAGTCCTTGCCTTGAAAACTGTCTCCTTGTATCATTGTACCGTCAAAAACAAGAGATTCTCAAATGGCAACCGTTTCCACTAACAGTTAGGATGAGAAATCCCTACAGTTCCCAACATAACACAGACCCTCTCGTCTACTTCATTGGGAGGTTTACTACGGTACATAGCACCAGAGGCATGTGTTCGGTCCAACACACACTTATTTTAGTGCAGATAATTGTCTCTATTGAACACCACTAGGCATGCCTCATGTCACAGAGCACGTAGGAGCTAAGCAGCGACCACACAAGTCACTCACTCAGTCTCCCAGACTTCCAAGAGTCATCGAATTGTTGACTCTAGAAGACAGCTAGCTACTATTGGTTTGGATGGTCAGTTATATGGGAAATTGAATTTTTGTCTTAGCGGCTTAGCTCTCCTGCTGCTCATGACTGAGGCATGCCTCGATTCTTAGTCACCTTGAGTACATGTAGATATAGCAGCTAGATCCGTGTCTGATGAGGATAGAGGCAGAGTGCAGCACGACTTTATCTGCTAAAATACCGCTGCTATTAGGCAAAGACGACTGGAGAAACACACACATTATATAGTTTCTATCGCAAGGATTTCAATGTGATGCAACTTGTCAAAAATGAGGCAAAATGTAGCTTGAAGTCAACTTTCTCCAGCTAAACCTTGCCCTTTAACTTCCTTGTTCGAATACATTTTGAAAGCTAAGACCACCACGTCATAATCCATCCATACAACCAGCCATTTAACCGTTCATTTCCAAAACCAGGCACTTGATTTTTAACCCATAACACACTCATTGGCATAACCCTTCGACCTATGAACCCCGATACTCCCTTCATAAAGAGGAGCAACGGGGTAAGTGCCAATTGTGTGGCTCAAAAACATTCTCTTACTACCCGAGAGCTCTCGTAAGAGATCTGGGTTCTAGTACATTCTCCTAAACTCACCGCTGCAGACTTCCAGACATTCAAGTCGTATCCTCTAGAAGACGCTTCCTTCCCTCAGCTAAAACATTATTGCACTAGAGGAAAGCAACATGATCTGTCATTCAATTTAGGATCTTCCACAACAAAACTCAAATAGAGCAGATAGAATGAAAGAATGCAGAAATAAATGCTCTTCTCATTAAATTACTATATCTTGAGCGTACTAATAAATACTGGAAAGAATGGTAAAAAAACAAAAAAACAAACAAGCATCTTAAATATCAAACATGATGTACAGGAAAGAAAATTCCAAAACAGGGTCACATTGCAATGTTGCTGTCACAGCACATTAGATCGATGTCATAGGGGACTGACCTTCAGGTTCGATATCATTGTATTACCCTCTACAGATGTGTGCCACTGTATACGCACATCACTTACTGGGTCAAGTCAAATGATAAGAGTAAGAAATCATATGATTAGCATCATAGCTTATTCCCCAGAGAGGTTGGGACTTTTGAAGAGAGCATTTACACCGTTCAGACTCCAGGTGGCACTGTGCTCAAAATAAGAGCTCGTGTTAGTCTCCTAGTACACAGTGTCCATTGACACGCTCACACTTTTGATAAGTCACCATTGGCTAAAAAAAAAGAAGATGGAAGAAAATAAGTGGCAAGCTAGTGTGCCGTGATAGTTCTGCACAGATCGAGATCCACCCTTCAAACACCTCATCCTTTTCTTCTTCTCTCCTCAACCTTTGATAAAGAAAAGTCAAAACATAACTAACAAACGAAAAAGGGCAGAAAGTGCTGCCGTTAAACTGATTTGAGGTAAAAAAGGCATGATGACGAAAGGGAACAAACTCTGCAACGTCAACCATACACATCCGGAATCAAAACCACAGATCTCTCATGACCGGAGAAAAGGAGGGAGGGCCTGGAGGAAGTGGGGGCGGAGTTAGGGTGCCCAGGAAAAGCAGGGGGCTGGTTTAATATTGCATAATAGTGCCAAGTTCTTCCTCTCTTGTTTTAAAGCAGCGTCTGTCTGCATCCTCAGTCCATTGCGGGGGGCTTCCCCCACCCATCCTCTTCCCTCTACACAGTGTCAGGTCCGGATTGACTGGTTGTGGGGGGCTGCAACCCTCCTTGACTGGCAGGCAGGGGTGTGGGGGTGTGTGTTTTAAGTGCGGTGATGGTGGTGTGGGGTGGTGCTCAGGCAAAGTACATGGTCCTCAGCGTGTCGTGGTGAATCTGCACCGCCTTGGCCAGAGCCTGGGGGTCCCGACCGTTACTCTGACCAGAGACATGGCTGCCCTCCGCACTGGGAGAAGAGAAGACATTCATCAGGACAGATACATACATGAATGGATCAGAAAGACAAGTCAACTATGATACGCACTTATTTGAAGCTAAAAAAAATGTATTTACAGAGAAAGCTAGCTTTCTGGGTCAGTATAATATCTAGCGCAGCTTTCTGGTTCAGTATAATATCTAGTGCTGCTGTCTGGGTCAGTATAATATCTAGCGCTGCTGTCTGGGTCAGTATAATATCTAGCGCTGCTGTCTGGGTCAGTATAATATCTAGCGCTGCTGTCTGGGTCAGTATAATATCTAGCGCTGCTTTCTGGGGTCAGTATAATATCTAGTGCTGCTTTCTGGGGGCAGTATAATATCTAGTGCTGCTGTCTGGGTCAGTATAATATCTAGCGCTGCTTTCTGGGTCAGTATAATATCTAGCGCTGCTTTCTGGTTCAGTATAATATCTAGCGCTGCTGTCTGGGGTCAGTATAATATCTAGCGCTGCTTTCTGGGGTCAGTATAATATCTAGCGCTGCTGTCTGGGTCAGTATAATATCTAGCGCTGCTGTCTGGGTCAGTATAATATCTAGCGCTGCTTTCTGGTTCAGTATAATATCTAGCGCTGCTGTCTGGGGTCAGTATAATATCTAGCGCTGCTTTCTGGGGTCAGTATAATATCTAGCGCTGCTGTCTGGGGTCAGTATAATATCTAGCGCTGCTTTCTGGGGTCAGTATAATATCTAGCGCTGCTGTCTGGGTCAGTATAATATCTAGCGCTGCTGTCTGGGTCAGTATAATATCTAGCGCTGCTTTCTGGTTCAGTATAATATCTAGCGCTGCTGTCTGGGTCAGTATAATATCTAGCGCTGCTTTCTGGTTCAGTATAATATCTAGCGCTGCTGTCTGGGTCAGTATAATATCTAGCGCTGCTGTCTGGGTCAGTATAATATCTAGCGCTGCTTTCTGGTTCAGTATAATATCTAGCGCTGCTGTCTGGGTCAGTATAATATCTAGCGCTGCTTTCTGGGGGCAGTATAATATCTAGCGCTGCTGTCTGGGTCAGTATAATATCTAGCGCTGCTGTCTGGGTCAGTATAATATCTAGCGCTGCTGTCTGGGTCAGTATAATATCTAGCGCTGCTGTCTGGGTCAGTATAATATCTAGCGCTGCTGTCTGGTTCAGTATAATATCTAGCGCTGCTGTCTGGGTCAGTATAATATCTAGCGCTGCTGTCTGGGTCAGTATAATATCTAGCGCTGTTGTCTGGGTCAGTATAATATCTAGCGCTGCTGTCTGGGTCAGTATAATATCTAGCGCTGCTGTCTGGGTCAGTATAATATCTAGCGCTGCTGTCTGGGTCAGTATAATATCTAGCGCTGCTGTCGGGGCCAGTATAATATCTAGCGCTGCTTTCTGGGGGCAGTATAATATCTAGCGCTGCTGTCTGGGTCAGTATAATATCTAGCGCTGCTGTCTGGGTCAGTATAATATCTAGCGCTGCTGTCTGGGTCAGTATAATATCTAGCGCTGCTGTCTGGGGTCAGTATAATATCTAGCGCTTCTGTCTGGGTCAGTATAATATCTAGCGCTGCTGTCTGGGGGCAGTATAATATCTAGCGCTGCTGTCTGGGTCAGTATAATATCTAGCGCTGCTGTCTGGGGGCAGTATAATATCTAGCGCTGCTGTCTGGGGGCAGTATAATATCTAGCGCTGCTTTCTGGGGTCAGTATAATATCTAGCGCTGCTTTCTGGGGTCAGTATAATATCTAGCGCTGCTGTCTGGGTCAGTATAATATCTAGCGCTGCTTTCTGGGGTCAGTATAATATCTAGCGCTGCTTTCTGGGGGCAGTATAATATCTAGCGCTGCTTTCTGGGGTCAGTATAATATCTAGCGCTGCTTTCTGGGGTCAGTATAATATCTAGCGCTGCTTTCTGGGGTCAGTATAATATCTAGCGCTGCTGTCTGGGTCAGTATAATATCTAGCGCTGCTGTCTGGGTCAGTATAATATCTAGCGCTGCTGTCTGGGTCAGTATAATATCTAGCGCTGCTGTCTGGGTCAGTATAATATCTAGCGCTGCTGTCTGGGTCAGTATAATATCTAGCGCTGCTGTCTGGGTCAGTATAATATCTAGCGCTGCTGTCTGGGTCAGTATAATATCTAGCGCTGCTGTCTGGGTCAGTATAATATCTAGCGCTGCTGTCTGGGTCAGTATAATATCTAGCGCTGCTGTCTGGGTCAGTATAATATCTAGCGCTGCTGTCTGGGTCAGTATAATATCTAGCGCTGCTGTCTGGGTCAGTATAATATCTAGCGCTGCTGTCTGGGTCAGTATAATATCTAGCGCTGCTGTCTGGGTCAGTATAATATCTAGCGCTGCTGTCGGGGCCAGTATAATATCTAGCGCTGCTTTCTGGGGTCAGTATAATATCTAGCGCTGCTTTCTGGGGTCAGTATAATATCTAGCGCTGCTGTCTGGGGTCAGTATAATATCTAGCGCTGCTGTCTGGGTCAGTATAATATCTAGCGCTGCTGTCTGGGTCAGTATAATATCTAGCGCTGCTTTCTGGGGTCAGTATAATATCTAGCGCTGCTTTCTGGGGTCAGTATAATATCCAGCGCTGCTTTCTGGGGTCAGTATAATATCTAGCGCTGCTGTCTGGGTCAGTATAATATCTAGCGCTGCTGTCTGGGTCAGTATAATATCTAGCGCTGCTGTCTGGTTCAGTATAATATCTAGCGCTGCTTTCTGGTTCAGTATAATATCTAGCGCTGCTGTCTGGGTCAGTATAATATCTAGCGCTGCTGTCTGGGTCAGTATAATATCTAGCGCTGCTGTCTGGGTCAGTATAATATCTAGCGCTGCTGTCTGGGTCAGTATAATATCTAGCGCTGCTGTCTGGGTCAGTATAATATCTAGCGCTGCTGTCTGGGTCAGTATAATATCTAGCGCTGCTGTCGGGGCCAGTATAATATCTAGCGCTGCTGTCTGGGGGCAGTATAATATCTAGCGCTGCTTTCTGGGGGCAGTATAATATCTAGCGTTGCTTTCTGGGGGCAGTATAATATCTAGCGCTGCTTTCTGGGGGCAGTATAATATCTAGCGCTGCTGTCTGGGTCAGTATAATATCTAGCGCTGCTTTCTGGGGTCAGTATAATATCTAGCGCTGCTTTCTGGGGTCAGTATAATATCCAGCGCTGCTTTCTGGGGTCAGTATAATATCTAGCGCTGCTGTCTGGGTCAGTATAATATCTAGCGCTGCTGTCTGGGTCAGTATAATATCTAGCGCTGCTGTCTGGGTCAGTATAATATCTAGCGCTGCTGTCTGGGTCAGTATAATATCTAGCGCTGCTGTCTGGGTCAGTATAATATCTAGCGCTGCTGTCTGGGTCAGTATAATATCTAGCGCTGCTGTCTGGGTCAGTATAATATCTAGCGCTGCTGTCTGGGTCAGTATAATATCTAGCGCTGCTGTCTGGGTCAGTATAATATCTAGCGCTGCTGTCGGGGCCAGTATAATATCTAGCGCTGCTGTCTGGGGGCAGTATAATATCTAGCGCTGCTTTCTGGGGGCAGTATAATATCTAGCGCTGCTGTCTGGGTCAGTATAATATCTAGCGCTGCTGTCTGGGTCAGTATAATATCTAGCGCTGCTGTCTGGGTCAGTATAATATCTAGCGCTGCTGTCTGGGTCAGTATAATATCTAGCGCTGCTGTCTGGGTCAGTATAATATCTAGCGCTGCTGTCGGGGCCAGTATAATATCTAGCGCTGCTTTCTGGGGGCAGTATAATATCTAGCGCTGCTTTCTGGGGGCAGTATAATATCTAGCGCTGCTGTCTGGGGTCAGTATAATATCTAGCGCTGCTTTCTGGGGGCAGTATAATATCTAGCGCTGCTTTCTGGGGGCAGTATAATATCTAGCGCTGCTGTCTGGGGTCAGTATAATATCTAGCGCTGCTTTCTGGGGTCAGTATAATATCTAGCGCTACTTTCTGGGGTCAGTATAATATCTAGCGCTGCTGTCTGGGTCAGTATAATATCTAGCGCTGCTGTCTGGGTCAGTATAATATCTAGCGCTGCTGTCTGGGTCAGTATAATATCTAGCGCTGCTGTCTGGGTCAGTATAATATCTAGCGCTGCTGTCTGGGTCAGTATAATATCTAGCGCTGCTGTCTGGGTCAGTATAATATCTAGCGCTGCTGTCTGGGTCAGTATAATATCTAGCGCTGCTGTCTGGGTCAGTATAATATCGAGCGCTGCTATCTGGGTCAGTATAATATCGAGCGCTGCTGTCTGGGTCAGTATAATATCTAGCGCTGCTGTCTGGGTCAGTATAATATCTAGCGCTGCTTTCTGGGGGCAGTATAATATCTAGCGCTGCTTTCTGGGGGCAGTATAATATCTAGCGCTGCTTTCTGGGGGCAGTATAATATCTAGCGCTGTTTTCTGGGGGCAGTATAATATCTAGCGCTGCTTTCTGGGGGCAGTATAATATCTAGCGCTGCTTTCTGGGGGCAGTATAATATCTAGCGCTGCTTTCTGGGGGCAGTATAATATCTAGCGCTGCTTTCTGGGGGCAGTATAATATCTAGCGCTGCTTTCTGGGGGCAGTATAATATCTAGCGCTGCTTTCTGGGGGCAGTATAATATCTAGCGCTGCTTTCTGGGGGCAGTATAATATCTAGCGCTGCTTTCTGGGGGCAGTATAATATCTAGCGCTGCTTTCTGGGGGCAGTATAATATCTAGCGCTGCTTTGGGGGCAGTATAATATCTAGCGCTGCTTTGGGGTAGTATAATACCTAGCATTGCCTTGGGGCAGTAGAACACAGAAAAAAACAGTATTGCAATACTGTACATCTCACCCAAAATAGATAGGAAATATGAAACGTAGAGTTGAGCACAACAGAGGCGAAGCATGCAGAAAGACTAAATCAGTCTGTTTTGTGCAGTGAGAGTAACCCCCACCCCTGCCAATCACCTGTCGTGCTCCTTGTCCACCAGATGGTAGCGGGCACGGAAGGCCACCAGGTGGGCGTAGTAGGCTGGCGCAGGGATGGAGACGGAGCGGGTGCAGCGCACGTAGGTGTGGCACAGCTGGTAAGTGAGCAGCTGAAACTCGTCGGCCGTGAAGCAGTTGTCGTCCCACAGGACGTGATAGTGGGAGGGCCGACTGGTGCCCTGGGGACAGCAGACGTTACACATACTACACAGCCTCAATATGGGGATTTAATAGAGATGTGGTATAAAGACTGTAGTAGAAAGACAATGGCTTTCAACTAAAATTCGTGACAATTAGGTTTTTAGAATGAACTATAGGCCTACTTATTTACACATTTTGTCAAATTATCTTCACCTTGAAAACCATAGAGTATTTGGTAGTTTAGTTTCAGTAAAAAAATTGTTTCAAAACACAGTGTGAATAAACTGTTTAAATTCTAAAAAGCAGGCGTATTTCCTGAGACTTCATAAAGTCATTTCCTGAGAGTAAAGTGCAGTGAGGCAGCAGGCTAGATGAACAGATAGCCAGTACCTGTATTCCAGCGTGACTGCAGAGGTAAAAGTCAAACTCGTAGGGGTGCGTGATGTCCGTGTCCACCGTGGTGCCAGCAGGAATGTTTCCACTACGTCCAACCTGAAAGAAAAGTTGTCGATTTGGGGTTATTATTAATAAACTGGCAAAAGTTAAAAACGTCCTTCCATCTGTCCTGTTCTTCTTCAACACCAAGCTTCACACGTCCATCCCTTGGACTCATTTAACCACGGCAGAAAGTGAACGAACAAACGGAGGGAGGGAGGTGTAGAGTGTTTTAATGTTTTATTTAAAGTCAAGTCAGTTAAGAACAAATACTTATTTACAACGACGCCGGGACAATTGTGAGCCGCCCCATCTCCACAGTTCTGAATGACGTAATCTACAAATGACCAGAATAATGACAAAATAGATTTCTCCCCGTCTGTAAAAGTGCACTTCACTTGTAAACAAGGTGATAAACGCCAACAAGCCCTGCTCTTCCAGGCCTCGAGTGGCACTCCAGGTCCATCAATTCACATCAGGCCTAATGCTATAATGGAATATAATTACCAAGAGAGCAGGCCCATTGACAACAGGGTAATTGGATAATTAGGACAACCATTTAGAGCGCTTAATAAACTAGGGGGTAATAAAGAACACGGACCAACTCAAAACACACAGCCCCCCCCCCATCCCCCCTTTAATCTATAAAAGGGCTTTTCACACTGCTGTGCCAAACAGAGTTGAACCAAGCTGTAGTGAGCTGGCCTAAGAAAATGTAAGAGCCAGCACAGTTTGGGTGGGTGTCGGCCCTATAGTGTGACTCAGGCATAAGTATCATGTCAGAATGACCGTAAGGTAGCTGGGAGGGTGGCCGGAAGTCAAGTGGGCCCGCTCACCCTTTCGTTGCGGTCGGCACAGAAGAGGCGGGTGTGGTGGCGTTTCTGGACCACGATGTAGGTGATGCCGGGCTGGTACTCCTTCTCTAGGCCAATGCAGGCCTCACGGATGGCCAACAGCTCGTAGTACAGCACCTGGGGTGGGCAGAGGGATAAAACAGGGTTAAAACATCCATTACGGACATTATGACTTTGGATGTCCACCATCTCGGCTCTGAGCAGTTGTTCTAGATCGCACCAGTTGAGGTAGATGATACAGGCCTCGACACCCTTTTGCCACCGTCTGACAATGTGAAGGGGGAATAAGCATTGTCATGTTTTGGTCACAGTCATGCATGTTATTCTAATGTTCTCTTAGTGGATCTTCATGATGTGCATCAATGGTTTACTTAGATAGGGCATCTACCTAACTTCATCAGTTTAATTAAAGAGGGACAACATTTGACTTGTAACCTTTGACCCTCTAGTTTCTGAAGTTCTGGAGGCAGAGAGCGACTTACATTTTTCCCCCCAGGATAGTCACTTGGCCTTTGCTCACCTGTCTGAACTGGCCCTCTGACACTCCGTCCCTGTAGAAGATGATCCTGGTGGGCTTGTAGCGGGTCGACTTGTAGAACTGGATCAGCAGTTCTCGGACCATAGAGGCCAGATCCTGGATCACCTCCTGCCTGGGCCTCTGGACCCGGACTGTGGCACAGTACCTGCTGGGGTGGGCGTCCATACTGCCGACCACCTGGAGATGTATAGAGAGAAACAGGGTGGGAGAGAGAGAGTGTGTGTGTGAGACACAAACACCAGCGCTGAGCAAATTGAATAGCGCTACACAAACATTATGAACTCGAATGCATTGGCAATACAGTATAGACCAGGCCACAGAAGTCTCAAACATGCGGTTATCTTAGTAAAATGTAGCCCATGGTTGGAATAGTAAAAAATATATAAATGTGGCCCCTGGGCTAAATGAGTTCAAGACCCCTGGTATAGGCCAATAGGGGTTAAGTGAACTCACTGCAGCGATGGAGGGCTTCTTCCCATCTCCAGCAGGGGGGTGTGTAACGTCCGCCCCCAGGAAGATGATTGGCTGCTGGAACACTGAGGGTCTGGGTGGAGGAAGAGGGAAGGACCAGTGAGGACAGAGTTCAAACAAAGGTTCTCTAAAATGATTAAGGGTTTAGATTTTACACTATGTACATTATGTCAATCATAAATTGGAGGACACTTGATTGGGAGATTGCTATTGATGTAATTGGTGTACAAAAAAACAAAAACATTCTCCTACATACAGCATTTGAAACAGATATGGACCATTGTAGTAAGTTCTAAGGACAAAGTAAATGTACTGTTTAAACAGATGCCCCACTTCACGTCTCAAAACGAAGTGGTGCACACTTCTAATGGAAGAGAAATATGACTAAATGTGCTTTCAGCTGATTAAAAATATTTGTATGGTCATTCCAGTCCTTCTATCCTCCAGCCACGGTGGCCTCGTACCGTTGGTGGGGCACCAGGATATTGTTGATTCCCCCCAGCTTGACATTGATCTTGAGGCAGAGGTTGGAGAGGGTCTGGGGGGACGTCTTCACCACGTTCTTCACCTGGACACACTGAGTGGCCATTCCTAGGAGAGTATCTCCCACCCTCTTCACCTCCGCTACACAGGACCAGTAACAGACAGTGATCAATCAATCTCTGTGCAATTAACAGTCAGTCAGATTAGGGAAGTAAAGAGTAAGGTACCACCTATGCTTTAAAGGGAAGGTATTGATAGATAACAGTGTACATCTGTCTGGTAACACACATCCCTTATCAAAGCTGCTTCAGCAACACAAGAATTTCAAAGAATAGCAGATGCTTTGGTAGAACTATTATATAGATACAGAAAATGTTAGAAAATTAATCAGCATGGATAAGGTGACTGTACATTTTAGTGTTCCTCAAGGCTCCATTTAGGACCAGTGCTAGCCTCTACACTGGCTTCCTGTTAATCAGCCCGAGCCTTAAGGTTTTACTGCTAACCTACAAAGCATTACATGGGCTTGCTCCTGCCCATCTTTCCGATTTGGTCCTGCCGTACATACCTACACGTATGCTGTGGTCACAAGACGCAAGCCTCCTTACTGTCCCTAGAATTTCTAAGCAAACAGCTGGAGGCAGGGTTTTCTCCTATAGAGTTCCATTTTCATGGAATGGTCTGCCTATCCATGTGAGAGATGCAGACTCGGTCTCAACCTTTAAGTCTTTATTGAAGACTCATCTCTTCAGTAGGTCCTATGATTGAGTGTAGTCTGGCCCAGGAGTGTGAAGGTGAACGCAAAGAGTCTCCCTCGGCACAGCCAGAAGAGGACTGGCCACCCCTCACAGCCTGGTTCCTCTAGGTTCCTTCCTAGGTTCAAGCCTTTCTAGGGAGTTTTTCCTAGCCACCGTGCTTCTACACCTGCGCTGTTTGGGGTATTAGGCTGGGTTTCTGTTCAGCACTTTGTGACATCAGCTGATGTAAGAAGGGCTTGATGAATAAATGTGATTGATTCCAATGAACATCATGTGAATATGTATCTCTATGGGTGCCGCCTACCGTAGACGGGGGTCTTTCCGGGCAGGATGACAATGATGAGCTGCAGTCCAGAGTAGGTGTTCTTCAGGTGCCTGAACATGGGCTCCACACTGTCGGCTCCCTGGGCGTATTTACAGAAACACGGCTGGCCCTGGATGGGCATACCAGCATCCTTGGAGATCTTACGCAGCTGGTCTGTGAAACCCCTATAAGAGGTGGGTAATGGATGGAGGAATTAGGGAGGGAAAGAGGAATGAAGAGACAGTAATGGAGAAATAAGGGAGGGAGAGTAGGGAAAAAGGAAGGTTGTAAAGACCAAATATAATCTGGTTGGTTAGGGAGTGGTTTAGTAACATCATCCTTGAGAGTGGCTGTGTAAATTCTAACAAGGTTGTATCGGAGGCGTAGAGGACAAACTAGTTACACAAGGATCACTTTCTTATCTGGAAGGCCATCTCCAACACATCCGTAACAGGGAGGGATTCCTTTCCATATATCCATGTGGCTATGTGAGAAGCTGCTTAATGAAGGGTTATGTTTATTAGGCACCAAATGGAAGAAAATGTACTGAAACAGGGCAGGACTACCTGGACCAATAAAAAAACGCTCATTTTTGTTTTCCGTTGAACATTTTGCCACGGTGTGCCCTAACGAGCATAACCCAGTTGTACACATAGTTAGTGGGTGAAACAGACAAGACTGGCTGGTTCTTACTTGAGGATCTCCTCGCGACACTGCCTCTGTGTGGCGAAACACGCGATGGCCCACATCTTGATCTCTACTCCCGTGTGGAACTGTTTGCCCCTCATGTCCCACACCCCGTGACTTGGGGTGGCCACTGTCCGGTTCTGAAACCACAGTGTAGTACGGTTGATCTGCTGCGTGTACACACACACACACACTTTTGCGCAAACTCGCACTTGTTTTTCTATCCTTGTGTGGACCTAAAAATGTATTTCCATTAAAAATCCTATTTTCTTTAACCCTAATTGTAAGCCGAAACGTAACCCCTACGTTTAAAATAGCATTTGTCATCATGGAGATGTGGGAAATGTCCCCATGAGGGATCATTACCCATGTTTTAGTATCCTTGGGGACATTTGGGGATTTCAGGTCCCCACGAGGATAGAAAAATTGCACAGTAACCACACACACCCAATAGAGTAGGACATGTAGACAATTCATGCAGGCACACATGTAGAAATGACACAAAATTGCATGTAGACACCAACACTATGGATACAGAGTCCCTCCCCCCCCCCCCCCAAGCTGCTTCAAAATGTTCTACATTTATTCTCAAATTGATACATAAAAAATAAAAAAAATCCTCAACAACCAACCAAATAGCCCATAATGACAAAACAGGCTTTAGACATTTTTGCTAATGTATTAAAAATAACAAAAATACTTTATTTGCATAAGTATTCAGCTCCCTTGCTATGAGACTCGAAATTGAGCTCAGGTGCATCATGTTTCCATTGATCATCCTTGAGATGTTTCTACAACTTGGAGTCCACCTGTGGTAAATTCAATTGATTGGACATGATTTGGAAAGGCACACACCTGTCTATATCAGGTCCCACAGTTGACAGTGCATGTCAGAGAAAAAAAAACAAGCCATGAGGTCAAAGGAATTGTCCGTAGAGCTCTAAGATAGGATTGTGTTGAGGCACAGATCTGGGGAAGGGTACCAAACTATTTCTGCAGCAGTGAAGGTCCTCAAGAACACAGTGGCCTCCATTTTTTAAATGGAAGATGTTCAGAACCACCAAGACTCTTCCTATAGCAAATCACCCGGCCAAACTGAGCAATCGGGGGAGAAAGGCCTTGGTCAGGGAGGTGACCAAGAACTTGATGGTCACTCTGACAGAGCTCCAGAGTTCCTCTGTGGAGATGGGAGAACCATCCAGAAAGACAACCATCTCTACAGCACTCCACCAATCAGACCTTTATGGAGTGGCCAGACAGAAGCTCCTCAGTAAAAGGCACATGACAGCCTGCTTGGAGTTTGCCAAAAGGCACCTAAAGACTCTCAGACCATGAGAAACAACATTGTCTGGTCTGATGAAACCAAGATTGAACTCTTTGGACAGAACGCCAAGCATCACGTCTGGAGGAAGCCTGGCACTATCCGTACGGTGAATGACGGTGGTGGCAGCATCACGCTGTGGGTTTCTTGTTCAGCGGCAGGGACTGCGAGACTAGCCAGGATCGAGGGATAGATGAACGGAGCAAAGTACAAAGAGATCCTTGATGAAAGCACTCAAGCAGGTTCAGGACCTCAGACTGGGGGCGAAGGTTCACCTTCCAACAGGACAACGACCCTAAGCACACAGCCAAGACTCTGAATGTCCTTGAGTGGCCCAGCCAAAGGCCGACCATGAACCCGATCGAACATCTCTGGAGACCTGAAAATATCTGTGAAGCAACGCTCCCCATCCAACCTGACAGAGCTTGATAGGATCTGCAGAGAAGAACAGGAGAAACTCCCCAAACACAATGTGCCAAGCTTTTAGCGTCATACCCAAGAAGAATTGAGGCTGTAATAACTGCCAAAAGGTGCTTCAACAAGGTACTTAGTAAAGGGTCTGAATACTTATGTAAATGTGATTAAGAAATATATATAAATTAGCAAGAAATTCTAAAAACCTGTTTTCCTTTTGTCACTATGGGGTAGTGTAGATTGTTTTTCCTCAAACAAATTAATACATTTTAGAATAAGGCTATAATGTACAAAATGTGGAAAAATTCAAGGGGTCTGAACACTTTCCGAAGGCACTGTATATGTAGTAACTTCATTTGAAGAGATCGTGATTAGGTCTCAATAGGTGTTTTGCGATTGGTAAGGTAAATTCATTGTACTTCACTTTAATGGCCATTTATTTCCTGAAAGTCAGACTCTTCCAACACTCCAACTCCCCCAGCTTCAGAATCATCTGCATTCTCCAAATTTAGCCTTCACAAAATGTGTTTATAGTTAAAAATCTGAATTTGATAACATTTTATTTGAAAATATGCACCAAATATGCTGTTTACGTACATGGTTTAGTAACTTACAGACAAGGTAGAAATACGAAAACAAGTCAGGTCCTGGAGTGTCTTAACAAAATGAAACCAGAATGTTTAAGCTGACCTCATCCACTGTCCAGAAAAACAGATTTATTGGAGTTCTCCTTGGGCAGTCCTAATCACTTTAAAATGTTTGAATACAAAACTGGGTCTGGGATTAAGGCTTAAAATTTGATTTGACTGTTTCCAGTAAAATCCCACTAATGTGTCATCTACTCTCACAAATTGCAAAAAGTGAAATTGCAAAAGAACAAACAAAAAAAAGGCATAAACACCACAAAAGGAAGCTAAATTGAGTCAAAACAAAATCAATAAAAGCAGAAATGAAAAATTATGTAGCCGTGTTAGCTTTGAGCAAAGACTACTCGTTTACATTAATCCACACAGACAAGCCTGTATTCATAAATTGTCTTAGAGTAGGCGTGCCGATCTAGGATCAATTTTGTCTTTGAAATCACTATGAAGAAGAGGGGGACCTGATCCTAGATCAGCACACCTGCTCCTAGACGATTCACAGAGGGGAATGACAAACGGATCAAACCAAAGCAAGGGGGTTAGTTCCCTCATATAGCAAGGGTAGGTAGCGTGTCAAACAAACAGAGTATGGAGCGTGATTTAAAGGAAGGGTACCATAAAGTGCTCTGTGCTCACCCTGCCGCCGTATTGCAGCATGGGGGCGGGCAGCACGCGCCCAGTCACGTGGGCCATCTCGTCGCGCACCTTGAACTGGAACTCCTGCACAAAGGGGTCAGCCTCGTAGTTGGCACTACGCACCTGCAGGGGTCACACACACAGAGACAGAGAAAGGGGTGTTTAGGGTGGTGAGGTAAGTTGGCATCCAGAAGGCAGTGTCATATTCACAATGCACTAAAACAGAAGAAAAATCAAACTACTCCTATTAGAAACACTCAACTTATCAAAAAATAAAAGATTAATTTGGTATGGAATGCCCTAATGAATATGACCCAGGTTTGAGGTTGATGATGTTGAGACAACTCACAAGTATGTAGATTGTTTTTAGTTCACATTTCCCCCAGAATTCTATCACACGCAACATCCTGAAATAATCTTTAAAACATTGTCAAATTTCCCTCTCGGTTTGTCCAATCGTTATGCATATTTCAGTTATTCCACCCACACTTTAATTCAGTTACTATTCACGGATGGTTCTCTGCATCTAAATTAGAAGTTTACTGTCTCTGGCAGTGTACTATCAGCCAGAGGTATGTTTTAATCCCAGGTGGGAGATCGGAAGTCTGTTTAATAAGGTGGCCGAAGCAGAGCCTGAATGAAATGCCATCTATTGGAGTCGAATGGCAGAGGTGTTAGCCTCTCTCATCCTCCAGAAAACACCATGGCCAGGCAGTGTGCTGGTGACAGCTAGCCAACAATACCATCTTCAAACTAGGCTTTCACTGACCTCAATTAAAACTGACCTGGGCCCGTATTCATTAAGTGTCTCAGAGTAGGAGTGCCGATCGATGATCAGTTTAGCCTTTTAGATCATAAAGAACAAGACAGGGGACCGGATCCTAGATTAGCTCTCCAACTCTCAGACGTTTCGGCAAACCGTACCAATACATCCTCCAAAACACTGGTTGAGGGCATTACCAACATATTCAAATAATGATTGACATTTTCATTTACTTTATTTTGATCAATTTATTCATTCAATTTCATCCTTCCACAAGATATAGTCGGGTTGCTACCCAACCCGGCTGGTCATTCGTTCTATCGGTTCGGTTTGACGAAACGTCTGAGAGTTGGAGAGCTAATCTAGGATCAGGTCCCCTATCTTGTTCTTTATGATCTAAAAGGCTTCGTTCTATCGGCCAGCCACCCAGTCGCTAAGTCCTTTTGGTCTAAATCTATAGACGCAACCCAGTCGTTTGTTCTAAATGTTCCGTTGCCATGATGGCTGGCAAACATTTTTATCCCTTACTTGCTTGCTAGCTAGCTAGCCAACTTTGGCTAACACAGTCACGTCAAACAGTGTAGCCAAACTACAGTAAACCAGCTGCATTTCCTGTTTTTCTAAAGGACATTTCCTCATGGACAGTACCAGTCAAAAGTTTGGATACACCTACTCATTCAAGGGTTTTTCTTTATTTTTAATATGTTCTACATTGTAGAATAATAGTGAAGACATCAAAACTATGAAATAACACATGTAGTAAACACATGTAGGAATCATGTAGGAACCAAAAAAAGTGTTCAAAATAGATTTTATATTTGAGATTCGTCAATGTAGCCACCATTTGCCTTGGATGACAATTTCGCACATTCTTGGCATTCTCTCAAACAGCTTCATGAGGTAGTCACCTGGAATGCATTTAAAATTGACAGGTGTGCCTTTTACAAATCATTTGTGAAATGTCTTTCCTTTTTAATGTGTTTGAGCCAATCAGTTGTGACAAGGTAGGGGTGGTATACACAATATGGTATTTTACCAAATAGGGCTAAGTCCATATTATGGCAAGAACAGTTCAAATAAGCAAAGAGAAACGACAGTGTCATTACTTTAAGACATGAAGGTCAGTCAATCCAGAAAATGTCTGGTCTGATGAGTCCAAATTTGAGATTTTTGGTTCAAACCGCCGTGTCTTTGTGAGACGCAGAGTAGGTGAACGGATTATCTCCACATGTGTGGTTAACACCGTGAAGCATGGAGGTGGTGTGATGGTACTTTGCTGGTGACAATGATTTATTTAGAATTCATGGCACACTTAACCAGCATGCATACCACAGCATTCTGAAACGATACACCATCCCATCTGGTTCACGCTTAGTGGGACTATCATTTGTTTTCCAACAGGACAATGACCCAACACACCTCTAGGCTGTGTAACAGCTATTTGACCAAGGAGGAGCGTGAGGGAGTGCTGCAACAGATTACCTGGCCTCCACAAATCACACCGACTTCAAAACAATTGAGATGGTTTGGGATAAGTTGGCTGCTTTTCCTTCACTCTGCAGTCCAACAAGTTCTCAGCATATGTGGGAACTCCTTCAAGACTGTTGGAAAAGCATTCCAGGTGACTACCTCATGAAGCTGGTTGAGAGGATGCCAATTGTGTGCAAAGCTGTCATTAGGGCAAAGGATGGCTACTTTGAAGAACGTCAAACATATTTTGATTAGTTTAACACTTGTGGTTACTACATGATTCCATATCATGAAGAAAATAGTAAAAATAAAGAAAAATCCTTGAATGAGTAGGTGTCCAAAGTTGCCAGCCTGTGTCTCGCCCACCCCGATAGCGGTCATTACCATAGGACAACTGGAGATCGAATTTCAATATTGAAACAATGTTGCAAATGTCAGAGACAGACAGCAAGGTTATTGAAAATCTTTGCTGTTGAAAACTAAACGCAAGTCTAAAAGAAAAATGGGAGATAATGTCTAGATGCTTTTTACAGTGAACATCTAGTACACAAATGGCCTGGCTGAACTGACAAGACCTTGGATTACGCAGACAGATGGAACAGAGTCAATCGGCATTTCAACTTCATAGATTTAGCCAGTGTTAACTTGTGGAATAGACACCGGCTGGAATGGGGTTAACCAATCAGCATCCAGGATTAGACCCACCCCTTGTATAACTGTAAATAACACTCCGTGCCACCAGGCGGCGCCACTGACTCACCAGCCGGCTGATCTCCTCCTGTCTGTCAGGTGCAGAGCGAGCCGTGGCTTTGATCATAGTGGACGTCTGATTATCTGTCAGTTTCTTGATGCAGCGCTGCCCTGCTACTATGTTACACACCTGCAGGGACACAGCACAAAAGCATTGAGTATATTGCAAAGCATTTTATTCACACTATTTGGCCAAACTGAAGCCACGCTAAAAAGGACAATGTGAAAAGACAATATCCGAGCCATCACAGTACGGTTTGGATCGGTCCTATAGTGTGAATCAGGCAAAGAAATGAATATTTCTCACCTCCAGGGGCAGGTAGGTGTGCTTCTGCTCCTGCCCCACCTGGAGGCAGGGTAGGTGGGGATACTTGAGCTGCAGGCTATACTTCTCTCTGAAGTACTGGGCCACCGTGCGCTCCACCGTTTGACCATTCTCCAGCTGCAGAGGGAACCTGACCACAACAGGTAGAGGGAACGGCAAGGGTTAAGAACTATCTTTACTAACATTGAAAGGGGCGGCTGCGCATGAGGGGTCTACGTAGACTAAGGTTATCAACTGCTAAAGTGGTCTTCAATTTCTAGTTCAGATCAATACAGTGAAGATACAGAAACGGCCTCACAAAGCTATCAAAACGTTGAGCAAATCATTCTCAAAATGTTGAGCATCAGTAGATACTGGAAAGCAAAGAAGCAGCAGCAGTAGATAAACAGCTGCATGTAATAGCATATTGGCCAACAATGACTAACACCCATTGACCTCGAGACAAGGATCTGATTCAGACATTTTGTGGTTCTGGTGAATTCTTGTGAACAGGTCAACCTACATTCAAGTGCCCGCTCCTCTCCCATCCCATCCCGCCCCACCCCACACCCCAGGCTCCATGTGCGTCTCCTCCCAGTCTCTCTCTGGCCTCTCCTAGTCCCACCACACCTCACTCTCTCCCTAGTTCCACTCCACCCAATCTCATTACTTCTTGTCCCACCCCACCGTCCCTCCGGGGCTCTCTTGACTCACGTTTGATGGCTGGCGGGCCGACGGGTTACGTTGCAAACGCGGTACTTCCGCCGCATGGTTCCACAGTGTGTCACCTCCACCTTCAGACCTGGATAGGACAGCTTTTAGGACCTCAGGGACGTGGCAATGACACAAATGTGTGTACACAGGCACGCCCAAAAGCCTAGTTTACATCCTCTTTCACGCACACAGACAAACACACGCACAAAATACACTACCTTTGATTTCTTTGGTGAACTTGACCCGGTGGGAGTCTGTGAGAGGTCGGGGCTGCTCGTCTATGTTGTGGATGTCCAGGACCTCACACATGAACTGGATCACAGGCTGGGCTTTGTAGAAGGCCGTGGCAGAAACTGCAGGACAGACAGGGCCATTAAACACTCGCTCACACTCACTCAGAATTACCAATCACTGGCAATACCTGCCAAACCGAGAGTAATCTCCCTAGCTCTTTACTGTAGATGCAAAATGTGAATTGATCTTGGTCTGCCAAATACGTCACACCAGAAGCAGCCATTTGTCATCAATTATCAGCCATCATCATTTTTTTTAGCTATTTAGGTCTATATCTCAAATCAAACCAAGTACAGCAGCTCAAGGCCTGTAGCCAGGGACACGCCAACACGGCTCTCAAACATGAAATAAAGCCTAGGAGGAACATCCAACATCCCTCTGGCTTTATGTGCCGTTAGAGGAAGCTGGCGCCTAGATGAAGACCCTAATAGTTGTCTCCACCTGAAAGGAGAGATGAGAAGAGAGGAAACAGATGCTGCACTGACACTGTGCTCACAGTGACGTCAGGGCCACGTCTGACAGCGACGCTGACGACCGGAGCATTCATGCAATTAGAAATGATGGGGAGTGCAGGTCACGGTCACTCTCCACACAGACAGTAGGGTTCTCATCCCCATAAACAGGAAATGACATCAGCAATTTCATGTTTGTTTTGATGTCGGTTTGTGAGAGTGCTGATACATTACTCTTGGGAGTGTGAAAATGAAAGGGTTTTAAATAGAGCACATTTTTGTTTGTTGCTTACAGTGGGGCAAAAAAGTATTTATTCAGCCACCAATTGTGCAAGTTCTCCAACTTAAAGATGAGAGGCCTGTAATTTTCATCATATGTACACTTCAACTATGACAGACAAAATGAGAAAAAAAATCCAGAAAATCACATTGTAGGATTTTTAATGAATTTATTTGCAAATTATGGTGGAAAATAAGTTGGCTGACTAAATACTTTTTTGCCCCACTGTATGTACTGGTACATTTTCTCAGTGTTTTTTTATCCCCCTAAATGGTTACGGTTAGGATTGGTTGCAAAGTGATGTGCGCTGTCCTCACCGTCAATATTGAGCATCATCTTCCACATGGCGGGACGTACAGACTGGTGGAAACCAAACCACACCTCTCTCCCCCCTCCCAGAGGATGGTCGTAGCCCTCTGGGGCTGAGAAGAAGGAGCGACCCACTGGGGTGTACCTGGAGAGGGGGAGAGAGAAGAGCGACAAAATAAGGAGAGAGAAATAGAAGGGCGACAGACAGATAAGAGAATTGGGAAGTTAGTATCCACAACCTGGACCAAGATCTTGGTCAATGGCTCTTTGCACAACGACAGTCTGACAACAAGCTATTTTCCCAGTTGACACTGAACAACAACGAAACGAGAGGGTGAAAACTCCACACGGCCTTATCGACAACTGATCACTGAGGGGCAAAGACTCATTAATAACAGCGTATACTGGACACATTCTGTCAATGCAGTAGCCTGAAGCTATAGCAAACATAGCCTTATGGCAGGTGTCGATACACAAAAGCCAGTTTTTATTTAAGACTTGGGAAACTACTTTCATTAACATTAACAAGTCTCTCACTGTTGCCGCTTGCTATATACCTCCCTCTGCACCCAGCTGTGCCCTCGATACTATATGTGAACTGATTGCCCCCCCATCTATCTTCTGAGCTCGTGCTACTTGGTGACCTAAACTGGGACATGCTTAACACCCTGGCCATCCTACAAACTAAGCTTGATGCCCTCAATCTCACACAAATGTATCAATGAACCTACCAGGTACAACCCCAAATCAGTAAACACGGGCACCCTCATAAATGTCATCCTAACTATTTCGCCCTCCAAATACACCTCTGCTGTTTTCAATCAAGATCTCAGCGATCATTGCCTGCATCCGTAATGGGTCTGCGACCAAACGACCACCCCTCATCACTGTCAAACGCTCCCTGAAACACTTCTGCGAGCAGGCCTTTCTAATCAACCTGGCCGGGGTATCCTGGAATGACATTGACCTCATCCCGTCAGTAGATGATGCCTGGCTATTCTTTAAAAGTGCCTTCCTCACCATCTTAAATAAGCATGCCCCTCTCAAAAAATTTAGAACTAGGAATAGATATAGTCCTTGGTTCACGCCAGACCTGTCTGCCCTTGACCAGCACAAAAACATCCTGTGGCGTTCTGCATTAGCATCGAATAGCCCCCGTGATATGCAACTTTTCAGGGAAGTTAGGAACAAATATACACAGGCAGTTAGAAAAGCTAAGGCAAGCTTTTTCAAACAGAAATGTGCATCCTGTAGTACTAACTCAAAAAAGTTCTGGGACACTAAAGTCCATGGAGAATAAGAGCACCTACTCCCAGCTGCCCACTGCTCTGAGGCTAGGAAACATTGTCACCACCGATAAATCCGCTATAATTGAGAATTTCAATAAGCATTTCTCTACGGCTGGCCATGCTTTCACATCGCTACCCCTACCCCGGCACCCTCCACAGCAACCCGCCAAAGCCCCCACCATTTCTCCTTTACCCAAATCCAGATAGCCGATGTTCTGAAAGAGCTGCAAAATCTGGACCCTCTCTTTCTAAAATGATCTGCCAAAATTGTTGCAACCCCTATTACCCTATAACTAGCCTGTTCAACCTCTTTCGTATCGTCTGAAATTCCCAAAGATTGGAATTCTGCCGCGGTCATCCCCCTCTTCAAAGGGGTTGACACTCTAGACCCAAACTGCTACAGACCTATATCTATCCTACCCTGTCTTTCTAAGGTTTTCGAAAGCCAAGTTAACAAACAGATCACTGACCATTTCGAATCCCACCATACCTTCTCTGCTATGCAATCTGGTTTCCGAGCTGGTCATGGGTGCACCTCAGCCACGCTCAAGGTTCTAAACGACATAACCGCCATCTATAAGAGACATTACTGTGCAGCCGTATTCATAGACCTGGCCAAGGCTTTCGACTGTCAATCACAACATTCTTATTGGCAGACTCGACAGCCTTGGTTTCTCAAATGATTGCCTCGCCTGGTTTACCAACTACTTCTCTGATAGAGTTCAGTGTGTCAAATCGGAGGGCCTGTTGTCTGGACCTCTGACAGTCTATGGGTGGGCCACAGGGTTCAATTCTCGGGCCGACTCCCTTTTCTGTGTACATCACTGATGTTGCTCTTGCTGCTGGTGATTCTCTGATCCACCTCTACGCAGACGACACCATTCTGTAAACTTCTGGCCCCTCCTTGGACACTGTTAACTAACCTCCAGACGAGCTTCAATGCCATACAACTCTCCTTCCTAAATGCATGCTTTTCAATCGATCGTTGCCCGCACCTGCTCGCCCGTCCAGCATCACTACTCTGGACGGCTCTGACTTAGAAAACATGGACAACGACAAATACCTGGGTGTCTGGTTAGACTATAAACTCTCCTTCCAGACTCACATTAAGCATCTCCAATCCAAAATTAAATCTAGAATCAGCTTCCTATATCGCAACAAAGCATCCTTCACTCATGCTGCCAAACATACCCTCGTAAAACTGACCATCCTACCGATCCTCGACTTCGGTGATGTCATCTATAAAATAGCCTCCAATACGCTACTCAACAAACTGGATGCAGTCTATCACAGTGCCATCTGTTTTGTCACCAAAGCCCCATACACTACCCACCATTGCGACCTGTACGCTCTCGTTGGTTGGCCCTCGCTTCATACACGTCGCCAAACCCACTGGCTACAGGTTATCTACAAGTCTCTGCTAGGTAAAGCCCCGCCTTATCTCAGCTCACTGGTCACCATAGCAGCACCCACTCGTAGCACGCGCTCCAGCAGGTATATCTCATTGGTCACCCCCAAAGCCAATTCCTCCTTTGGTCGTCTTTCCTTCCAGGTCTCTGCTGCCCATGACTGGAACGAATTGCAAAAAGCATTTTACAGATCACTGCACCTGTAGTTAGCCTATCTGTAAACAGCCCATCTACCTACCTACCTCATCCCCATACTGGTATTTATTTATTTATTTTGCTCCTTTGCACCCCAGTATCTCTACCTGCACATTCATCTTCTGCCGATCTACCATTCCAGTTAATTGCTATATTGTAATTACTTCCCCACCATGGCCTATTTATTTCCTTAACTTACCTCATTTGCGCTCACTGTATATAGACTTTGTTTTCTTTTGTTCTACTGTATTATTGACTATGTTGTTTATTCCATGTGTAATTCTGTTGTTGTATGTGTCAAATTGCTACGCTTGATCTTGGCCAGGTCGCAGTTGCAAATGAGAACTTGTTTTCAACTAGCCTACCTGGTTAAATAAAGGTGAAATAAATAAACTTATGGCTGGGGGCAGTATTGAGTAGCTTGGATGAATAAGGTGCCCAGAGTAAAATGTCTGCAACTCAGGCCCAATTGCTAATATACGCATATTATTAGTAGATTTGGATAGAAAACACCCTGAAGTTTCTAAAACTGTTTGAATGATGTCTGAGAGTATAACAGAACTCATATGGCAAGCAAAAACCTGAGAAAAAAATCCAACCAGGAAGTGGGAAATCTGACATTTGTAGTTTCTCAACTTTTGGCCTATCGAACACAGTGTCTATGGGGTCATATTGCACTTCCTAAGGCTTCCACTAGATTTCAACACTCTTTAGAACCTTTATTGATGCTTTTACTGTGAAGGAGGGGGGAATGAGGGCTCTGAGTCAGAGGTCTGCCAGAAAGCCACGAGTTGGCCATGCTCATTCACGTGAGAGTTAGCTTGAGTTCCATTGCATTTCTATAGACAAAGGAATTCTCCGGTTGGAAAATTTAAGATTTATGTTAAAAACATCCTAAAGATTGATTCTATACATCGTTTGACATGTTTCTATGGACTGTAACGGGACCTTTTTACTTTGTCTGCTCGTGCCTCATGAATTTGGATTACTGGGCTAAACGCACAAACAAAAAGGAGGTATTTGGACATAAATGGACATTATCGAACAAAACAAACATTTATCGTGGAACTGGAATTCCTGGGAGTGCATTCTGATGAAGATCATCAAAAGGTAAGCAAATATTTATAATGCTATTTCTGACTTCTGTTGACTACACAATATGGCGGATATCTGTTTGGGTTGTTTTGGTCTGAGCGCCGTACTCAGATTTTAGCATGGCGTGCTTTTTCCGAAAAGTTTATAAAAAAAATCTGACACAGCGGTTGCATTAAGGAGAAGTGTATCTATAATTCCGTGCATAATAGTTGTATATTTTATAAATTTTTATTATGAGTACTTCTGTAAATTGATCTGGCTCTCTGCAAAATCACTGGTTGTTTTGGAACTACTGAACGTAACGCGCCAATGTAAAAATATTTTATTTAAATATGAACTTTATCGAACAAAACATACATGTTTTTGTGTAACATGAAGTAAGTGTTTAATTTATTTCTGCTTTTTGTGAATCCTCTCTTTGGCTGGAAAAATGGCTGTGTTTTTCTGTGACTTGGCTCTGACCTAACATAATGGTTTGGTTTGCTTTCGCTGTAAAGCCTTTTTGAAAATCGGACACTGGTGGGATTAACCAGAAATGGTGTAAAATACTTCTATGTTTGAGGAATTTTAATTATAGGACTTGTCGTTTTAAATTTGGCGCCCTGCACTGTCACCGGCTGTTGTCATATCGATCCCGTTAGCAGGATCTCAGCCCAAAGAGGTTAAAAAAGGTTCTCATTCAGTATTGGTAGGCACACTGATAACACATTGCTTTTGAGTGGAGGAGGCTATGAGTGAAGTCAGGTAGGACGGCATAGGAATACATCTGGTTTCCTGCCGAATTATCATCATGCCGTGAAAACAAGCACACTTGTTTTGCAAGAGCATACATTCACGCGTTTCATTTCCAATGTGGCACTAAGCAGAAGTGAGTCTTCACTGAAATTCAGTACTTGATTTTAGAGGTCGACCGATTATGATTTTTCAACGCCGATACCGATTATGGGAGGACCAAAAAAGCAGATAAAAGCCGAAAAAAAATAAAAATAAAATAAAAATAAAAATCGGTCGATTTTTAAATTGTATTTATTTGTAATAATAATTACAACAATACTGAATGAACACTTATTTTAACTTAATACATCAATAAAATCAATTTAGCCTCAAATAAATAATGAAATGTGTTCAATTTGGTTTAAATAATGCAAAAACAAAGTGTTGGAGAAGAAAGTAAAAGTGCAATATGGTGCTATGTAAGAAAGCTAACATTTAAGTTCCTTGCTCAGAACATATGAAAGCTGGTGGTTCCTTTTAACATGAGTCTTCAATATTCCCAGGTAAGAAGTATTAGGTTGTAGTTATTATAGGAATTATAGGACTATTTCCCTCTATACCATTTGTATTTCATTAACCTTTGACTATTGGATGTTCTTATAGGCACTTTAGTATTGCCAGTGTAACAGTTTAGCTTCCGTCCCTCTCCTCGCTCCTCCCTGGGCTCAAACCAGGAACACAATGACAACAGCCACCCTCGAAGCAGCGTTAGCCATGCAGAACAAGGGGAACAACCACGCCAAGGCTCAGAGCGAGTGACGTTGGAAACATATTAGCGAGCGCTAACTAGCCAGCCATTTCACTTCGGTTACACCAGCCTCATCTCGGGAGTTAAAAGGTTTGAAGTCATAAACAGCGCAATGCTTGACGCACAACGAAGAGCTGCTGGCAAGACACCCGAAAGTGCTGTTTGAATGAATGTTTACGCGCCTGCTTCTGCCTACCACCGCTCAGTCAGATACTTGTATGCTCAGTCAGATTATATGCAACGCAGGACATGCTAGATAATCTCTAGTAATATCGTCAACCATGTGTAGTTAACTAGTGATTATGATTGATTGTTTTTTATAAGATACGTTTAATGCTAGCTAGCAACTTACCTTGGCTTACTGCATTCGCGTAACAGGCTCCTTGTGGAGTGCAACGAGAGAGAGGCAGGTCGTTATTGCGTTGGACTACTGAACTGTAAGTTTGCAAGATTGGATCCTCCGAGCTGACAAGGTTCAAATCTGTCGTTCTGCCCCTGAACAAGGCAGTTAACCCACCGTTCCTAGGCCGTCATTGAAAATAAGAACGTGTTCTTAACTGACTTGCCTAGTTAAATAAAAGTGTAAAAATATATATATAATTAAAATAAATGTTTTTAAAAAAAATCGGTGTCCAAAAATACAGATTTCCGATTGTTATGAAAACTTGAAATCGGCCCCAATTAATCGGCCATTCAGATTAATCGGTCGACCTCTACTTAATTTGTCATTTTAGGAAATTATCTTGGAATAAAAATCAGTCTTGCGTGCCAGCAAATGAAATGCATTATTTATTTATTAGGCCTACATCTACAGTAAATAAATCTGAAAGTCAAATTAACATGTAGCAGAGTTGCGTCGTTTGCTTTTAAAAATCAGTTCACTGAGGTTTCCAGGAATAAATTCTCAACTTTTCAGAAATACATGCATCCTGTTGATCAAATAATTAACCCAATCACAAAGTTATAACATTCCCCATTATGACCACTTGGGCGGTGACTGTCCAACTCACTTCATGGAGGGCAAGTGTCGCAGCACTACATCCACAGCGTGTACTGGGTTGGTGCTGATGGGCTTGTCCAGCTCCAGGGGCTCAGGCACGCTGCGGCCCGTTAGCACCTCGTGCAGCATGTGCCAGCTCACCAGGGACACAAACTTGATTGAGACCTTAAAGGGCCGGTCCTTGCCCCCCTCACCCGGTAGAGTGACGTCCAGATCCACCTGTGTGTGTGCGTTAACAGATCAAGAAGTGTGGGAGCGTGAGAGAGAGTGTGTGTGTTTTCAGTCTTACCCTTGTAGGAGCACCAGGTAGAGTAGGTTTGACTGTGTGTGTGTGTGTGTGTGTGTGGCTGGGTGTCAGTCAATATTCAATCTTACCCCTGCGGTTGCCACAGGCAGCGGGTTCGCTGTGTACAAGCTCCTCTTCCCATCGTAGACTGGCCGACGATCCCCAAAGATGGTAACCTTGAAGTGCTGCACCATGGAGTCCACCACCTCCCTACAGAACACAAGACCAAAACAAGTTAACCTCTTTTTAAACTTGTCCAACGGTCTGCAACTTGTGGCTCTGGAGCCACATGCGGCTCTTAAACGACCCATATGTAGCTCTATAATTAGTATTCAAAGTAATAATACATAAAATATAATAGAAGTAGAATAGACACATACAATTACCTCTAGTCACACTTCAACAAGCCATAATCTGATACCACGTGAAACATTTTGAGATCCTAGCGAAAGGCATTATTCTAGGCATACCTGTTGACGCGGCGCGGGCACTTCTCAGGCTTGATGTCCACCTCATAGAGGTAGACGTCTATCTTGGGGATATCCACCTGGAAGCAGTTGGCCAGCAGCTTGATGGGCTTTCCCATGGTGCCATAGCCAGGCCGCCGCGGCACAGTGAACAGGGGCTGGGCTCCAACGGCTCCTAGAGATGGAAGGAGGGAAATGGAAAAATAACAATAATTCAACTTCCATTACAACAGACCAGCTCTTTGAGAAATAGGCTTAGATTAGTAAATTGCTAAAAATCGGCTTTGACGTGGACACTTTTTTTTTTTTTTTTTAAACTAAAAAGTTAGGTCTAAATGGGGCGGCCGGTAGCCTAGTTGTTAGAGCGATGGGCCAGTAACAAAAAGGTTGCTGGATCGAATCCCAGTGCTGACAAGGTAAAAATCTGTCGTTCTACCCCTGAACAAGGTGCAACCCACTGTTCCTAGGCCGTCATTGTAAATAAGAATTTGCTCTTAACCGACTTGCCTAGTTATATAAAAATGACATGTAAAATCACTTGTTGCCTGTGTGTCAAGAAGATAGAGATGTCGGCTGAAATAATCTACTGGAAGGAACCACTTTAGAAAGTACAGAGACAGCGAGGAATGCTATGGATGTCTTACACAGGAGTAACAATAACCCAGTAGACAGTCATTTTAAAAACAACCCGATGTGCCACACTCATCCCAGTGCCATGTTGGGTCTGCCGTCTCGTGGCCTGCCCATCAACATCAGGGGCAGTTGATGTGAAGGTGGAAGGGGGGGGGGGGGGGACTCGCCTTTTGAAGCTTTGTGCTGGTTTAGCCAGACATTTGCTATGACGTTGCTCCGCTGGCCTGAGTGAGCTGCTTAACTATTGCGCAACACTCAGTCTAACTGAGTTCAGATGAGGGGAGTCAGTCAGTATATTGTTTGTCCATCCTAAACTGAACAAAAATATTTAAAAAACGCAACATGTAAAGTGTTGGTCCCGTGTTTCATGAGCTGAAATAAAAGATACCAGAAATGTTCCAGACGCACAAAAAGCTTATTTCACAAATTGGCTTACAATCTTGTTAGTGAACATGTCTCCTTTGCCAAAATAATCCATCCACCTGACAGATGTGGTATATCAAGAAGCTGATTAAAACAGCATGATCATTACACAGGTGCACCTTGTGCTGGGGACAATAACAGGCCACTCTAAAATGTACAGTTGTGTCACACAACACAAAGCCACAGACGTCTCAAGTTGAGGGAGCGCACAATTAGCATGCTGACTGCAGGAATGTCCACCAGAGCGGTTGCCAGATAATTGAATGTTAATTTCTCTACCGTAAGCCACCTACAACATAGTTTTAGAGAATTTGGCAGTACGTCCAACCAGCCTCACAATTGCAGACCAAGTGTAACCACGCCAGCCCAGGACCTCCACATCCAGCTTCTTCACCTGCATGATCGTCTGAAACCAGCCACCGGACAGTTACAGAAATACCCCTCGGTTTCAGCAATAAAGCCCTTTTTGTGGGGAAAAATTCAGATTGACTTGGCAGGGCTGCACTCCTGCCCAGTCACGTGAAATCCATAGATTAGGGCCTAATGAATTGATTTCAAATAACTGATTTCCTTAAATGAACTGTAATTGTTGCGTTCATATTTTTGTTCAGTACACATATCCTCATCACCCCTATTCAACACTTCCATCTCAGTCAGGCAGAAAGTAAACCATGGGAGTTTCCCCTCAGCCTCTCTCTGGTCTCTTTTAGTTGACTTCCGGCGCCGACAGAGATGGCCGCCTCGCTTCGCGTTCCTAGGAAACTATGCAGTTTTTTGTTTTTTTACGTGTTATTTCTTACATTAGTACCCCAGGTCATCTTAGGTTTCATTACATACAGTGGAGAAGAACTACTGAATATAAGATCAGCATCAACTCACCATCAGTACGACCAAGAATATGTTTTTCGCGACGCGGATCCTGTGTTCTGCCTTACAAACAGGACAACGGAGTGGATCCTATGCAGCGACCCAAAAAAACGACTCCGAAAGAGAGGGAAACGAGGCGGTCTTCTGGTCAGACTCCGGAGACGGGCACAGCGCGCACCACTCCCTAGCATTCTTCTTGCCAATGTCCAGTCTCTTGACAACAAGGTTGATGAAATCCGAGCAAGGGTAGCATTCCAGAGGGACATCAGAGACTGTAACGTTCTTTGCTTCACGGAAACGTGGCTTACTGGAGAGACGCAATCCGAAGCGGTGCAGCCAACAGGTTTCTCCACGCATCGTGCAGACAGGAAAAAACATCTTTCTGGTAAAAAGAGGGGCGGGGGCGTATGCCTTATGACTAACGTGACATGGTGCGATGAAAGAAACATACAGGAACTCAAATCCTTCTGTTCACCTGATTTAGAATTCCTCACAATCAAATGTAGACCGCATTATCTACCAAGAGAATTCTCTTCGATTATAATCACAGCCGTATATATCCCCCCCCAAGCAGACACATCGATGGCTCTGAACGAACTTTATTTAACTCTCTGCAAACTGGAAACAATTTATCCGGAGGCTGCATTCATTGTAGCTGGGGATTTTAACAAGGCTAATCTGAAAACAAGACTCCCCAAATTTTATCAGCATATCGATTGCGCAACCAGGGGAGGAAAGACCTTGGACCATTGTTACTCTAACTTCCGCGACGCATATAAGGCCCTGCCCCGCCCCCCTTTCGGAAAAGCTGACCACGACTCCATTTTGTTGATCCCTGCCTACAGACAGAAACTAAAACAAGAGGCTCCCACGCTGAGGTCTGTCCAACGCTGGTCCGACCAAGCTGACTCCACACTCCAAGACTGCTTCCATCACGTGGACTGGGAGATGTTTCGTATTGCGTCAGATAACAACATTGACGAATACGCTGATTCGGTGTGCGAGTTCATTAGAACGTGCGTTGAAGATGTCGTTCCCATAGCAACGATTAAAACATTCCCTAACCAGAAACCGTGGATTGATGGCAGCATTCGTGTGAAACTGAAAGCGCGAACCACTGCTTTTAATCAGGGCAAGGTGTCTGGTAACATGACCGAATACAAACAGTGCAGCTATTCCCTCCGCAAGGCTATCAAACAAGCTAAGCGCCAGTACAGAGACAAAGTAGAATCTCAATTCAACGGCTCAGACACAAGAGGCATGTGGCAGGGTCTACAGTCAATCACGGACTACAGGAAGAAACCCAGCCCAGTCACGGACCAGGATGTCTTGCTCCCAGGCAGACTAAATAACTTTTTTGCCCGCTTTGAGGACAATACAGTGCCACTGACACGGCCTGCAACGAAAACATGCGGTCTCTCCTTCACTGCAGCCGAGGTGAGTAAGACATTTAAACGTGTTAACCCTCGCAAGGCTGCAGGCCCAGATGGCATCCCCAGCCGCGCCCTCAGAGCATGCGCAGACCAGCTGGCCGGTGTGTTTACGGACATATTCAATCAATCCCTATACCAGTCTGCTGTTCCCACATGCTTCAAGAGGGCCACCATTGTTCCTGTTCCCAAGAAAGCTAAGGTAACTGAGCTAAATGACTACCGCCCCGTAGCACTCACATCCGTCATCATGAAGTGCTTTGAGAGACTAGTCAAGGACCATATCACCTCCACCCTACCTGACACCCTAGACCCACTCCAATTTGCTTACCGCCCAAATAGGTCCACAGACGATGCAATCTCAACCACACTGCACACTGCCCTAACCCATCTGGACAAGAGGAATACCTATGTGAGAATGCTGTTCATCGACTACAGCTCGGCATTCAACACCATAGTACCCTCCAAGCTCGTCATCAAGCTCGAGACCCTGGGTCTCGACCCCGCCCTGTGCAACTGGGTACTGGACTTCCTGATGGGCCGCCCCCAGGTGGTGAGGGTAGGCAACAACATCTCCTCCCCGCTGATCCTCAACACTGGGGCCCCACAAGGTTGCGTTCTGAGCCCTCTCCTGTACTCCCTGTTCACCCACGACTGCGTGGCCACGCACGCCTCCAACTCAATCATCAAGTTTGCGGACGACACAACAGTGGTAGGCTTGATTACCAACAACGATGAGACGGCCTACAGGGAGGAGGTGAGGGCCCTCGGAGTGTGGTGTCAGGAAAACAACCTCACACTCAACGTCAACAAAACTAAGGAGATGATTGTGGACTTCAGGAAACAGCAGAGGGAACACCCCCCTATCCACATCGATGGAACAGTAGTGGAGAGGGTAGCAAGTTTTAAGTTCCTCGGCATACACATCACAGACAAACTGAATTGGTCCACTCACACAGACAGCATCGTGAAGAAGGCGCAGCAGCGCCTCTTCAACCTCAGGAGGCTGAAGAAATTCGGCTTGTCACCAAAAGCACTCACAAACTTCTACAGATGCACAATCGAGAGCATCCTGGCGGGCTGTATCACCGCCTGGTATGGCAACTGCACCGCCCTCAACCGTAAGGCTCTCCAGAGGGTAGTGAGGTCTGCACAACGCATCACCGGGGGCAAACTACCTGCCCTCCAGGACACCTACACCACCCGATGTCACAGGAAGGCCATAAAGATCATCAAGGACATCAACCACCCGAGCCACTGCCTGTTCACCCCGCTATCATCCAGAAGGCGAGGTCAGTACAGGTGCATCAAAGCTGGGACCGAGAGACTGAAAAACAGCTTCTATCTCAAGGCCATCAGACTGTTAAACAGCCACCACTAACACTGAGTGGCTGCTGCCAACACACTGACACTGACTCAACTCCAGCCACTTTAATAATGGGAATTGATGGGAAATTATGTAAATATATCACTAGCCACTTTAAACAATGCTACCTTATATAAATGTTACTTACCCTACATTATTCATCTCATACGCATACGTATATACTGTACTCTATATCATCGACGGTATCCTTATGTAATACATGTATCACTAGCCACTTTATACTATACTATGCCACTTTGTTTACATACTCATCTCATTTGTACATACTGTACCCGATGCCATCTACTGTATCTTGCCTATGCTGCTCTGTACCATCACTCATTCATATATCCTTATGTACATATTCTTTATCCCCTTACACTGTGTACAAGACAGTAGTTTTGGAATTGTTAGTTAGATTACTTGTTATTACTGCATTGTCGGAACTAGAAGCACAAGCATTTCGCTACACTCGCATTAACATCTGCTAACCATGTGTATGTGACAAATAAAATTTGATTTGATTTGACTCTCCACCACCAAAACCAAACTGCCCCAATGTGTCATTGATCAATGAGTGTCAGTGCTATGAATGATTCACCTCCTATTGAGTCATGATGAGCATACATGAGTGGGTGTCAGTTCATTCAGAGCCCCAGCGCAGGGGGGGGGGATAAAAAAAAACATAACAGAACCCTTTCTCAGGTGCCGCCAGCTCATGGGATTG
The DNA here is from genome assembly GCF_045791955.1 of Oncorhynchus clarkii lewisi. Taxonomy (NCBI): domain Eukaryota; kingdom Metazoa; phylum Chordata; class Actinopteri; order Salmoniformes; family Salmonidae; genus Oncorhynchus; species Oncorhynchus clarkii. Next base: position 29,229,828 of record NC_092148.1, read on the forward strand.
GTGCACGAGTGAAGATGTTTGTTTAGGGCTGTCTTTCAGAAGCCGGAGCGTTCATGGTTGTCTCCCCTTCTGTTTCTCTCGCCTGGTGGACCTTGAGGGGTAGGTACAGGGGTGACAGATGCAGGTTGGGTGTAGGCTAAGGCTAGACCTCGGTGGGTCACGATGACAGCAGAGAAAGGGGGATCGTTAGAGACGTCTGGAATTCCAGCCGAAGCTGTCCCACGGACACACACCAGCCCTTTGTGATGGAAATTATCCAGGGGGCCGGTGGGAGACTAGTTTACACATACCGCCACAAAAACAGAGCTTTTCCTGTGCTGCGGTGGGGGTGAGTAAGCCAAGGAGGAGGAGAGGGAGGAGTAGGATGGCTGGGGGAGTGGGCAGGGAGGGCTGGTATTCCTCTCAGGCACTCATATCGTAGAACTAGCCTCCACGCTGCATGAGTCACTGGGCCAACGCAGAGAGAAAGAAACACAGGAGGAGGAGTGTCCTGCCTCTGGACACTGTGCCAGGCATTCTCAAAATGTAAAACGACACTTTCCTCCTAGTCCTGATGTTCTTTTGTACCCCCCTGCCCCCAACCTTCTGACAAGACCTTGCGCGCGCACACACACATGTCCTCCTGATGTGTGTGTAAGCATTTCACATGAAGGTCTACTACACCTGTTGTAGTCGGTGCATGTGACAAATACAATTTGATGCCGTCTTACACATACACACACACAGGTGCCTTCTGACACGCCCTTAACGAAACACGCAAGCAAGCACGAACAACCACACACACAGGAAAGCAGCTGCAACGTCATCATCCCACCATGCAGCGAGCGAGACACAAAGAAACACCAAGGCCACAGAGAGAAAAGGATAACACACACCCACAAACAGCGGATCAGAAATTCAGAACACTGCAAAACAAACACTAAAAAAGTGGCAGAAACGACTCAACATTTCCACGCTTCCGGTTATATAACCTAACCCTCCTGCCCATTTCTGATTCAGACTTTCAGAGAAATTGATTCAAAACACACTCGTGTGCAGAACTAAACTAGACGGCAAAAAGCCTTGTCGCAAAATCCCTTCCAAGGTATGCTAGCGTATTCTCTGTTACTGATCATTCAGAATGCTCCTCAAGGTATGCTAGCGTATTTTCTCTGTTACTGATCATTCAGAATGCTTCTCAAGCACACACACGGCCTAGTATCTAAATTCTCCCCCCGTCTAAACTATTTCAGCCCCTTGCAGACAAAACAAGTACAAGCACGCCCCTGGGAACTGTAGAGTGAGGGGAACGTTGGAGGGATGCGGCTGTCAGGGGCCAGGGCAGGGAGTTACGTAGTGGGGGGGAGCTGACTACTCTAGTCTGAGGTTTCTCTGACACTGTCGGCCCCAGTGGCCCCGAGCTGGCCCTGTCCTCAGGTCACCCACTGCCCATATAAGGCATGTTCAGTACCATGCAAGCAACACAGCAGAGAGAGACCAGTGTCTCAGAGGAACACACACACACACACACACGTGAAGCTGAACTGCTCCAATGAACTCGACCTGAGAAACACACCAAAGGATCAACCAAAAATGTCAAACTCTACAAATCAAAAAAGTTGAGGCCTAAACTGCACACCAAAATTAGTACTCACCTATCCTGGAATACCATGACCTGTAGGCCTTCCCATAGACATAACAAGATTTCCGGCAACGACAGATGGCCTACTCAAAAGCCCATGTGGAGGAATCAAAGGCTTGTGGTCTGCGTCATTTAGCGGTGAGAGAGGTAGCAGGTTCAAGGAAACCTACCACTCGTGTGTTTACTCAGAAAGACTGTGCGGTCAGAAGATTTGTAAAGGAAGAACGTGTTTTCCCAAACAGAAAAATTCTAGGTACTCAAGTCTTTCAACGCTTTGTCTCATTTTGTTTCCTGACCCTATGACCTTCATGTTACGGACTACAGTACAGACACCAACTAAAAAGAGGCAGCTAACTGGGTAGTATTCGTTAGGGCATACCGTAGGAAAACGGCGTACAACAGAAAACAAAAAAAGAGCGTTATTGGACAAGGTCAGATGGTCAGAAACAGAAATAACTGCTTTCTCCATTTGGTGCCTAATGAATATGCCCCTGATATTAGAAAGAAAAAGTCAGTGGGTATGAGGAGAGATGAGGAGGCATCACTGAACTGACCTTATGACAATTTCTCAGTCAAACTGAAGTGGATGTGCCAAAATGGGTACAAAGCAACAAACTCTGCCAAGTTGGTTCCATCATTTATTTTATTTAAGTGTCTTTTATGAGCAAGCCGGCATTCGATCTCAGGCGACCTTAGCTTGCCACACTCAAAGATTGGACACTGGTTAACGTTCTGAGGTGAAAAAGTACTAGGCTATAGTATTACAGGCTAGGAGAGAAACCAGTTGCCACATCCCTGAAAAGCAATGGATACCCACACTGACTGGGGTCATGTTCAGTAGGCACAGAATGGATAAAAACAGACTCAGAGATGCATTCTGCTACCTGAACTCAATGAACTCCAACAAGAAACTCTTAAAACATATTGCAACAGTGTGCACTAATGAACATGACCTAGTTACCAATACACATGAAGTCTGGGCTCTCCCTTCCTCACTCCCGCTGCCTTCAACAATGATTGGCTGCAAACGTACTCACACAGACGCAGGGCAGACCCACACACACACACAGCTGTATGTCTAATCTGGACAGGCCTGGGCTGTGGGAACAGGGCGAGCGCTCCGATGCGGAGCAGAAGGCATCAGTCACAGCAGACAGTTGCATTAATCCAGAATGATGTATTTGTAACAGAAAATATATATATTTTTTAAACGCAGAACAAATATCTTGCAGTGTTTTGTAAACACAGATCTAAAATGCTTCTTATTGTAATTTCTGCTCGACATCAGACTCATTTTGTGCTTCAGTTGCACTTCTCCCAGATGAGAATTCATGAAAGGGCATTCTATCAGCAGACAGAGCTCTGACTGATGTCTAGCTAATTTTCTCCGGTAAAATGCAAGATGAACATCTAGCAAAATATTTGAAAACTTAGCTGGCTACATTCTTTCCATGATCAACATTAGAAATATAATGGCCATGCATCAATGCACTTCTGAAGGCATTTTCTGCTGAATGGTGTTTCTCGAATGCATTTTCTGTGAAGAAAAACTACAGTCGCAGACCCCTAATCACTCTATTAAAGTGAAAACTTCCAACAAAACACAGGTGAAATTGTTTAAAAACGCAGGTTTTTGATGGTCTGCGTTTTGAAAATGAAGATTTATGAACTCAAAAGGCTTATCTCAATTAAATCAGTCAGTGATACAAAAAAAAATACATCCTATTGCCAGCCAATCAAATGCGTTGTTTCAAGACAGCACACAAAAAGATTACTTTTCTGGGGTAATTTCTCACTTTCAACAACATCAGGCTCTGTCTTCTCTCACACAAAAAAAAGTTGGTTACCCCTTTAAGACACCCCTCACATCAGCCCTGGGTCCCTCTCTTCCTGTCTGAACCCCCCCCCCCCCCTGCACTGTGCCACTTGTGTTCCCCCTATAGATTTAGGCTAAATGGTCCTCACAAAACAGAGCTCAGGAAGGAGAGAAGAGTGTCCAATCCAGGCCTCCCCCTCATCCCACTGAGCTGAAACAGACATCCCCCAGCCTCACAGCCCACTCCTAACTGGGCCCACCTACTGACTCAGTCAGTCCTCTCCATCTATCCCCACACTCTCTCCCTCCCATTCTGGCTCAGTGATTCACCCTCTCTGGCTCTCCCACTCTCTCTTCCGCTTATTTATCGCCCTCCCTCCCCCTCATGAGTTCAATTCTAGCCACGCTCACAACATGTGAAGGTCGACACAGACAAACGCTTCTCAATCTAGCACCCATGCATGGGCTGTTTTAATTAAAACTTATTAGAAGTAAAGAATAACATTCCTTTCTAGGCTATGGGGACACAGGCTGCAAGATCCTAACGAACACAGGCCCGTGTTCATTAGGGCACGCAACAAAAAACGCCTTGCAACGGTAAAGAGAAATTTAGTATTTCTCATATGACAACTCCAGGTTGTCCCTCCCCGTTTGTCTGTTTTCTTCCAGTTGGTTCCTAATGAATACTAACTACTCAGGTCTAGCCTGTATGTGAATATTCCAGCTGATCGTCAACATCATCCTAATGTGAGTGGTGCAATGTGTCCCAAATGGGCCATCTTTGGACAAGGATTTGAAAATCAAAAAGGTGGTTCTCGAATTCCCACCTTTTTTCTTCAAGTAAAGTGGAAAGAGAGAGGGAGAGAGAGGGAGAGAGAGAGAGTGAGGATAAGAAAGGTGGTGGGCGTGGGGGTTAAGTGAAACAAAACAAAAGCGGGAAGAACAAGAGGAAGGAAAGTGTGAATCAGAAAGACAGAACTGCTATATATGCCCATTCAAAATTAGCTACTGCTAACAAACTTTTTAAGTACCTCAACCACATTTACCTAGAAGACCCCCTTCATAGTTGGTAACTAGCCTGAGGTGTAAGGGGACAGAGTGTGGGGGGGGGGGGGGGTCCCCTGTACTGCCTGTGTGGTGTCGCTTTGTGTCGCTTTCCCTGGCAACAGCTCTGGTGTACATTCTTGCAGTCAGCATGCTAATTGCACGCTCCCTCAACTTGAGACATCTGTGGCATTGTGTTGTGACACAGCTGCACATTTTAGAGTGGCCTTTATTGTCCCCAGCACAAGGTGCACCTGTGTAATGATCGTGCTGTTTAATCAGCTTCTTGATATGCCACAACGATCAGGTGGATGGATTATCTTGGCAAATGAGAAATGCTCACTAACAGGGATGTAAACAAATTTGTGCACAACATTTTAGAGAAATTAGCTTTTTGTGCATGTGGAAGATTTCTGGGGGGGTTTTTCAGCTCATGAAACATGGGACCAACACTTTACATGTTTCATTTATATTTTTGTTCAGTGTAATATCCAACCTCATACGAACAAAGATTTATGATCATGTGTTGCCTTTCAAATACCATACAGACGTGTATGATGGACAAGATTTTAAGGGTTAAAAGCTCAAGTCATATCCTATGAGCTCTAGCTAATCTTTGCATGATGCCAGACTGCCGTTGGAATTAATTTGTTTAAGGGCGGCAGGGTGGCCTAGCGGTTAGAGCATTAGACTAGTAACCGGAAGGTTGCAAGTTCAAACCCCCGAGCTGAAAATCTGTCGTTCTGCCCCTGAACAGGCAATTATTGAAAGGCCGTCATTGAAAATAAGAATTTGTTCTTAACTGACTTGCTTAGTTAAATAAAGGTAAAATAAACACTGTAGCAAAATGTTTTAAAACAGGAAAGCAAAAAGAGAGCTTCTTAGCTTCTTATCAGTCGAATCCCCAGTTATTCCCCTTTTAAACTCTACAGCCTGAGGAGATTCGGAGGTCAGTTGCTGGGGGGGGGGGGGGGGGACGACGACTCGGGAATCAATATAGCTCTGTCTGGCATGACCGTATCAGGTGTCACTCACTGGGTCTACCTGCTAGGGTATCGTTGCAGGAGAAGTGGAAAGCTTCCGTTACGACAACAGACAAAGCAAACTGTAAAAAACAGTTTCCCTGCCTGTCATTGTAAACGGCAAGAAGGAACTGTCTGACCTAGGCTACCATCTAGGTTATACAGGGTCTCCTCTATTATGGATGCTTTCCCTTTTGATTTAGGCCTATCCTACACATCACCACTGTTTTGCAGTCTAGTCATGAGAGAAGATGACCATGCAGTCCCACTTACTATTCAAACTGAAATGCTTAGAATAAGTAAAACTAGTCAGTAACTTTGCCTCTCCTGAACTAGGCCCCTATAAAATAAAATCTAACTTTTCTAATAGAAGATAGTTATTTCATTTTTTTCGAAGTCCATAACAATGCTCAAACATCAGCAGACCACTTTTGAAGTCTGGGAAAAATCTAAGAAATGTTGATGTAGTTACCCTTTAATGCAAAAGTGTGCACCAGCTAGAGACAATGGAAGGGTCAGTAGGAAGCACCATTTCCTCTGGTCTATAGGGCAGTGATTGGGGACGTTCCCCTGTGTAGGGTGCCGTCTTTCAGATGGGACTTTAATAACGGGTGTACGGACTCTTTGTGGTCACTGAAGATCCCATAGCACTTACAAAAGAGTAGTGGTGTTAACCCTGGCGTCCTGGCTAAATTCCCAATCTGGCCCTCATCATGGCCACCTAATCATCCCCAGCTTACAATTAGCTCATTCATCCCCTCTCCCCTGTAACTATTCCCCAGGTCGTTGCTGTAAATGAGAACGTGTTAACTTACCTGGTAAAATAAGGGATACATTTTTTTTATTTTTTAAAAAGGCACACAGGGGAATTCCCGTTTCAGAAAGTTGAAGGAAAATACAAATCACTGATGCATTTTGTTCATGTCTTATGATTAACTTGAGCAAAATAATACCTTTTCTAATAAGTTCAATACATTTTTGAATATTGTTGAATTCCGTTTTAATGTCTGGATTTTGTCCTCATGTTCCGGAAGTGATTTTATAGGGCCCTACTGACCTCTGATAAACAGTGTGGCACATGTCTGCTGTGACAAACAAGACGACCCTACTGCTGAACCACAGGAGGCTGCGGAGGGGAGAACGACTCATAATTATGTCCGGAACAGCTCAAATGGAATGGCAGGAGACCATGTGTTTGATACTACCCCGAGCCCATTCTCCCCAATTAAGATGCCGCCAATCACGTGTGCTGAACGACTCATGCATAACCATGTGGACTTTTCTATGACTAACGATTAAACGACGTGAGTATGAAGATACCCATGAAGGTTGAAGTGTGATGCCACAAAACGTTTGTTAAGTCTCCATTTCTTAGCATTGCTCCACTTATGACTAACTACAAGACTTCATCAAAGACACTGTACTCCCACATTGTGTATGTATTGCATTACATTTCACCTGTGACTCACACATGGCCAACAGACAACTGTTGAGGAACTCCCCTAGCTACAGTTAAACAAATAGTAGCCAGTGGCCATTCATGAATATACCTTGGTGTTTTTAGCAACAATGGGTGTATTTACATGCACTAGCATTGCTTTCAATTAGATGTTGACCGATTAATCAGAATGGCCGATTAATTAGGGCCGATTTCAACTTTTTATAAGCAGTCATCTGCATTTTTGCAAGCCGATTATGGCTGATTATATTGCAATCCACGAGGAGACTGTGTGGCAGGCTGACCACCTGTTATGTGAGTGCAGGCAGCGAGGAGCCAAGGTAAGTTGCTAGCTAGCATTAAACTTACCTTATAAAAAAAACAATCAATCTTAACATAAGTGGTTAACTACACATGGTTGATGATATTACTAGTTTAACTAGCTTGTCCTGCATTGCATATAATCAATGCGGTGCCTGAAATTGTGTCACTTCTCTTGCGTTCGGAGTCAGGGTATATGCAGCAGTTTGGGGTCGCCTGGCTCGTTGAGTACTGTGTGAAGACCATTTCTTCCTAACAAAGACCGTAATTAATTTGCCGGAATTTTACATAATTATGACATAACATTGAAGGTTGTGCAATGTAACAGCAATATTTAGACTTAGGGTTGCCACCCCTTCGATAAAACACAGAATGATTCCGTATTTCACTTAAAGAATAAAAGTTTTGTTTTCGATAGTTTCTTGATTAGACCATGTTAATGACCTAAGGCTCGTATTTCTGTGTTTATTATAATTAAGTCTATGATTTGATATTTGACAGAGCAGTCTGACTGAGTGGTGGTAGAATGCAGCAGGCTCGTAAGCATTCATTCAAACAACACTTTACAGTGTTTGCCAGCAGCTCTTCGCAATGCTTGAAGCACAGCGCTGTTTATGACTTCAAGCCTATCAACTCCCGAGATTAGGCTGGCAATCCTAAAATGCCTATAAGAACATCCTATAGTCAAAGGTCTATGAAATTGCTTCTGAAATTGCTTCTGAAGCTAAGCAGGGTTGGTCCTGGTCAGTCCCTGGATGGGAGACCAGATGCTGCTGGAATTGTTGTTGGAGGGCCAGTAGGAGGCACTCTTTCCTCTGGTCTAAAAAAATACCCCAATGCCCCAGGGCAGTGATTGGGGACACTGCCCTGTGTAGGGTGCCGTCTTTCGGATGGGACATTAAACGGGTGTCCTGACTCTCTGAGGTCATTAAAGATCCCATGGCACTTATCGTAAGAGTAGGAGTGTTAACCCTGGTGTCCTTGCTAAATCTGGCCCTCAAGCCATCACGGTCACCTAATAATCGCCAGTTTATAATTGGCTCATTCATCCCCCTCTCCCCTGTTACTATTCCCCAGGTCGTTGCTGTAAATGAGAACGTGTTCTCAGTCAACTTATCTGGTAAAATAACAGATAAATAATATTAAAAAACACAAATGGTATAGAGATGAATAGTCCTATAAAAGCTACAAAGTAAAACTTCTTACCTGGGAATATTGAAGACTCAAGTTAAAAGGAACCACCAGCTTTCATATATTCTCATGTTCTGAGCAAGGAACTTAAACGTTAGCTTTTTTACATGGCACATATTGCACTTTTACTCTTCTCCAACAACTGTTGTTGCATTATTTAAACATGATTCATTTATTTGAGACTAAATAGATGTTATTTATGTATTAAATTAAGTTAAAATAAAAGTGTTAATCGTTCATTCAGTGTTGTTGTAATTATTACACATACACACACATATATATACACATACATATACATATATATATATATATATAAGCAGATTAACCGATATAGGCTTTTTTTGGTCCTCCAATAAATCGGTATCTGTGTTAAAAACAAATCATAATTCGGTCGACCTCTAGTTTCAATTGTATTTAACAAAAGCAATCCGTGTGAAGCCAGAAGTTAAATACGATTCCATTTCAACTTACTGTGCAGGAAGGTTGGTTGCTTGTGTTGCAATGTCAGTGTTGGGAAACATCACATGCAACAATTTAGTAGATCATTTTGGCATAAGAGCAATGACAACCAATTAGTTACCTGTAGTTCCGATTTCCATTCATGAGGTCCCTACCCGGTTTACTCCCCGGATCACAGATGTCAAACGTCAGGAACTCTTGCTTGGTTCAATCTGGTTTATCAGCAGTTCAACGCCTCACAGGCGATGCAGCCGAGTAGTTACGGGTTCCCCAGAGTTCTTCTCTCCGCTCACTGTCAAACGAGCCCCTGTTCCAGTCCCTTTGGACGAGGGTCTTCCTCGACCCAGCGTCTGCAAGTTGTTCACACGATCAAGGTATCCAATCAGATTTCACTGCCACGGCGATACTTGCTCGAGCTTCACCGACGCTGATAAACTAGCTAGCAACTAGCTAGATTAGCAAATGGATTGAGAAAAACATAGCTAACTGACACTTGTCAAGATATCATAATTGCAGATTCACTGGGCTCTTTAGTTTCTTACCAGTTCGCTTTATAAAAATCTGAAATTCGGTTTTACGTACAGCAGAAATCGAATTTAAGGCTGGGCGATAATAAGCTAGCTAGCCATCTTCGACTCCTAGTTAGAATTCTCATCCGAAAATGTAACAGCTACTTATCACTCAAAGTCTGCTTTCGATAGGCAGCTTGCACCCGTTTTGATGTGCAGCCTTGTTTCCACTGATGTCACTCTCCAAAAGCGGCCAGTCTCGCTGTTTCTAGGCTGTCAACTCCCGGTTGCATTCGCCGATATGACTAAGATTTTCAGCCCGGTTGTCTGTGCTCAACTCTGTGGGGCTCTGACCAACTAAATATGGTGAAGTTACTACTCTGACACCGACAGGAAGAGGTGTGTTCTATCTCAATAGGAAACGCCAAACGTCAGAATGAAGCACTTCGCCCAAAGACAGTACGGTATGAAGATAGGCAGAAACTGCTTCTCCAATAGAAATCCCCGATCACGTTAGCTAGCTAAGCTCATGCGCAGAAATACGTTATTGGATCTAACGGTCGTCTCGCGGCTAATTGCGCATGTGCACGCCGTAATCAAAAAGCACCCCCTTCATTAAGTTATTTTTGACGAAAATGAAAACGAGTCCGTTTGTCACTTTCACGAGGTTATAGTAATAACATGTTCAATTACTTAAGACATTGGCTCGAATCTTGGTTGTGCCTTTAGATTTCGAAAAATTAACAACGAAGGAAGTTTTTTTTCACTTCTCTCATTGACTTTTCACCCCAAACTCCGGCCTGGTCTACTTGGCCAGTTTCGCAAGCATTCCTGCAAGTCTCGCGATGTTGCGCCTCTGTTTACAAACTCTGTGCTTCGACTTTGACTAGCCAACGGGAATTAATTATATTACAGATAACACAGAAACCATGTAAGTTCTTATGTTAAAATGTTTCCCTTTTCCTCTCTACAGACTGACGTACATTTATTTTAAATGGATTAAGGTTTCAGAGATAGTGGTTGAAGCTTTATGATGTGATTTAGGCTAGGCTACAGAAGTGTCGGTATCTGTCATAATAACAAATAAAAACCTGCATACACATGGGTCTTTCAGGACTGACCATAAATCCATTAGGTTTGTCAGTACAACAACAACAATCAACAAGAGTAATAAAAAACAAATGTATTTTCTTTAAAAAAATAGCCCTCCCCAACAGAGTCCCCATACTATTACACCATACAGAGCCTAAATAAGTTGCTTCCATTTCCTTTCATTCAACCTATTGGGAAGTGCTATGACAAAGACTGTTCTTGATCAGTGGCTTTTATATTGCTTAGTCAGTGTGGAGCGGATTCGCTTGTGTCCTCATCATGATGCTTTTCCCAGAGTGAAGATAAGAACTGCATCTGGATCAGTAGCGCTGGGCTTACCCAAGCTGAATTTGAACACAGAGGGGCTTGGGGGGACTAACCCCAACTGCAAAGGCCCCGCTACATTGGTGAGCCCAAATTCATTACAGGTTATATACAAATTACCTGGGACATGTGGGGTCAGTAAAATGGTGTACAAAAGCATTTTGATTGCGTAAATTCATAAACATGAATTCCCCCAAAAATGGCATATCATTAAATCTCTATCGTCATTCCCTTCCAACATAAAGGGGCTCTACAACCCATCAGACATGTTTGGAGGCGCTTGAAGGCCAAGAAGTGAAAGTCGTCAGACTACTTTTCGCATAGTACCTTGAGGATCCACTCTGACACTACTCAACACAATACAGAAAACAAAAAGCAGCCTTTCAGTTCACCGTTTACACAAAAGAGGCTATGACTGAAAGGCAGAAGTGAGCATAATAAGCTCCTAGGAAAACTAAGGTGGCTCAGAATACCCAGTCATAATAAAAATGTGTTTCATGCATTTCATAAATTCAGAAAGTGATCAGAAGTGAAGGCAGAGCATATTGAGTAAGTAACCCCCAATAACCTGTGTAGCAAACCCCTATCTGTGTTGTCCATGCACACAGCGCACCAATGGGGAATCATACACTAGGCTGGGAGGAGGGGAGCTGAGGCAGAGGGTTGAGCGGGGTATGGATAGGGGAAAAATGGGTGGTGGTGTTGGAAGGAGGGGGCAAGTATTCATGTGGGAGTTTTAAGGGGGCAAGTGCATGCGTGGAGGCGGCTCGGTACACACTCCGTAGGAGAATGTGACAGGGTGAGGAGGCATGAGTGTGCTTGTGTTGACGATGCTGTGGTCGATGTCTGTAGGTAGGACAAGCTATTTACAATATTAAAAATAGAGACGCTGTGTGCGCGTACAGTATGTGTGTGTGTGTATGTCAACGTAGTGTTTTGGTGTACGTCGTCTCCATTGACATAGGTTGGAATGTGTACCTAGAATGTGTAGAATGATCATGTAGCCAAGGTCAAGTGCTAAAAGTGAGGGAGAAACACTTCATTCAGTGTTCTCTGGCCCACGTCTTTTTGCAGCTTTCACACCTACAAAGACAAGATGAAGACCTTGTATTGCTACTGTTACTCTATTTGTTCAGCAAGCTTAGAGGTTGTAGGTGTGAGAATGTGTATTATGTAGGTAGGTAGGTGGGGGTGTGTGTAGGCCTGTGTGTGAAGCCTCAGGGAAGACAAATCTCCCCATTCTGAAGTAACATAAACCAATCAGGTAAAGAAAGTGCCTCGTAATTCCTCCGTAGAGTAAATGCATTCTGACACAAAATATTATCTTCTTCCTGTTTACATAGGTGCCCATTTTCCATTGGTAAGCATCACATTAGGCTGGATAATAATAATGCTGGTTTAGGTGCATGGGGTGTGAGTATATTCAATACACTCAATGCAATGGTCCCTCTAACTTCTACATTGACCTCTCTCTACTGGCTAATTCTAAGAGGAGACTCCCAACCTGCACAGATGAAGTGAAGAAGCACTTAGTCTAATGTATCTACAACATGCTACACCTGCTCTTTCTATTTCCACAATTAAGAGCAGAGGGCTAGTCTCACACAGACATAAACACTTCATATAGGTGCAGGGTGAGCGGCGTTGACTACATGCTAATCTCTAAGTGCTAATGTACCATACATCCCATTGCGCGCATCAAGGCCATAAAAAAAAGAGAGAATGGCAACATAAGAATGGAGTTCATGATAAAAAGTTAACAATAATAAGTGTGACCTTTTTGTCACCCTTCCCCCGCCCAGGGTTCCCATGACTCCTGTTGTACCAGGGGCTTGGAACAGAACACTGGCATCCGCCATGCGGATAGGTAAGAGGCAGCATTGTGGTGGCAGTCAAAAGTCTCGGGGCAGCTCAGCGCCCGTTTTCCTCCCCTCCGTATTGCATACATAGGAGTGTGGAAGGTCGCATACAATACAATAATACCCTCTTTTTGTTTTTAAGTCAACATAAAAACACAGTCCTGGGAAAGTAAATAAAAAATAAACATAATATCAATAATGATAATAATAACCGTAGTGCAGGACGCTGCAGAGTCTGCCTGGGTTGATCAGGTGAGGGATGTATAGTTCTGGTACTGGGGTGGTTTGGCTGTGGTGGGTCAGTCATGAGAGGGTATGTGGAGTGTGTGGGTGGTCACAGCCATGGAGGGAGGAGGAAAGGTGGAAGGCTTCCTGTGGGCTCCCAGGCCCCTCACCGAGGGATGGTGAGTCTTAAGGACAGTGGTGGTGGCGGTGGTGTGGGGTGGTGCTCAGGCGAAGTACATGGTCCTCAGCGTGTCGTGGTGAATCTGCACCGCCTTGGCCAGAGCCTGGGGGTCCCGACCGTTACTCTGACCAGAGACATGGCTCCCCTCCCCACTACAGTATGGACAGAAAGACACAGGACGCAATAAGTACCGAATAAGATCTGGAAATGTTATGGTGCTTACCCTTTTCATTAATTTTAGGTTGAGGCATACAGCTGGATCTACAAAACCGATGGCATGGAACTTGAATTCATCTTAACATTAGACTACATTTGAAGTCAACATCTGACAACAGATTTAAGTGTAACGTCCCTCTAAATGTTAACTAGACCACTATGCTCACCTGTCATGCTCCTTGTCCACCAGATGGTAGCGGGCACGGAAGGCCACAAGGCGGGCATAGTAGGCTGGCGCGGGGATGGAGACGGAGCGGGTACAGCGCACGTAGGTGTGGCACAGCTGGTAAGTGAGGATTTGCAGCTCGTCGGCGGTGAAACGATTGTCGTCCCACAGGACGTAGTAATGCGAGGGCCGACTAGTCCCCTGCAGAGTGGAAAGACCATTTCAACACTCAAGAGGGGGGGATTACTTGAAAACATGAATAACTAGTATTAGGGCCCTGTGTTTTGCCTGGATTTAAAAATTTCCATGTCAGATGGTCCAGCACCATCCTCTGACAATTGTTTAATCTTTGGTGTAATTCTCATTTCTGAATAAGGATTAAAATACAGAATATAATCTTATGTCGTCACATGATTGTGCAAAACACAGGGCCCTAACTATATGTTTTTAAACCTGCTCTTTTAAAGTTTTCATACGCGCTGTTTTAACTTACATTCATTGTTATGTATCGTGTAAATATATGCATGTTGTTTTGTTGGAGATGTAAATCTCAACGTGATTTCTATGGTTAAATAAATAAAAGTATACAAATTAAAATCGCCATGGAGCCACAAAGGAGCGTTAAAGAGCTGCATGTGACTCCAGAGCCAGGAGGTTTAGAATGGCTCAGGTTAGACAAACACAGCTGGACAGCCGCAGGAAGCACCTCCCCACTCACCTGTATACCCGCGTGACTGCAAAGGTAAAAGTCAAACTCAAATGGGTGAGTGATGCTGGTGTCCACTGTGGTCCCTGCAGGAATGTTACCACTCTTCCCGATCTACAGAAAAAGGAAAGACAATACAGGACCACAATATTTAAATCCAAACGCTAATCCTAACATTACAACCGCAGACCACCTCAAATAAGCTCACAGGCCGCATTTGGCCCGTGCGCCGATAGTTTGAGACCCCTGTTCTAGAGTGAAACCTATAAAGCATGATACAGTTATGGTTAGAATAGCTGACTGTTGACTCACCCTCTCAGACTTGTCGGCACAGAAGAGGCGTGTGTGGTGGCGCTTCTGGACCACGATGTAGGTGATACCAGGCTGGTAGTCCTTCTCCAGCTTGATGCACGCATCCCTGATGGCCAGAAGCTCGTAGTGGAGTATCTATGCAGAAAAATAAAATATTTACTCGTTATCTGTCCAACTGATATCTTTAGAGGCAGTTGCATTGCTCACCTCTTTCTGTAACTCTTCCCAGTATTGTGCATTATTGTCACATGCTAAATAATATCAAATCATACTTAGAGATTAACTATGTACCATTATTTAACTGCTATAAACTACTAGGCCTATTGGTCAAAGTGCTGGGAAAAAATATAGTGATCTGGCCAATCCAACTCTGTCACTTATAAATAATGAAAAATGGATCCCCATCTCTATTGATAACTATTTTTGCCCCTAATGACAGAGACCAGTAAGTACCTGCGGCAGTTGCCCCTCAGGCACTCCGTCCCTGTAGAAGATGATCCTGGTGGGCTTGAAGCGGGTCGACTTGTAGAACTGGATCAGCAGCTCTCGGACCATGTAAGAAAGGTCTTCGATAATCTCCTGCCTGGGCCTCTGGACCCGGACTGTGGCACAGTACCTGCTGGGGTGGGCGTCCATACTGCCCACCACCTGGAGAGAGCGAGGGAGAGAAAGAACAGAGAGAGGGGTGAGAATAAGAGAGAAATGAGGGGACTAACCATACAGACAGAGACTAGGACCTGTATTCAGAAAGCGTATAAATGTGATGCTCTATCATCGGGTCCTCCTGTCCACGTAATCTTATTCACGAATAGCCAAAAGGCAACTGATCCTATATCAGCACTACTACTCTGAGACTCGTTGTGAATCCAGGCCCAAAACTCAGAAACCACTCCTAAAAAGCAAAAGCTTTGGAAATACAGAGATGAGCTGAAAAACAAAGACCAGATAGACAACCCAAAACATCAATATTTAATTCAGTGTTCTATGATTCACCTCTTGCTAATGATACAATGTGAGTACTAGCATCCTCTAGAGGCATAGGATAGGCAGTGTGGGAAGCGGTGTCGTCAGCATCTATAACAGTAACCTTGTAGCCTTATGGCTTGTTATTGTGAGAAAAATGATCATCCTTCCTGACCACCTCTATAAGCTCACACACACACACAGAGAAGCAGAGGGCTGTGTGACTCAACAGCCATGATTGCTTGGCAACTACACAGCCAACCACAGCCAGGCCCGGGTTCTGGGACAGCGAGGATCGGGGTGACGTAATTTCCTCCCTGTCAGTGAGTCAGCACTGAGCCACTCTCTTCCCCTTCTCCACCTCTTCTTCGCTTCCTCATCCCTCCCTCTTAAAATACAATGTATCTTAATACATAATAATTTGAGTTAACATGGTGTAGTGGTAGTATTGTAGAAGCAGCCTTACAGCGGTAATGGAGGGCTTCTTCCCATCTCCAGCAGGGGGGTGTGTTACATCAGCCCCCAGGAAGATGACAGGCTCCTGGAACACTGCTGACCTGTGAGACAGGAAGGGAGAAGGGACAAATTCAGTCAAACTCACAGGAGTTTGTCTGGTTTTAAAGAGTGCTCATAAACATAAATGGGTTTCCATCCAGAGCACATTCAGACCAAGGTCGTATCCATTAGGTCCCAAACAGAACAAAACGGACTGAAAAAGGAAAGGACTTTGTGTGCCGTAAACGAACCCAACCGAGTGGAGAGAGTTGGTGAAAGTTTACCGTTGGTGGGGCACCAGGATATTGTTGATTCCCCCCAGCTTGACATTGATCTTGAGGCAGAGGTTGGAGAGGGTCTGGGGGGATGTCTTCACCACGTTCTTCACCTGGACACACTGAGTGGCCATTCCTAGGAGAGTATCTCCCACCCTCTTCACCTCCGCTACACAGGACCATTAACAGACAGAAATTAAGTACAGATCCATAAATGCTAAACTGAAGCTATTGTAAACGGAGTACAAAACATTAAGAACACCTTCCTAATATCGAGTTGGCTGGATATCTTTGAGGGTGGACCATTCATGACACACACGGGAAAGTAACTGCAATGATGAGATCGATGTTCTTCTTCGGTTTTTTATCTCGCTGTCATACGGTGTTCAACAGTGTTCGATCTTGTCTCAAGAGGACCACAATGGAAATAAGTCCCAGACTTTGTCTGTTATCCTTGATTATTTTACTCATGTGCATGTATGGCTTTTTCAAGTTATGTGAGCTTGTTTTTTTTTTTTTTAAATGGTCAAATTAATTAAAAAAATATATAAAAAATAAAGTGCTGAGAGTGGAAAACCCAGCAGCGTTGCAGTTCTTGACACAAACCGGTGTGCCTGGCACCTACTACCATACATTCACACTGAATGGCACACATACACAATCGATGTCTCAATTGTCTCAAGGCTTAAACATCCTTCTTTAACCTGTCTCCTTCATCTACACTGATTTAAGTGGATTTAACAAGTGACATCAATATGGGATCATAGCTTTCACCTGGATTCACCTGGTCAGTCTATGTCATGGAAAGACCAGGTGTTCATTATGTTTTGTACACTCAGTGTATCATAGATGTCTCGGTTCCTGCAATATGTCAAGGTAAAGATAATGCATTATAGTCCTGTATAACTGCCCGTACGAACTGCCTGCGAAACGCCACTCTACCCTCTGCTATCAGACTGTATAATAACTCTAGCTTTTTTTTTTTTTTTGTCACATTTTAATATTTACATTTCCATTATGAAAAATGTCCTGTAATTTTTTTCAATTGCTCAATATTCTATTTATGTCACGTATTATGTGTTATGTATTTTAAATGAGTGTTTTGCAATTATTAGTAATGCAAATTCTGCATTTCTTTAGTTTTATCTGTGAGCAAGAATAAACAAATGCAAACTCAGCATGAATCTTACCGTAGACGGGGGTCTTTCCGGGCAGGATGACAATGATGAGCTGCAGTCCAGAGTAGGTGTTCTTCAGGTGCCTGAACATGGGCTCCACACTGTCGGCTCCCTGGGCGTATTTACAGAAACACGGCTGGCCCTGGATGGGCATCCCAGCATCCTTGGAGATCTTACGCAGCTGGTCTGTGAAGTTCCTGAGGAGAGTGGTGAAAATGTTTTGTTAGGAAAGAAACCTGGTTCACATGGTGGTTCTGTATGCTGAGCCCGGGGCTCACACAAAACTACCTAGCGAAGCCAAGAACAGTACATATTTTATCTTTAGATAAATACTGTTGCACTCTGACAGGAATCTCTAATACGATGCCTGAAGATTTCCACTTAAGCCGCCACTTCCCATACTACCCCCACTCCAAGCAGGGCACTTACTTGAGCACCTCCTCCCGACACTGTTTCTGGGGGGCGAAGCAGGCAATGGCCCACACCTTGATCTCAATGCCGTTGTAGAACTGCTTTCCCCTCATGTCCCACACCCCCTGGTTGGGCGTGGCAATGGCCCGGTTCTGTGAGGTGGAACAGGTGGGAGACAAAAGCTTCAGAACCAGATCAATGTCAGGGCTGTTTGCACTCTGTGAAATCCACATCTACCATAGTGGGGACTGACTTCTGAAGCCAGAAGCCTGGTTTGATATAGAGTGGTGAGGAGGAACTCTGTGGACCCTTTGTGTCTGGAAGTAATTTAGTCATTCATTGTAGCTGTTGGTGCTCTGGAGAGTTGCTATTTTCTTGGGTTGTCTCCTGTCAATTAACTTGTGATGTTGCTGGATTACTCAAAACTAAGAGTCTGATTTAAGCAACAAAAAAAAGTAGTCAATTTAAAAAAAAGTTAAGGGTACAGGACTGTGTACATGGCCGTGTTGGCAAAATCACTACATATCCCATCAAGCAAAGCGGGGAGAGGCCGCCCCTTGTCACAGTTCCAAGACCCGTCAGAAACGTCCTGCTAAACCTACGTCAATGATGGTGGATCTCAAAACTGAACTTGGATCAGTTTTAAGTAGCATTATTATGACAGATGTCATGACTGGTTCACGCTTATTCAACAAAACAATCCGTTTCAGCTAATTTCTTAGTTACATGATTGTATAACCAGCAAAGGAGTTTTGAAGTTGAGGGTGCAGTATTTATGAAGTTTGGCAATGAGGACAAACTAGCATAGTTCAGCTAGCCAGCAGGATATAGCTGGGCGCACATGCACACTCGATTAATTCAGGACATAAATTGCAGTTTTTATACCCTGGTATCAGAAGCTGGCAGCAAAAAGTTTGATTAAGCAATTCAGAGACTAAAACGATTACATCAGATGACAAATATTTGAGAGCGAATCGATATACAATCCCGAAATTAGCAGTAACTGACAATAGTAAAACAAAGCTTAAAACGATGTTCGAGTGAACCTGAAACCATAAAATGAATGGTGAAGTCCTCCTCACCACTCTATAGCCTACTACACACACACAATCTGGACAGTAAATTGTGCTAAAGAAAACATAGCCCAATGCGAGTAGCAAATTAATTACTCCTCCATTTACTTTCCTGGACACATTTTTTCTGCACCAAGTACACACAATTGAAAGGATGCTTAATGTGGCTGTACTATAAGTGCGATGTCTCTTACCCGTCCTCCATACTGTAGGATGGGGGCAGGCAGCACCCTTCCCGTCACCTCCGCCATCTCATCCTTCACCTTGATCCCAAACTCCTGGATGTACGGGTCCAGGTTAAAGTTGGCATTTTTCATCTGTGGATAGACGGGGACAACAGATAAGATATGTTATACATTCTCGCATGTCACATCCACACTGCTGTGCTGTCAATTCGCATCTAATCTGTGGAGAGAATAATAGGAAGTAATTTACTATGTATTGTCTTTTCCCTCAAGTCTAGTAGTAGTGTGTTAATCTGTGTTGGATGGTCTTGTGTTAAATTCATTAATGCCAATTCTCATGCTCATAGCTGGTAGTTTCGCATTGCAGCCTCCAGACACCAGGCGGCGCCACTCACTCACCAGCCGACTGATCTCCTCCTGTCTGTCAGGTGCAGAGCGAGCTGTGGCTTTGATCATAGTGGACGTCTGATTATCTGTCAGTTTCTTGATGCAGCGCTGCCCTGCTACTATGTTACACACCTGCAGCAAAACAAAACCAAAAACCATTGAGCTTTTTATATAAGCAGGAATTTCCATCTCAAACACATAAAGCAACTGGACTGGATTAAATGTATTCACTCTAGAAGAGTCAGCGGTCCCATATTTCTCACCTCCAGGGGCAGGTAGGTGTGCTTCTGCTCCTGACCAACCTGGAGGCAGGGCAGGTGGGGATACTTGAGCTGCAGATTGTACTTCTGCTTGAAGTACTGGGCCACCGTACATTCTACCGTCTGTCCGCTCTCAAGCTGCAGGGGAAACCTGGTAGGGAATGTGTAATAAAGACGTCAAAACTGACTAACACAGCGACTTGATAATAGTCACCACATGCAAGTGCCTCTAGAAAAGCGCTGGTGTCTTCACTAAATGCTAGAAAAAAAGTGGATAATAAAAAAAAACATCCATCCTTGTCATGGACCATATCTTTACTTTTACTAGAATCACAAAGACCAATATCCCAACTGACCCCGATGATTTATGGGTCATGACTAGAGGCCGACCGATTAATCGGAATGGCCGATTAATTAGGGCCAATTTCAAGTTTTCATAATCGGTAATCGGGACACCGACACCGATCATGGCCGATTACATTGCACTCCACGAGGAGACTGCGTGGCAGGCTGACTACCTGTTATGCGAGCGCAGCAAGGAGCCAAGGTAAGGTGCTAGCTAGCATTAAACGTATCTTATAAAAAAACAATCAATTACTGTTATCAATTAACATTATCACTAGTTAACTACACATGGTTGATGATATTACTAGTTTATCTAGCTTGTCCTGCGTTGCATATAACCGATGCAGTGCCTGTTAATTAATCATTGAATCACAGCCTACTTCGCCAAACGGGTGATTTAACAAGCGCATTCGCAAAAAAAAAAAAAAAGCACTGTAGTTGCAGTGTACCTAACCATAAACATCAACACCTTTCTTAAAATCAATACACAAGTATATATTTTTAAACCTGCATATTTAGTTAATATTGCCTGCTAACATTAAATTGTGTCACTTCTCTTGCGTTCTGTGCAACAGAGTCAGGGTATATGCAGCAGTTTGGGCCGCCTGGCTCGTTGCGAACTGTGAAGACTATTTCTTCCTAACAAAGACCGCCAACTTCGCCAAACGGTGGGTGATTTAACAAAAGCGCATTTGCGAAAAAAGCACAATCGCTGCAGGAACGTACCTAACCTTAAACATCAATGCCTTTCTTAAAATCAATACACAGAAGTATATATTTTTAAACCTGCATATTTAACTAAAATAAATTCCTGTTAGCAGAAATTTTAAACTAGGGAAATTGTGTCACTTCTCTTGCGTTCATTGCACGCAGAGTCAGGGTATATGCAACAGTTTGGGCCGCCTGGCTCGTTACTTACTACTTTGCCAGAATTGTACGTAATTATGACATAACATTGAAGGTTGTACGATGTAACAGGAATAGTTAGACTTAGGGATGCCACCCGTTAGATAAAATACGGAACGGTTCCATATTTCACTGAAAGAATAAATTTTTTATTTTCGAAATGATAGTTTCCAGATTTGACCATATTAATGACCCAAGGCTCGCATTTCTGTGTTTTATTATGTTAAAAATAAGTCTAGGATTTGATATTTGACAGAGCAGTCTGACTGAGCGGTGGTAGGCAGCAACAGGCTCGTAAGCATTCATTCAAACAGCACTTTCGTGTGTTTGCCAGCAGCTCTTCGCAATGCTTCAAGCTGGTGTAACCGATGTGAAATGGCTAGCAAGTTAGCGGGGTGCGTGCTAATAGTTTTTCAAATGTCACTTGCTCTGAGACTTGGAGTAGTTGTTCCCCTTGCTCTGCAAGGGCCGCAGCTTTTGTGGAGCGATGGGTAACGATGCTTCGAGGGTGGCTGTTGTTGATGCGTTCCTGGTTCGAGCCCAGGTAGGGGCGAGGAGAGGGACGGAAGCTATACTGTTACACTGGCAATACTAAAGTGCCTATAAGAACATCCAATAGTCAAAGGTATATGAAATACAAATAGTATAGAGAGAAATAGTCCTATAATTTCTATATAATTCCTATAATAACCTCAACCTAAAAGGAACCACCAGCTTTCATATGTTCTCATGTTCTGAGCAAGGAACTTAAACGTTACCTTTTTTACATGGCACATATTGCACTTTTACTTTCTTCTCCAACACTTTGTTTTTGCATTATTTAAACCAAATTGAACATGCTTTATTATTTGAGGCTAAATTGATTTGATTGATGTATTATATTAAGTTAACATAAAAGTGTTCATTCATTATTGTTCTAATTGTCATTATTATAAATAAATAAAAAATAAAAATAGTCTGATTAATCGGTATAGTCTTTTTCTGGTCCTCCAATAATAGGTATCGGCGTTGAAAAATCATAGTCGGTCAACCTCTAGTCATGACTTTTATTGGAATTATCTCAGACATATCATCCACCCAAAACATCCCTTCTCCGGGAAGCATCTGTAGGATCAACCATGTGACGCGACTCACGTCTGGTGGCTGGCGGGGCGTCGCGTGACGTTGCAGACGCGGTACTTCCTCTTCATCTGACCGCAGTGAGTCACCTCCACCTTCAGACCTGGTAACGCCCACCGACAGCAGGGCACAGACACAAAGATAAGAACCAGCAGTAGTGACGGCACAGGGACAGACGTAGATGGGGAGAGGGTGGAGGAGAAGGGAAGGACAGAGTTCTCCCCATAGGCTGTGTGCACAGAAGCGCTGCTCCACCAGTCTTTCACTTTTTACTCTTTAGCGCCATCATGTGGACTTTCAAATGTATTTCTTTATGAAAAAGTATAATACTGCTTTCAATCACGCCATTTTATAGAAATTCAGGAATACAGAATTGAGGATAGAGTCGACAGAGAGGTGATAAGGATTTCTACTAACTGAAGATGAGCTTTACACTATGAAAACATTCTGGGGAGAGCCCTGGGGTAGAAAATAACAGGGGGCATGGTGGAGAGAAGGATGCATTAGGATGAATGTCAAAAGAAGGTGGAGAAAAGGAAATGGAGAAGTGAGTGAGTCCGTAAGAGAAGATAAGGAGTGAAGTGAGGGGTGGAGAGATTGAGGAAGAAGTAAGTGGGAAGGGATGGGTGATGGGAGAAGGAGTGAGTGGGGAAGGGACGGGTGAAGGAGTGAGTGAGTGGGAGAAGGAGTGAGTGAGTGGGAGGAGTGAGTGAGTGGGAGAAGGAGTGAGTGAGTGGGAGAAGGAGTGAGTGAGTGGGAGAAGGAGTGAGTGAGTGGGAGAAGGAGTGAGTGAGTGGGAGAAGGAGTGAGTGAGTGGGAGAAGGAGTGAGTGAGTGGGAGATGGAGTGAGTGATGGGAGAAGGAGTGAGTGATGGAGGAAGGGATGAGTGGGGAAGGGATGAGTGATGGGAGAAGGAGTGAGTGGGGAAGGGATGAGTGATGGGAGAAGGAGTGAGTGGGGAAGGGATGAGTGATGGGAGAAGGGATGAGTGGGGAAGAGACGGGTGAAGGAATGAGTGATGGGAGAATGAGTGAGTGGGGAAGGGATGAGAGAATGAGTGGGGAAGGAATGAGTGATGGGAGAATGAGTGGGGAAGGAATGAGTGATGGGAGAATGAGTGGGAGAAGGAGTGAGTGAGTGGGAGAAGGAGTGAGTGAGTGGGAGAAGGAGTGAGTGAGTGGGAGAAGGAGTGAGTGAGTGGGAGAAGGAGTGAGTGAGTGGGAGAAGGAGTGAGTGAGTGGGAGAAGGAATGAGTGAGTGGGAGAAGGAGTGAGTGAGTGGGAGAAGGAATGAGTGAGGAAGGGATGAGTGATGGGAGAAGGAGTGATGGGAGAAGCAGTGAGTGAGGAAGGGATGAGTGATGGGAGAAGGAGTGAGTGGGGAAGGAATGAGTAATGGGAGAAGGAGTGAGTGGGGAAGGAATGAGTAATGGGAGAAGGAGTGAGTGAGGAAGGAAGGAGTGGCGAGATGAGTGAGGAGTGGTGTGAGGGGATCGTCTGGGGGGGGGGGGGGTGAGAGGCAGGCGGCATGGCGTGTGGAAGGTACTCACTCACTGTTCAACGGCCCACCTTTGATCTCCTTGGTGAAGCGGACCCTCTGCGAGTCGGTCAGGGTCTTGGGCTGCTCGTCTATGTTGCGGATGTCCAGGACTTCGCACATGAACTCGATCACCGGCTGGGCTTTGTAGAAGGCCGTGGCAGACACTAGAGGGAGAAAGAGAGCAGTAAGTAATGCATTCAGTCAATGGAAGTGAAGTGCAGCAGAAACAGAAGCGCAGTGGTATAGGATTATGTTATTCCTAATCATTGGGTTGTTTTTTATTTAACCAGGTAGGCAAGTTGAGAACAAGTTTTCATTTACAACTGCGACCTGGCCAAGATAAAGAAAAGCAATTCGATACATACAACAACAGAGTTACACATGGAGTAAAACAAACAGAGTCGATAATACAGTAGAAAAATAAGTCTAATATGATGTGAGCAAATGAGGTGAGATAAGGGAGGTAAAGGCAACAAAAAAAAGGCCATGGTGGCGAAGTAAATACATTATAGCAAGTAAAACACTGGAATGGTAGATTTGCAGTGGAAGAATGTGCAAAGTAGAAATAAAAAGAATGGGGTGCAAAGGAGCAAAATAAATAAATACAGTAGGGGAAGAGGTAGTTGTTTGGGCTAAATTATAGATGGGCTATGTACAGGTGCAGTGATCTGTGAGCTGCTCTGACAGCTGGTGCTTAAAGCTAGTGAGGGAGATAAGTGTTTCCAGCTTCAGTGATTTTTGCAATTAGTTCCAGTCATTGGCAGCAGAGAACTGGAAGGAGAGGCAGCCAAAGGAAGAATTGGTTTTGGGGGTGACCAGTGAGATATACCTGCTGGAGCGCGTGCTACAGGTGGGTGCTGCTATGGTGACCAGCGAGCTGAGATAAGGGGGGCTTTACCTAGCAGGTTCTTGTAGATGACCTGGACCAGTGGGTTTGGCGGCGAGTATGAAGCGAGGGCCAGCCAACGAGAGCGTACAGGTCGCAGTGGTGGATAGTATATGGGGTTTTGGTGACAAAACAGATGGCACTGTGATCTACTGCATCCAATTTATTGAGTAGGGTATTGGAGGCTATTTTGTAAATGACATCGCCGAAGTCGAGGATCAGTAGGATGGTCAGTTTTACGAGGGCATGTTTGGCAGCATGAGTGAAGGATGCTTTGTTGCAAAATAGGAAGCCGATTCTAGATTTCATTTTTGGATTGGCGATGCTTAATGTGAGTCTGGAAGGAGAGTTTAGAGTCTAACCAGACACCTAGGTATTTGTAGTTGTCCACATATTCTAAGTCAAAACCATCCCGAGTAGTGATGCTGGACGGGCGGGCAGGTGCGGGCAGCGATCAGTTGAAGAGCATGCATTTAGTTTTACTTGTATTTAAGAGCAGTTGGAGGCCACGGAAGGAGAGTTGTATGGCATTGAAGCTCGTCTGGAGGGTTGTTAACACAGTGTCCAAAGAAGGGCCAGAAGTATACAGAATGGTGTCATCTGGGCAAGAGGTGGATGTTGTGTTCGCTAGGGCATGCAAGTGAAAACATATAAGAAATGGTTTCAGAGGAAAAGGAAAATTAGTTTCTTGTAGGACAAATCAACTTAGATCCTGCCTGTTTCGGTCTGTTTTCTTCCATTTGGTGACTAATGAACACAACCCAATACTATAGAATGAAGTCATTTCTAAGCATTGATCTGCAGTGAATTTGTACACAACACAAAACAGATGTTAAATCATAGACCACTGTGAATGTAACTTTAAGAGCATACCTAAGATGAGATTTTCATTCCATCATGTAAGATGCAACTTTTTATGATCTGTGACTTCATACCCTCGAGTAGATCATGCCTGGTGGGACTCAGCCGACTCACCATCAATATTTAGCATCATCTTCCACATGGCGGGGCGTACAGACTGGTGGAAACCAAACCACACTTCCCTCCCCCCACCCAGGGGATGGTAGTATCCTTCAGGTGGGGAGAAGAATGATCGTCCCACCGGAGTGTACCTGGATGACAAAAAAATGACGTTATGGAGAATGACTCATTTGAGTCTCAGCACCGCAGCATGATTCAATGTCCAGTAATTCTGTGTCACCTATAAGGCTTTGCAGACATAAGCCCAATAGAATGATTCAACAGCTTGTGTTTGTGATCTAGTCAAGCCTCCAAGTCACTGTATGATTATTAGATTTTGTTCATGGGACACCTTTACACAGTTCTCAGCTATCAGGCATCTGTTGTTCTGTTCATCAACTCTAGAGATGTAAATATACTAGAATCTAAAACTAAATCGCTGTTCAACAAGTTTGATAGGAATGTCTTGCTAAAATAACAAATTATTCACACCTCAAGGCAAACATATGCCTTTCAATTAGTTTGAAGACAACATGCACACAGAGTGCTGTCCTGTGGCATGTGTGTTTGACTGTTTGTGCATCATAGATCCTTGAAATTAGCCACAAGCTTCTCTGCCCTTGCTTTCATAGTGTGTGTGTTTGCATGCGTGTGCGCGTGCCCTCCTACCCGTCTGTGCACGTGTGTGCTTAGTGTACCGTACCTCATGGAGGCCAGGTGGCGCATGGCCACATCCAGGGCTTGGACAGAGTCCAGGGGTACCTGCAGGCGCCCGCTGACCAGCGTCTCCTGGAGCAGACGCCATGACACCGTGGCCAGAAAGCGGATAGACACCTTGAAGATACGATCCTTCCCCTCCCCGGGGATAGTCACCTCAAAGTCCACCTCAAGGGAGAAAGAGGAATGGAGGAGAGTTTAGGTGGAGGGGAGATGGGTTACAGGATACATCGATTGAAAGGATATAGACAGAAGTAGAACGGGACTTGCTGAAATGTACAGGACACACTTCTCTCCCTTATGCCTACCTTCTCACTTCCAATAGGAAGCGCTAGCACCGTATAGATATTCTTCTTGCCGTCGTACACCGGCTTCCTGTCGCCAAAGAGCTGGGGCTTGAAGTGCTGCACCATGTATTCCACCACTTCCCTGCAGGGGGCGACACAGAGTCAGACACACCAGGGTCACCATCATGGCCACCAGAGGTGACAAAACCACAAAAGACTACCATCTGTCAACAAATGTAGTGCTCCAAATTAAACCCAACATCCTATCAGAAATCTGGATTTAGGATGGGTGTTTTCTGGGGAGCAGGGATGACCCGATTCGATTGGTTGTGGATCAAGCAGGATACAGCTGGTGAGAAGTGATGTCTCATGGTCGTGGGGGAATCCCTCGGACAAAGGGAAGTAGGGGAGGTAGCTGTGGGGCCACAGCACCTCTGAACACATGGTGCCTTGGCTTTCGTCTAAGTGTGGGGGGTAGAGTGGACGGGTTGAAAAGGAGAGGTCATGTTGGGTTGACCTTTCGTATGCCTGCATGGACGCTTTGTCTGAAAAAAACTCCTACTAAGTAAGAACGAAGCTCTAAGACGTGTATTCGGTGTGTGTATACTTCGTACATTTTCATCATCCAAAGGAAAAACTTCACATTTAACTCAGCTTCTCTGTTAAACAAGTAAATGAGAGTGAAAGAGAGAAGCTTCTCTTCTGGGATAAAAGAGCTGGAGTTACTTACACTTTATGAGGTTGTACAACGGCTGAAAGAAATCCTCAGTCAAATCAAAAGAAAGAAAGAAACGCAGGCAGCTCAATTGGCCAAACATTGAAAACAATGTCTGGGGTTTAGAATATATTGGGCCAATGATGACCACCCTACAATGGGGATCTCTCGAAGTCATGTCCTGGCTAGGTAATGGTGGACACTGGACTAGAGCGTCATAGTCATGGTGCACTAATGAACTGTGAGTCTCTCTCTGAATCACCTTGAGAAGTTGTTGGACCTCTGCAGACTAAAACTTCTACATTGTGTGGTCCTCCAAGTTCTGACTATGGCTCAGTTCTACAGTCCATATTCTGTGGTTCTTAAAAAAACATTGGGAAAATGTTAGCCATCAAGTGGACCACTGCATCACCTATAGTAGGGGACACCTGGGTGAAAGGTGTTGAGTTGGGTAACCTCACTCCCCAGGCTATTGCCCACAGGGGACGAGGTCTGGCACATGAGACTATGTAGGGTGACACGTTACTCTACCTGTTGACCCGTCGGGGGCACTTGTCAGGCTTGATGTCCACCTCGTAGTGGAACACGTCCATCTTGGGGATCTCCACCTCAAAGTAGTTGGCCAGCAGCTTGATGGGCTTGCCCACAGTGCCCATGCCCGGCCGGCGGGGTGCCTGGAACACCTGCTGCAGAGGTGGGGGGAATGGCCCCATGGGCACTGGAGGGGCAGTGGTAGACATGGGCAATTTAGGGAAAGGGCGTCAGAGGTTTAGGCAAGGGCAGAAACAGTAGGGATGTGGGTATGGGAGATGAAATAAATGGAGTAATGAGGAAAGGAAAGTGAGCATGGGCATGTGATGACGGGCAGAGAGAGGGGGCATTGGGTGACGGGCAGAGAGAGGGGGCATTGGGTGACGGCCAGAGAGAGGGGTCATAAGTTGGATGACGGGCAGAGAGAGGGGGCATTGGGTGACGGCCAGAGAGAGGGATCATAAGTTGGATGACGGGCAGAGAGAGGGGTCATAAATTGGATGACGGGCAGAGAGAGGGGTCATAAATTGGATGACGGGCAGAGAGAGGGGTCATAAATTGGATGACGGGCAGAGAGAGGGGTCATAAATTGGATGACGGGCAGAGAGAGGGGTCATAAGTTGGATGACGGGCAGAGAGAGGGGTCATAAATTGGATGACGGGCAGAGAGAGGGGTCATAAATTGGATGACGGGCAGAGAGAGGGGTCATAAGATGGATGACGGGCAGCGAGAGGGGTCATAAGTTGGATGACGGGCAGAGAGAGGGGTCATAAATTGGATGACGGGCAGAGAGAGGGGTCATAAGATGGATGACGGGCAGAGAGAGGGGTCATAAGTTGGATGACGAGTCAGAGGAAGAGACGGGAAGAAGTCGAGAGGAAGAAAAGGGCAACAGACGGACAGGAAGGAAAAGGTTGAGCGGCAAAGTATGGGGATAATGAATGAAGGAATAGGGGTATGTGGAGAGAGAGAGAGAAAAGCGGGAGAGAGGGGAGGAGGAACAAAGCGATTAGGGTGAGAAGAAGGAGGGTGTGAACGAAAGGGAAGGGAGAGGGGTGGTTGGTGGTTCAATGATAATTAAAGGGTAAGAGAGAGAAAAAGAATACATTAGGGCGATGCTGGATACACCAAGCCGGACAGACAGATAAAGATTCAGGCATTTCCTTAAACATGCAGGCAGGGTGAGAAACCGGTAGCAGAGGAGTAGGCTAGCCTCACAAGGGCTTCTAGTGTGATTTTGTATTGAAGATAATCATTTGACCTCTGCCGACATAAGATGGAATGATCACAAATGTGCCTTAGCTAGTTAGCGACAGTAGCATAGGCATACAATCCAACGGTCACAGAAGACAACTAAAAGCCTGCATTTGAGATGTTTTTGTTTGACATGAATGCTACTGCTAGCCTCTTGTCAAACATCATTTGAAACTTAGTTATTGAGCAGAGAGTGAATACAATACACAAACTGCAGTGAGGAAAACAAGTATGAGAGGTGTATGACTTCAGATCGGCCTGGTAAAATGTGAGACTCCTGCCTTCCTCCCTGCCCGAGAGAAGGCCCAGCCCAGCCCAGCCCTGTCCAGACCATGTCTTAACCTCTGCTTCCCCAGAGAACAGCCCTCTCACAATCACAACAAAGACCCAGCTGCCCTCCTCCTCCATCACACAGATAGGGGGGCTGGGGAGAGAGAGAGAGCCCCCACTACCACACACAAACACAGGGGTCCCCCCCAACATTCCCAGGCTTACCATGGAGACTCCACAGCAACACTTGCATTGTCATGGAGATCAGGAAACCGGGAGGGGCAGTGGGTGGGTGGAGGGGTAGTGTGAGTGTGTGTGTGTGTGTGTGTGTGTGTGGACCTTGGCCTTTTTCATCCTGAAGCAGCGTTAGTGTTTCCACATTATGTCCGAGCGGCCTCCTCCTCAGTCATTAACCTCTCTCACATGCGAGGCCTATAGCTGAGCTTAGCGGAGAGCTTGTGGTTTAAAAGGCAAGTATTGGAAATCCTGTAGTCAAGCATAGCAGTCAGTCAAGGATGTATACACTCACTAGGCCTTGAAAAAGCAGCCAACTACGGACTGGCAAATCTGGCATGATAAACCACATAAGACTAGGAAGATTCTACTGGAGGTGTGTTTGTTACGCCTACGGCATAAGTCTCAACAGTCTTGACACCGAGTAGGCTAAACACACTGACACACACGCACAATTGCAGAGACACACACACACAGGCAGCCCGCCCCACCCCAGTGTAGGCAGATGGTGAGAAGTGGAGCCAGGGCTCACACATCCCCAGACAATAGCAGTCTTTCCCTGGCACTGGGGCCCTTTCCATGTCAACTGTGTGTGTTTCTCCCTGGAGTTTGGTTTAGGCCAGGGTCCTTTTTCTTTGAAACATGGAATTACACACACTATTCCCTGCTGACATCACTAGAGATGATCCCATGTCTAATAGCAGTCTGGAATGGTGATATAGCTAAGCGTTAACCATTTATAGGTTTAAGTTTAAATAAATATTAAAATGCTGTCCTGAGGTACAGGTATAAAACATTCTAGTAGCTTAACTCTAGTCTGAGGACAGGGTCTGTGTTAAATGGGGCATTGCAGTAAAACATGTGATTTTCCTGTGTTTTTTTACATTTCCACAGGGAGGTTGAAAAGAAAAATACTGTGAAAATTATGATAATGCATTTTAGTATAAGAGCTGTTTGAAAAGACCGCCTGAAAATGTCAACTTGTTTGGATGGGTGTTTTTTTTGGACTGCCTGGTGACATCCCCAGATGGTATAAGCTAATAGGCCAATAACAAAGACAGTTTGTCCTTTCTGCCAATAACAGCTATTTTTCAGGTTATACATCCTTCCAATTAGGCTCCTCCAATTAGGCCCCTCTCTCAGACAGTCCTAGCAAAATTTTTGCTTGAGATATTACAATTTTCTAAGAAGATATTTTGGTTTATTTTTGACAATTTTAACTGAAAACAATCACAGTAAGGTACTTAATTGCTACGCAGACATGATTTGATATTGAGATAAAATGGCTGCATTGGACCTTTAAAGGAAAATACCACTCAAACTATATTTTGCTATTTGTTTCATTAATCCACTGTTGATACAGTCCCAAAATGTTTTGCATGTCATCAATCAGGTTTTCTAGATATAGAACTTTCAAAATACAGAAAGTGTCAAAGTATGCTGCGTTTTGTATCATATGATCAACAGTGGACTAATGAAAGAAATACCAAAAGAAAGTGGATTTTTTTTTGCTGATTAACTGACTAATATGAAAGTGTAAATGGTTTCCTATACAGGTTCAGTAAAATCCTACTAGTCCCATATCTGGAGGCCAGTCAGTCAACGTAGTTGCGTAAAGATACACAACAAAGAATATGTAGCTTTGGTCAGAGAAGAAGACTTCTGGAGATGGGTGGGTCTGGGGGGGTCATTAGCTGTTTGTCCCCGTCCCCCTCTCTAAAAACAAACAACTCCATACTTAAGTGTCAACAAGCTGTCAAACGATTGGCCTTCACCATTTGAATGACAGTGAATTTTAGCTAACATAACTAACACCTGGGGACCAATCTTTGTGATATCAACTTTTCGCATTCCATTGGTCACTAAATCTTCTATGTTCGTGATCAACTTCAGACTTGGTTAGGGAGTCACTAAAAGATTTGATTATGCAGACTGGAATTCAGACCAGACTAAAGCACAGCATCATATCACAGGTCATCATAATATTTACAATAGTATGGCTGTCTGCCCACTTTAAGTAACAAAAGTGAAACACCACATGCTTTTTGATATGCCATAACTTGCCTTTCGTGAACTAACACTGACACTTAACTTCCCACCCCTACTAGCACGGACTTCGCTGATAACTACTTCATTGAGGGAAAATGTACTTACCATGACTAAGATGTGGATGTCCCACCTAGCTATTTTAAGATGAATACATAAACTGTAAGTCGCTCTGGATAAGTGTCTGCTAAATTACTAAGATGTAAATAACTCTAGCATTACCAAATATGAACATTCAATTGGAATGACCTTGATGTAAAAATGTTGACACAGGAGGTTCCATGGCGGTTTAATTTCTATAGCATGTACTAATCTAAATAATAATCACAATGTACGGAGGTTGTCCAATAGCTACTCATTTCAGTATTCAAAAACATAACTAATTGGGGTGTTCACATAGACATGAGTTAGTTCATTGTGGATTCATTTTGGTAGGGTGTGAAGAAATTCTATTTGGATCGGTGCACTTTTCTATCATTCCAAAAACTGTATGTTGAAGACAGACTGCCAAAACAGAGAGCCTGGTATTTGGGGTGTGTGAGTGAGAGGGGTGCTGAGTAGTGAAGGCGGGCTTTACCTCGTGTCTCCACGCCAAAGATTCCCACGGCCCCCCTGCCCCCGCCCCTGACCCTGGACATTTTCAGTGCACCAAAAGAGCCGTCTCTCGGTATGATAACTAATTTCGTATAGTCCACGAGCTATGGTTGAAAAATACCCACAATCGTTGTGATGGACGAGTTTTTCAGCCAGCCAGCTAGCTAGCATAAGAGAATGCTGCACCAGATATTCAACAAATATGGGCAATTGCATGTTACCATATGATGCTATAGCTGAAGATAAGCAAAAATTCCACCCTTGACAGAGAAGAGAGAGACATACCAGCGCCAGACGGTCCCGGCTCCATCCCATCCACTTAACCGCGCGGGCACTAGACAGTCCAGGGTTCTATGGCCACAGCGCCTGCCCTTCCAGGCTGGAAGAGTTGCAGACTTCCAGCCCCCTCCTCTCGGCGTGTAGTCTTCTCCGTACTCGCCAAACCCCCTTCCCTTCCAGTACCCCAGACACGCAGAGTTGTAACGACAAAAGCTGCCTGTCTGATGACCAGAGAATCGCTGTCTGAACGGCTCTTGTGCGATACCTTGCATCGGGTTTCTTTCCTCTCTTTACCTGGCCTGATAAGATTAACCGTGGCGCTATGGTTTCTTATCGGTCTGTTATGCTCCTGCTCACTGTTCAAGAACGATTCTCCAGTGGAACAAAAAAAAAAGGGTCAGTCCCCCCCCTCCCCGAATTCTGAAACCTCTTCTTTGACTTTGAATGATGTTGCATTCTGTACACGAGTTGTTGTAGTCGCCCTCTACTGGATGTCTGCTGTCTTGGCGTAGCAGCTGAGCTGTACATGGTTAGTGCTATCCGGAATTGTTGGCACGTCCCTACCCAATCAACGTTTCCTAAACTCGGTCCTGAGGACCTCAAGGGGTCTAAGTTTTGGGTTTTGCCCCAGCACTACGCAGCTGATTCAAACAACCAACGCTTGATGATTATTTGAATCAGCTGTGTAGTGTTAGGGGAAAAAAAACAAAACGGGGTCCCCCGGACGGAGTTTGGGATACACCTAACCCTTACCTATTTTAAATTCCACTTCAGTAGGGACGTCCCAAGATCCCAGATAGCACTGAGTCCAATTTGAAACCTATCCAGTAAATGTTTAAATATCCTATTTGACCCACAGAACATCAATTTACCCGAACAACTTTTCTGTCAATCCACATGCAGAGAAATCTGTACAAACAGTTCCAGGCGGAAATGGTCGGTCTTTTGATTACGTCACTCCGTCGAATAAGGAAGGGGACGTCATCTTAAACTGTGAGTTGGAAGGTTTGTGAAATATGTAAAAAAATACGGCTCATAATGTTGATAATTCATGATCTCTTTCAACAATATGAATGAAATCGACCATTTTAGTGCAAAGTGCAATTGCTTTGTACATTTCAAACAGTGTTCATCATTGGTTATCGCTCCCTGTCCGGTTTGATTGAGTTGTGTTAGCTAGCTACCGTAGCTATGATAACTATGTAGCTATCCCAGACTTGATCTACATGAATCAGAGATGCATAGTCATATAGCTAGTTATCAGAATATTAATTGTTAAATATATCCCGTTTATGCGTGCATGCATGGAGACTAGTGGCGTGTGTATCAGAACTAATCAGATAGTGGGGTACGAAATCATTAACACCCATAGAGATAAGCAGAAATGGCTATAAAATATATAATTCAAATATTGAGTTATATGGTATGCTCAACATTTTTTGTAAATTATATTATTATATACTAATACAATTGCTCAGAGAAATACATTTTGTTTAACAAGTAACACATGTTTTTCTCAAAAAGGCAAGGGTCAAAATTATTGACTCCCCTGTTTTGGTAGCCTGGCCGGTAGGCGCGTTTGGCCAGTAACCGAAAGGTTGCTGGATTGAATCCCGGAGCTGACAAGGTAAAAATCGGTTGTTCTGCCCCTGGGCAAGGCAGTTAACCCCCAACAAAAACTGCCCCCCGGGAGCCGATGATGTGGATGTCTACCAACATATTTTACAGTAGGTATGGGGTTATTTTCTGCTGATGCATTCTCATTGACGCCAAACTAGTGTTGCACGGTAAACCGAAACTTCAGTACTTAAAAAAAAACTAGAACATGAAAAAAGGTTTGGTACTATAATTGTTTTAAACTTTCGGTACTTATATAAATTGTCTCACGTCATCTACTGATTGAGAGAGGAACAAGTCTGTCTATCAGCTGATGTCCCATTATAGCGCGAGCGCTTCATGCCTGCTTCACTTACTCATTGCTAGCTCTAGCCTGTCTTGAGGAACCACTGCACTCCCTGGGAGTCTTGGCTGCATCACGTTAGCGCCACACTTATGCTGCACAGAAGTTAACACACTTAAATAATGCAACACAGCATTTAGAAATGTTGCAACTGTTAATTAATGTTCACAAAACAATGTTCATTACAGGCTAGAACACTTTACAATGCAATAAGATACCAGTAGCTCAGGCTGGTCTCATAGACTAGACATGAATCCAGGACACTCAAATTAGTATGATGTTATGTTTGGTATGGTTACATAAGGTAGGAAAACACGAAAGCAGGGTGGTTGGTTGAGGTGGATGGGTGTTCGATTCTCATCATGGACAATTTTAGCTAATTATCAGCTACGTATTACTTTTTAGCTACTTTGCATGTTAGCTAAGCCTAACCTTAACCCTTTTAGCAAACCCTTCCCCTAAACCTTTAACAGGCCTCTACACAGACAACACCATTCTGTATACTTCTGGCCCTTCCTTGGACACTGTGCTATCTAACCTCCAAACGAGCTTCAATGCCATACAACACTCCTTCCGTGGCCTCCAACTGCTCTTAAACGCTAGTAAAACCAAATGCATGCTTTTCAACCATTCGCTGCCTACACCCGCACGCCCGACTAGCATCACCACCCTGGATGGTTCCGACCTAGAATATGTGGACATCTATAAGTACCTAGGTGTCTGGCTAGACTGTAAACTCTCCTTCCAGACTCATATCAAACATCTCCAATCTAAAATCAAATCTAGAGTCGGCTTTCTATTCCGCAACAAAGCCTCCTTCACTCACGCCGCCAAACTTACCCTAGTAAAACTGACTATCCTACCGATCCTCTACTTCGGCGATGTCATCTAGAAAATAGCTTCCAATACTCTACTCAGCAAACTGGATGCAGTTTATCACAGTGCCATCCTTTTTGTTACTAAAGCACCTTATACCACCCACCACTGCGACCTGTATGCTCTAGTCGGCTGGCCCTCGCTACATATTCGTCGCCAGACCCACTGGCTCCAGGTCATGTACAAGTCCATGCTAGGTAAAGCTCCGCCTTATCTCAGTTCACTGGTCACGATGGCAACACCCACCCGTAGCACGCGCTCCAGCAGGTGTATCTCACTGATCATCCCTAAAGCCACCTCATTTGGCCGCCTTTCCTTCCAGTTCTCTGCTGCCTGTGACTGGAACGAATTGCAAAAATCGCTGAAGTTGGAGACTTTTATCTCCATCACCAACTTTAAACATCTGCTATCTGAGCAGCTAACCGATCGCTGATCGCTGCAGCTGTACATAGTCCATCGGTAAATAGCCCACCCAATTTACCTACCTCATCCCCATACTGTTTTTATTTATTTACTTTTCTGCTCTTTTGCACACCAGTATCTCTACCTGCACATGACCATCTGATCATTTATCACTCGTGTTAATCTGCAAAATTGTAATTATTCGCCTACCTCCTCATGCATTTTGCACACAATGTATATAGACTCTTTTTTTCTACTGTGTAATTGACTTGTTTATTGTTTACTCCATGTGTAACTCTGTTGTTGTCTGTTCACACTGCTATGCTTTATCTTGGCCAGGTCGCAGTTGTAAATGAGAACTTGTTCTCAACTAGCCTACTTGGTTAAATAAAGGTAAAATAAAACTCCTAACCTTAACCCTCAATAACTCAATCCTATTGAATATGCATTCACCTTTATTGTGAATAGGCCTAGACTACATCTTGATTTACCCCGTTTATCAATTGTGATTTACAATTCAAATAAATGATTACCATTATGTTGTTATGTAGTTAGATTGGTAAAAACAAAGTCCAATTGATTGTATACTATCATTGATTCATTAATGCAGGGCTCTCCAACCCTGTTCCTGGAGAGCTACCATCTTATAGGTTTTCCGTCCAACATCAGTTGCAACTAACCTGATTCAGCTTATCAACCATCTAATTATTAGAATCATTTGCGCTAGATGAAGGTTGGAGCAAAAACCTACAGGACGGTAGCTCTCCAGGAACAGGGTTGGAGAGCCCTGTGTTATTGCATGCATGGCTGTCTTTGAAAAATTTAAATGAAACATTTCAAATGTAATGATATTGAACTCAGAAGATCTGTCTGGATCAAGTGCCATTCTGTGACTTTGGCTAATATGCCTTCTTGTTTTGCCGTGGTATCGTTTTGGTAGCAAGTATCGCGATGGTATCGAGTATCGTGATACTAAACCTGGTATCGAACAAAGTCAAAATTCTGGTATCATGACAACATTACGCCAAACCCACCACTGGTGTGTGCGTGACCAAATAGCTCTATGTTCATGTCATTGGACCAAAGCACCTGTTCCAATCCAAGTGCCAGTGCTGTTTAGCAAACTCAAGGCATTTACATTTGTTGGACGACATGAAAATAGAGCTCTTTGGCCACACACACACTAGTGGTGGGTTTGGTGTCTAAATGAGAACGCATAAGTAGAAAATAACCCCTATGGTAAAATGTGGTGGTGGGTCTTTGATGTTATGGGGCTATTTTGCTTCCACTGCTTCCTTGTTAAGGTCAACAACAAAACCTGGTTGCCTCTTCCAGGAGGTTAAAACTTGGCTGCAAGTGAATCTTCCAACAAGACAATAACCCCAACCAGACTTCAAAATCCACAAAGACATGGTTAATTGACCAGAAAATCTATATTTTGCAATGACCATCTCAGTCTCTGGACATAAACCCCATTTGAAAACCTGTGGTTTGAATAGAGTACCACAGTATGAGTCATAATACCCAAAAACCTAGAGGTCAAGCAGGGAAATGGTTCCAATCGTTTTGCTCAGCACCATTTCCCTGTTTGACCTCTAGGTATTATGACACCTCCACTGTGGGGGTCAATTGAAAAGGACAGTCCATAAGCGCAGACAAAGGATATCAAGGATCTGGAAGGATTATGTATGGAGGAATGGTCTAAGATCCCTCCCAATGTCTTCTCCAAAAGGGCTCCGTGCCATTATCCCCGCAAGTTGAGGTATTGAAAGGTATTCACAACTGGGGTGTCAATCATTTTGACCCCTACCTTTTTATTGAGAAAAAAAATATTACTTGTTAAACAAAATAGCTTTCTCTGAGCAATTGTGTTAGTATAAAATTATATAATTTCCCAATTTTTTTGGAGCATACAATATAGCTCAGTATTTGAATTATTTATTTTATACAGTCATTTCTGCTCTTCTTTATCAAGGGTGTCATTTTCATTCAAGGGTGTCATTTTACACCTCCCTGTACATCTGGTATGTGGTAAAAGTCCCCTGTAGCACAGCTCAAGACTAGAAAGTAGTGGCCTCTGAAGACCTTATCCTTCTAACTGTCGATGAATGCACTGCTGTTACGTTTGTTGTTGCACCCCACTTAACTAGGCCTATGCTCTATATGTAACTATGCTACATACCTCTCACTACTGTGTCTCATGCAGCCCATGGCTATACAAACCAGGGACTGCTGGATTTGTCATACAAGCCTAACGGCTAACCTTGTTCATAAATTGCTTTTTTATAGGTATCTGTTTATGTGTATCTCTACTGTATGTAATGCATATATCTCCACAGGGGTGTCAGAGTTTAAATATGTCGTGGATAAGGGAAGGTGAATTGAACCTCATTGAGAAGCTCTCAGCCAACATACTGAAGGTATGACTCACTATTTGCAAATGCATCCCTTCTGAGGATATTTGAATTAATGAAATTTCAACCACATTTTCATGATATGTAATATGGTTCTATCTGTATGGAATTCCACCCCCTGGTCTCTCCCAGGCTGGCCCGATGCCCAAACATGTGGCCTTTATCATGGATGGCAACCGGCGCTACGCCCGCAAGCGTCAGGTGGAGCGCCAGGAGGGACACACACAGGGTTTTGACAAACTGGCAGAGGTGAGGTTCCCAGGGGACATCGGTGTCATGTCATGATGTAGTTATTGTTCGTTCTATCGTAGTTGTTCTCATTCATGCTGTCTCTTTTGCATGAGCATTCACAAGTAGGCAACTGCACTTCAACCATATTCTTCACCATTACCACCATAACATGTATTTGTATTTGGCTGTCACCAAATACATTAGAAATACAGTGGGGAGAACAAGTATTTGATACACTGCCGATTTTGCAGGTTTTCCTACTTACAAAGCATGTAGAGGTCTGTAATGTTTATCATAGGTACACTTCAACTGTGAGAGACAGAATCTCAAAAGAAAATCACATTGTATGATTTTTAAGTAATTCATTTGTATTTTATTGCATGACATAAGTATTTGATCACCTACCAACCAGTAAGAATTCCGGCTCTCACAGACCTGTTAGTTTTTCTTTAAGAAGCCCTCCTGTTCTCCACTCATTACCTGTATTAACTGCACCTGTTTGAACTTGTTTCCTGTATAAAAGACACCTGTCCACACACTCAATCAAACAGACTCCAACCTCTCCACAATGGCCAAGACCAGCGAGCTGTGTAAGGACATCAGGGTTAAATTGTAGACCTGCACAAGGCTGGGATGGGCAACAGGACAATAGGCAAGCAGCTTGGTGAGAAGGCAACAACTTTTGGTGCAATTATTAGAAAATGGAAGAAGTTCAAGATGACGGTCAATCCCCCTCGGGCTAGGGCTCCATGCAAGATCTCACCTGGTGGGGCATCAATGATCATGAGGAGGGTGAGGGATCAGCCCAGAACTACACGGCAAGACCTGGTCAATGACCCGTAGAGAGCTGGGACCACAGTCTCAAAGAACCATTAGTAAAACACTACGCCGTCATGGATTAAAATCCTGCAGCGCACGCAAGGTCCCCCTGCTCAAGCCAGCGCATGTCCAGGCCCGTCTGAAGTTTGCCAATGACCATCTGGATGATCCAGAGGAGGAATGGGAGACGGTCATGTGGTCTAATGAGACAAAAATAGAGCTTTTTGGTCTAAACTCCACTCGCCGTGTTTGGAGGAAGAAGAAGGATGAGTAAAACCCCAAGAACACCATCCCAACCGTGAAGCATGGAGGTGGAAACATCATTCTTTGGGGATGCTTTTCTGCAAAGGGGACAGGACGACTGCACCGTATTGAGGGGAGGATGGATGGGGCCATGTATCGCGAGATCTTGGTCAACAACCTCCTTCCCTCAGTAAGAGCATTGAAGATGGGTCATGGCTGGGTCTTCCAGCATGAAAACGACCCGAAACACACAGCCAGGGCAACTAAGGAGTGGCTCCGTAAGAAGCATCTCAAGGTCCTGGAGTGGCCTAGCCAGTCTCCAGACCTGAACCCAATAGAAAATCTTTGGAGGGAGCTGAAAGTCCGTATTGCCCAGCGACAGCCCCGAAACCTGAAGAATCTGGAGACGGTCTGTATGGAGGAGTGGGCCAAAATCCCTGCTGCAGTGTGTGCAAACTTGGTCAAAAACTACAGAAAACGTATGATCTCTGTAATTGCAAACAAAGGTTTCTGTACCAAATATTAAGTTCTGCTTTTCTGATGTATCAAATACTTATGTCATGCAATAAAATGCAAATTAAATACTTAAAAATCATACAATGTGATTTTCTGGATCTTTGTTTTAGATTCCGTCTCTCACAGTTGAAGTGTACCTATACGGACCTCTACATGCTTTGTAAGTAGGAAACACTGCTGATTTTTCAGGTTATCAAATACTTGTTCTCCCCACTGTACATTCTACTCATGTTGGCTTTACTGGTGATCAACCTTGGTGGCTCCTTCCTCTAGACACTACGCTGGTGCCTGAACCTGAGCATCCATGAGGTCACAGTGTATGCCTTCAGCATCGAGAACTTCA
This sequence comes from Oncorhynchus clarkii lewisi, assembly GCF_045791955.1. Taxonomy (NCBI): domain Eukaryota; kingdom Metazoa; phylum Chordata; class Actinopteri; order Salmoniformes; family Salmonidae; genus Oncorhynchus; species Oncorhynchus clarkii. Next base: position 29,270,045 of record NC_092148.1, read on the forward strand.
AGCGGTCTAAAGACGAGGTGGACGGCCTCATGGAGCTGGCCAAGCAGAAGTTCATCAGACTGCTAGAAGAACAGTGAGTGTCAGAACCGAGGAGCCAGAGTGCTGCCATTAAAGATGCATAGGTGTTGGAGACCCAGTGAGTGGGAGAGAAAGCAATATAGCTACCTTACAATCTCGACAAGGAGGATGTCTCAGTAATTGGCCCAGGGTGTCACTTGGCGCCAGACAACGTGACCTGGAAGATTTAAATTCACCGGCCATTTGAGAAATTTACTGGAGCTATGACTAGGAAAGTAAATGTGCCAAAATTATATAAACTGCTCCTGTCTATACAGAAATTAATAAAAATCATTAAAAATACTTCACCAGAAAGCATGACTTAGCCGCAGAAGAATCGAGGATCATTATCTTCTTTAAAAAATTGCTGTGGATTGTTTCAAATCACAAGCTAGTATGCCTATTTGGGACTCATTCAATGTGGGCAGTGAGTGTGGGAAAAGGCCTTGCTGAATATTGAGTTGTGGTTGTCAGTGAAAAGCAGCTAAAATATGTGTGAAGATAAAGTGTCTTGGGTATAATTTAAAATGTTGAGACAAAGGGCGGGGGGATAAATACAGAAATATATCAAAGTCAACGAAATCGTTTTTTAACAACCACTGCAAATGATAATAAAGACTACTAAAACTATAGTTCCTCACAGTAGGCTATTTTAAACAATCTTTCCCTCGATAATCACCAAGCGTCGGTGTGAAAGAGCAAAATATAATGATCGGATAAGCCCATAGAACTAGATATAACTTCATAAAACACCTGAACACTTTTCCCTTGGGCAAAAGCAGCTGTCTCACTAGTGCGGGAAACTCTAAGGGCCTGGAATAGGCTAGTTGATAAGATGTTGCAAGTTCACTAGCGAAAGCTTCCGGCCAGACCCAGTGATTTAGCTGCCAATGGATCATCAATGTGTCCATATGGCAGAGGCTGGTGCTCTCGCATTAGTAGAATTTTAACTTAGATTTTTATCATTTTAATTTTAGATTTGTATGATTTTGAGAAACGAAAGCGTTATTATTGAAATGAAACTGTTAAATGAAAATGCGCATATAAAAATCAGAATTGGTAGAAATGGTTGGATAAATTTTAAGCTTTCCCAAACTTATCACGCGCTGTCTATAAAATATTTGTAAAAGAATTGCCTCTGCGTTTCCATGGTCGGATTTTGGCTATAGGCTACATTGCAGCAATCTTTTATTTGTATTTATTTGTTTTACCTTTATTGAACTAGGCAAGTCAGTTAAGTACAAATTCTTATTTACAATGACGGCCTACCCCGGCCAAACCCAAATCCTATGGGACATGCCTCATAATATGAAGTAAAACATGCAGAGTTCAAACAATTTAAGTATGTTTTCAAAATGCATACTGCCTCCAGCTTACATGTTGAATCGCTGATATCCTGTTGCCTGCACTTAAATGCTGAATGGGAGGCGCGCTTCAATTATCTGTTGAGAAATATAATTTCTATATTTTTTTACATAGGTTTGCATTTAGAATTGTTGCGCATGGAATGGGCTTATAAATGCAGCAACCAGCTGAGTAGTCGCAGGAGACATCCCTCTCAAAATAGTCTCTTTATGCTGTGTCCGTGTGGTAGTTGTTGAATTAATATGACGTTAATATTAACATGACGACTAACGAAAATACACACCAATTTAATTCCACAAAATTATGCAAATTAACCTATAGACCGCCTGGTATTTCCATAAATTATTTTACAATGGGGTCATTTTGGCCAGTAACAGTTTTTTTATTTATCATCTGTTCCTTTTTTGGGGGGGAACTAAAAGCCAGCAATTGAAGGAAACCCTGACTTGGTCATGTCTGCTCTCTTCCAATCCAGGGATAACCTGGAGAAGCATGGGGTGTGCATCCGGGTGTTGGGAGACCTGACACTACTGCCTCTGGACCTGCAGCAGCACATAGCCCGGGCTGTGGTGGCCACCAGGACTCATAACAAGTAGGCATCGCCACCTCATCATCCTGCTGCTCCTCACTTCTCTGAGGTGGCTGTGAGCTTGTGTGCAGCCATCTGAAAAACATTGCCGTTTTGACAAATGCGTCAAGGTTTACTGCAGATGCTGGACTGCAGTTGTTTATAATGCAATGCAATTTCTCTATGCATAAAACAACACATGGGCTTCTCTGTTCAGTCATCTAAGATGTCTTCAGGAGTGGCTACTTACAGCTGTAATAACTCATTCATTAACGGCCCACCCTCTTTTGCCAACAGATGCTTTCTGAACGTGTGCTTTGCCTACACCTCAAGACATGAAATCGCTAATGCCGTCAGAGAGATGGCTTGGGGCGTGGAGCAGGGACTTATCAAATCCAGGTAAACTACTTCAGAGATTCAGAAGAGGAATATTACATAAGAGTGCATTCATGGCCCTCTCAAATATAATTGTTACATTTGCATAATCACAGATCTAGATTTGTTTTCTGACTTGTTTTTTCTGCTCGTTTCTATTGTCTTGTCTCGGTTGTTGTGTCCAGTGATGTATCGGAGGCCCTGCTGAGTCTGTGTCTGTACAGCAGTAACTCTCCCAATCCTGACCTGCTCATTCGCACGTCTGGAGAGGTGCGACTCAGTGACTTCTTGCTGTGGCAGGTAAGGAGAAAGACACTCCTTACTGTTTCCAGCGTGATGTTGAATGCTAATGAGATTAGCCTCTTGCCTAGCATCCTCTTTGGTAAGGACAAGACCTACTTCCTGTTCAGTGACTTCACTGACAGACAATGGACCCTCTGGTTTAGCTGCCTCCCTCACTACCTTGTGACTTATTCTTTGTAAATGTAGACTGGCTGGTGTTACCCATGGGGATTATTCAGTGGGGTGAAATGTTTATAGAATGCTGCAGACAGAAATTGAATATTTTTTGTCTGTGCTATTTCTGCAGACGTCCCACTCCTGCTTAGTGTTCCAGTCAGTCCTGTGGCCAGAGTACTCCTTCTGGAACCTGTGTGATGCCATTCTGCAGTATCAGCTCAATCACAGACCTCTTCAGGTATGATCTCTCTCTTTCCTTCATTCATCCCCCACATACAGTACATTCCACCGTATGATATTTATCCAATCTCTAAACGTGTGTGCACTTTTGCCACATTCTTTCAAGTTGCATTTCCAGAATTGAGCGAGAATTCATTAGAAGGATCATCTGAATACCTGTAGTAAACTACTGTGTTGTATGGAACACTGTGATCTGCTTGAATGACTGATCCCTATGTATGCTGCAGAAAGCCAGAGATCAACACAGAGAGGGACAGGCCCTACAGCAGCAGGAGGCAGACCGGGCCTGTTTAGCAGACCTCCTACAGCACCACGGCAATGGAAAGCCCCTGGATGCCCAGAGGAGACAGGAAGCACTGCTCAACTACACTGCCAGCCGAGAGGAACGGGTTCAGGACTTCCTTGGTGCACTCCAGCACAAGAGAGACTCCTTCCTTACTGACTTAACCAGCCAAGCTGCTCTGGCATAAAGAGGGGATGAGAGGAACATAATGCTCCCCATCTTGAATTGGGGGAGCAATCCCATCTCTCTTCCTCTTCCCTAAAGGGCTGAGTGGTTTTAAACTTCTTATTTTGTATGAGTGATTTTACCCCTATGGGGCTGTATGTGGAATATTTATGTGTATATTCTAAAAGAGAAGTCTGATCAAAGTCTAATAAAAAGAGAAGTCTGGTAAAGAGCTATAAGTTCTGTAAAATCTGTCCGTCAAATGCATGCCATAGATATTCTTGTTGGATTGATATTCACAATGAAATCGGAGTACTCGCTCCCAGAGAAGATACACATCGGAGGCAACCAGTTACCACAGCACCAGCTATACTACATGACCAAAAGTATGTGGACAACTGCTCGTCGAACATCTAATTTCAAACTCGTGGGCATTAATATGCGGCAGGTAACCTAGTGGTTAGTGTTGGGCCCGTAACTGAAACGGTTGCTAGATCGAATCCCCGAGCTGACAAGGTTAAAATCTGTCGTTCTGCTCCTGAACAAGGCACTTAAGCCACTGTTCCTAGGCCGTCATTGTAAATAAGAATTTGTTCTTTACTGACTGTAAAGTGATTGTGCATTCCTGGTGTAACCTGGGCAGTTGTTGTTGCCATTCTGTACCTGTCCCACAGGTGTGACGTTTGGATGTACCGATCTTGTGCAGGTGTTGTTACACGTGGTCTGCCACTGCAAGGACGATCAGCTGTCCGTCCTGCCTCCCTGTAGCGCTGTCTTAGGCGTCTCACAGTTTGGACATTGCAATTTACTGCCCTGGCCACATTTGCAGCATACCTAAGACACGTTCATGCAGATGAGAAGGGACACTGGGCATCTTTCTTTTGGTGTTTTTCAGAGTCAGTAGAAAGGCCTCTTTAGTGTCCTAAGTTTTCATAACTGTGACCTTAATTGCTTACCGTCTGTAAGCTGTTAGTGTCTAAACGACCATTCCACAGGTGCATGTTCATCAATTGTTTATGGTTCATTGAACAAGCATGGTAAACAGTGTTTAAATGCATTACAATGAAGATCTGTGAAGTTTTTTTTTATTTTTACGAATTATCTTTGAAAGATAGGATCCTGAAAAGGGGACGTTTCTTTTTTTGCTGAGTTTATAGTGTATGTGTGCTGGACTGGTCAAGTCAAATTTTCAATTAATGTCATTGTGCAATAACTGTTATGGCCATGGATGCCCACATGTAAAACAACTAAATTTTTACCAGGTTTCTTTATCTTGCTGAATAAACGTGATTTGTTAATTTAGTTTAATGTTCATTACATTACTTATATTCATAACAAATTGTACATCCGAATGGAGGATTTTTAAAAACTTTTTATATTCTGTTTTATATTGTATCATTGACGGGGTGATGCACACTGCAGACACAAAGTTTCTAAACCCAGAGGGGCAACATCGCGAGACGGCCGGGAATGCTTGTGAAGCAGATCAAGCAAACAAGGTCGGGGTTTTGGGTTAAAGAAGTCAAGAGTAGTGAAACATTCTTCTTTAGCTGTTAATTTTCTGGAAATGTAGGTACAACCTATAAACGACCCAATGTATTAAGTAGTTGAACATATTACCAATTGATCAATTGACACGTTTTCATTTGATTTGATGGCCTGTAAATGCGCAGTTCGGCGCGAGACAAACCTGAGACAAGATTGTGTTTCTGCGCATGAGTTTAGCAAGCCAACGTCTCCATGACATCGCCTACAAGCGTGATCGGGGATTTTGATTGGAGAAGCAGTTTCTCCCTATACTGTACAGTCTTTGCTGCAGAAACCACGCCACCTTGTTACAGCCGTGGTATTTATCATGCACTATCTCTTTAAGAAAATGGAGACGCCCACAAGCACGTGATTTGTCTTCATCCAATGTATGACTTAAAATATAAAAACTGGTTCAAACCGGTTTCTATCTTATATTTTACATTCGGTCATTATTTTACATTCACCATTGTTGCATTGCTAACGTGGCTAGAAGAGCTTAGTGAGATAGCCAACAACTCACATAAAAAAAAAAAATTGTGTTGCAATTCCCGAACAATCATCAATATGCCTAAAAGAAAGGTAAGGAATCCTTAATTTTACGGCTAACAAATATATTTGTATTATTATTTTTTTGCTTGCATCTTGCCGTTTTTAAATTGCATTTGGTCTCTTCATCAGTACTGTATGTCGTCGTTTAGAAATGGCGGCAAAATGGGCCATCCTCTCAACGCAGTCATAAATATATTCCTTTAAAAAAAATACAATTACATAAGAAATAAGGTGTAAAGATATGAACCATATTTATTAAGATTATTCGTCCTACATTGAGCATACCTATGACTAGTCCATGCACTCAAAAGCTAAGTACGATTTGTGCATCACGCGCTTGGTGCTTCTTGGAAGTTGTGCAGAAGCTCGCGGGGCTCAACTGAGATATTTCATCCATGTAAACGATTTAACTATTAATATGTGTAGTTCAATGTGCTGCCTGTGAGCATCTCGGTGTCTAGTTTTCTAGTCATTTTGAGGCAGGCTTGAATCAGTGAGCCACAAAAATAGGTGGGAAAAGATGCTTGGCCGTTTTTCAATAGTTTGCACCCGACGCAACGCTTAAATGCAATCATATGAATCCTCTACTTTACCAGCTAATACTAATTCCTTGCTAATGCATTCCCCCCCCCCAACTAACATTAGCTGGTGTTTTTAACGTTAACTTCAGTCCATTTACCCTGGCACTGCAAATTTCAACGTCAGGCTGCCATCTTTGCATAGCCAACATTAGTTAGCATCTCTAATGTGAATGCACAAGCAGCATATGCGCGGGTGCTTTTCAATGACCTTTTCTATTGGGTTTATCGTTGAACCTCAAAGTTATAAAAACAATATTTTCAAAATTAAACACATCACTGCATCTTTAGCCGCATTAACTTCGTCGAAATAATGTTGCTAGGTAGATTTATTGAGCGCGAACTTCATCTTGTTGACGGCTGTCGAGCGCGAATTGACGCAAAACAAAGGAAGTGCCAAGCGCGCCCGACTGTTGTGACAGGACAGATTTGAATTTGAATATGCGCGGGAATTCCTTCGAAGTCAGAAGTAGCCAAGAACAGCGGAAATGTAGGTCATAAAAAATGTATGGCTCTCTCGCCCACCGTGGTGTATGTAATCCGTTATGCAAAATATACATTATACAAAAGCCCAGCATGTTCTCTGGGAATGTGATGCTTCATTTTGATCAAAGGGGCCCTCCATAGAATAAGAGAGGGCAACAATGGACATAACACCTGCTCCAGTTCTTACTTTTTGAAAAGGACCTATGCTGTACCATGATACATTAGCTACATTTATTTATTATTCAGCATATTTCAAATTTGCTTTCTGAATTAATTTCCTCACAGTTTCTAAAGATTTTCCTTCTGCTTTTTCTTGTTTTCAGAGTGCTACCAAGGGAGATGAGGTATGCATACAAATATTCACAATATTAATTCTAAACTGTTAGCTTGTGTATTCGTTATAATTTTTACACTTTAACTGAACTACAACTTATAAATGCTGTATAGGATGTTCGTAAAGTCTTCAGCAATTAGGTCTACATAAATGCTTCACGGATCATTTGTTAACACTTATATACATGAAGGGTGATATGAAAGGTTGGTGCTTTGTCAAATGTGCCATTACATCTTTGAACCCCTTTATAAAGCATGACATTTGCTTATGAATTGTAATTTGCGGATACATCTATATCATCTTTATTCATTAAAAGTTGTAGTTTGTTTAAAGTGGGATCGTTATAGTAGTAACTGAGTCATTGCTAGATATGTAACATGTGTTTCTTTTTTAGCCTGCAAGACGTTCAGCACGTTTGTCATCTGTAAGTAGTACCATTGACATAGGATACTTTAGGATCTGTACATTTATTTTTTTATTGCAAACTTATGTCTTACTTACACTAATTACCGTCTTATTTATTTTTTTGCAGAGACCTGCGCCAAAGCCGGCGGCCAAACCCAAAAAAGCGGCAGCACCCAAAGTATGTTAAATATTTGTTTAATCTGTCTTTTAATAAAGTTAAACTTGGAGTTCTTCAATGTGCTGTTTTCGCATCTAGAGTTTATTAGCGGTTGTGTTAACTCTTAGCCTAAGCCTTATTGATTCATGACCTTTGGCATCAACTCAGAAGTTGTCCTATTTATTATATTGTTTAACAGCCACATGAGGGAAAGCATCAGAAAAAATTATCTCAAATATTTGTCACTGCTGAGCATTTGACAAGATGCATAACATCTTGAAGGAAGTGAGAGGGGAGAGAATCCACTTACTCTTTCAATAGTCAACAGTGGCAAACATGTTTTTTCTTCTTCAGAAGCCAGTCAAAGGAAAGAAGGCAGCGGAGAACGGTGATGCCAAGGCTGAGGTTTGTGTCCTGAAAGAATCTGTTTGCTATCTATTCAATGTGATTCTTCTCCCCCATTAGGGTTTAGATTTGGTTTCGCTTTAGGCTGTACATTACTTTATCTGCAATCCATCAGTCACCCTTACCACAAATAAACCACAGTGTCCCTTAATGGGGATGTGATTCATTCAGTCCACCTCTACATGCATTACTTATTTAATGGGCGCTCAACTCAATTATGTGTGAATTGTGGAATGATATTAACCAAGCAGTTCTGTGGAAATTGTTATTAAGCTGTTATTACATAGAACCTCTGGACGCTATGTAATCTATTTGCTTTCTGCCCTGCTGGCATAAATTAGTGCATGTAAATAACTCATCTTGGGGGGGGGGGTTATATTCACAACAACAATACAGTAGGCCTATGGGGTTAGATGCACTTAAATATACGTATTTAGTTTGTTTCTTATTTTCTATTCTCTTGAAAATAACTGCTCAACAGTAACTTTCTTATGGCATACAAACGTTTTGTTTTTGTTTTAATTATTTTTGTAGGTCTGAAATAAGTCCATTTCCCTCCCATTTCTAGGCGAAGGTTGAAGCTGCTGGAGACGCCAAATGAAGAACTGTTTGAAGTTGTGATCATTCTGTGTACTTGGTGACTGTACAGTTTAAAATAAGTATTTTTTACCAAGTTTTTTTTATATTAAAAGATATCATTTATAGTTCATTGTGGGCTTACATTTGACGTAATGAAGCTGTTCCAAGGGGTTGTCACGTTCATATCCATTTTTTATGCCTTGTTTAAATGAATACCGTCCATATCCTGTCCAAGTTTAAAAAACCACACACAAAAACTTCTAACCCTGTTTTTTTTTTTTTTTTACTGCTGAATGTTATTTTCCAACATAAATCTAAACATTAAAGGCAGCTAAAGTGTGTTTCTAAAATGTTTAAGAGGAATAGGGTTTTTGCCACTCCTTTTAGTTTTTTATTGTACAAGTAATATGAATTAATTACATACCAAATGTTTTGAATCAACATCAGATCTTCTCATTCAGGAGACAAAAGACACCGTTTGAAAGTAATCACTAACTTGTATTAGGTCAACACACAAAATTAATAATGTGAACTTAATCATTTGTTCTATTGTTTATTTTATTAAATTGTTCTGTAAAAACAGTGGAAAGAGCTATTGTGACGCCTATGAAATTTTAAATGTTCTTGAATAAAATGATAAAAAGGCTATTTTTTGCTTAATTTAGACATCAATATAACATAGCAAATCATTATTCAGCAGTTTGTGTACAAATCCACACGTTTTCTAGATCTGATACTTTCCTATTGGGCAGGGACATCAACCTCTTCCTCTCATGGGGAACCCGCTCTTCTTCCTGTAAGAAAAATACATAGATAAAATCCATCCACTTGGATTACAATATTGAGGCCTAACCAATCCATCCCTTTGATGTCCATAAAGGTAGTGCATGGTTTAGGGGTTATACAGTGCATTAGGAAAGTATTTCAGGCCACTTGACTTTTTACGGCCTTATTCTAAAATGGAGGACAAGTATATTAGTGTCTAGTTTGAGAAACAGACAAGTCCTCAAAGAGCAGCTCCATTAAATAGTACCTGCAAAACACCAGTCTCAATGTCAACAGTGAAGAGGTGACTCCAGGATGCTGGCCTTCTAGGCAGAGTTGCAAAGGAAAAAGCAATATCTCAGACTGGCCAATAATACAGGAACTCTGTCTAGAAAGCCAGCATCCTGGAGTCGCCTCTTGACTGTTGATGTTGAGACATGTTTTGTGGGTACTATTTAATGAAGCTGCCAGTTGAAGACTTGTGAGGCGTCTCTGTTTCTCAAACTAGACACTCCAATGTACTTGTCCTCTTGCTCAGTTGTGCACCGGGGCCTCCCACTCCTCTTTCTATTCTGGTTAGGGCCAGTGTGCACTGTTCTTTGAAGGGAGTAGTACACAGCGTTGTACAAGATCTTCAGTTTCTTGGCAATTTCTCGCATGGAATAGCCTTCATTTCTCAGAACAAGAATAAACTGATGAGTTTCAGAAGAAAGTTATTTGTTTTTGGCCAATTTTCAAACCCACAAATGCTGATGCTCCAGACACTCAACTAGTCTAAAGAATGCCAGTTTGATTGCTTCTTTAATCAGTACAACAGTTTTCAGCTGTGCTAGCATAATTGCAAAAGGGTTTTCTAATGATCAATTAGCCTTTTAAAAGGATAACCGTGGATTAGCTAACACAACGTGCCATTGGAACACAGGAGTGATGATTGCTGATAATGGGCCTCTGTACGACTAGATATTCCATTAAAAATCAGCTGATTCCAGCTACAATAGTCATTTACAACATTAACAATGTCTACTCTTTCTGATCAATTTGATGTTATTTTAATTGACAGAAAAATGTGTTTTTCTTTTAAAAAACAAGGACATTTCTAAGTGACCCCAAACTTTTGAATGGTAGTGTAAGTCTTCAGACCCTTTACTCAGTACTTTGTTGAAGTACCTTAGCAGTTATTACAGCCTAGAGTCTTCTTGGGTATGACGCTACAAGCTTGGCACACCTGTATTTGGGGAGATTCTTCTGCCGACCCTCTCAAGCTCTATCAGGTTGGATGGGGAGTGTTGCTGCACAGCTATTTTCAGGTCTCTCCGGAGATGTTCGATCGGGTTCATGTTCGGCCTTTGGCTGGGCCACTCAATGACATTCAGAAACTTGTCCCAAAGCCACGTCTTGGCTGTGTGCTTAGGGTCGTTGTCCTGTTGGAAGGTGAACCTTCGCCGCAGTCTGAGGTCCTGAGCACTCTGGAGCAGGTTTTCATCAAGGATCTCTGTACTTTTCTCCGTTCATCTTTCCCTCGATCCTTAATGGGTCTCCCAGTCCCTGCCGCTAAAAAACATCCCCACAGCGTGATGCTGCCAACACCATGATGGTGCCAGGTTTCCTCCAGACGTGACATTTGTCATTCAGGCCAAAGATTTCACTCTTGGTTTCATCAGCCCAGATAATCTTGTTTATCATGGTCTGAGAGTCCTTTAGGTGCCTTTTGGCAAACTCAAAGCAGGCTGTCATGTGCCTTCCCTCTGGCCACTGTCATAAAGGCCTGATTGGTGGAGTGCTGCAGAGATGCATACGTTCCCGAATGCACTAGAATCTGACTAGATTTTAATTTGACATGAGACATCAGTGTGATCTCTTTTAGCCTCCAATAGAGGGCAGTGTCTGACCAGAATTAAGGGACTTTAGTCAGTGGCTTCCCTGACCACTAGATGGCTTTCTTATCTCCAGCACTTTAGAATTGACAGAAGGAGAGACCTGTTAGTGTTTTCAATTTGCATACATTGTACTTAGAGTTAATATACATCCAACCATTTGCATCCCAAACGTTGCAACATCAGCATGGCTAGGCTCTAACACATTTTGGTAAATTAGAAGGATAGCCTCCCCACACCAATGTGGGAATTAGGAAAAATAGCCGAAGCAAGTGGCTATATCTTTTCAACCAAATAGGAGAGTGTATGATCTGCCTCTCCCTACAGTGGGATGTCACACACAGACACAACACTCGCCCCACTGGCAAAAATATGTAAACCTGTGAGTGTCGCTATCCACAACACAAGCCTATACAGTACAAACCTGAGTCAGTGGAGGACTGTACAAACAGTCAGCAAAGAAGCAAAACATTGAAACGTGGCCTTGACGCTGTCTATACGAGGGGTTGGCCTGTGTGTCATGTATCAAAATGAACAGATGAGGATTTCACACTCCACTGTCATTCTGTTAAGGGATAGTGAAGGTGCTCTCTATCGCGCAGGTCTCACACATTGGACTGGTGTGCCCTTTTCAAATACTGTAGGCCTATTGGAATTCCCAATAGTCAGGAGGCACTTAATGGACAAGAAACGGGAATTAACATGAAAACAATGTGAAAGCAGACTTTTCAACTGAAAAGAAACATCCACTGTAAATATGTTATGAAAAAACCCACTAGCCAGACATCACAAGGGATGGTAGTCCATCTCCACCCTGCAAACCTCATCCGCTGAGTTCATGTGACGAGCATGAAGGGTGAGGGGATGGCATCCTCAAAGACAAACGTTAAGCTATACACATAGGCCTACTAGCAGTTATTTGAGGGTGACTACCCAAATGGGACTAGCTGGGAAGAGGAGGGAGTGGGAAAGTTTCTCACAAGGAGAACAAATTATGGGGAGGGGAAAGCAACCTAAGAGGAAGGTGGGGGGTTCTGAGAGTTCTGCTATTTGTTCTAGGATAGTGTTGACAAGAGGAATGGATATGAACATTACAAATGTATTTAGGTCTATTTAAGCAATAAGGCATGAGGGGTTGTGGTATATGGCCAATATACCACAGCTAAGGGCTGTTCTTATGCACAACGCAATGTGGAGTGCCTGGATACCACCCTTAGCCGTGGTATCCAGATTGCTATTATAAACTGGTTACCAACGTAAAAATAGCAGTAAAAATAAATGTTTTGTCATACCAGTGGTATACAGTCTGATATACCATGGCTGTCAGCCAATCAGCACCCAGTTTATAATAATGTATAGCTTCTGTCTTCCATCACCATGGCATTAGACCAGGGGCCAAAAGTGTGACACCAATCAGGCTCCCGAGAACTGGAGTTGCCCAGCCCTGCGTTAGACTAGAGTTCAACTACATACAACTAGCCTACGCAGCAGAGCACTAAACTAACCATGTGTGTGCTAAATGTCTGTCTGTTGCTCGTTGGGCCAATAACCTATCTTCAGTCAACGAAAGCAATACTCCAACAACAGTCAATCAATTATGTAGCCTATAAACCGAAATAAAACGCAACCACATCGACCAAACGCGGTCTGTTTATGTTTCATCAGGGCTACAACATACATTTCATGTATAGGACAAACTTATTAATTACCAATAAAGAAACATTCTTTCTCTGACTAGAAATACGTGTTATCGATCACACTAGGCGGGCTGAGCACATTCTATTCAGAGGGGTCTGTGTGACTTGTATGCACACTTAAATGTCTTGTGCACTCATGGCTCAGATTTCCCCACCCACCATAGGCTGGCCTGGCTTCCTATATAGCTTGATACGTGACCATCGTGTGCTTGTACTCCCTCGTTTGAGCACATTTCAACCAGCTCAATCCGAGCACAGTTGCAGGTCAGTTCAATCTACAACTTTTTAAATGACACTTTTGCGCGAAAATTAGTTTGTGTCCACAATTGATTTCCAACTGTTTGTAATTGGTTGACTCAATTATTAATTAACTAACAATGGAAATGAGCACGTACTGGAGGGGTAGAAAAATTGTTGAATTGTGTTATAACATTTTTGGGGGGAATTAGCTGATTCTTACGCCACAATATGACTTGGTTGGTTAACAATATGGATGGAGCAGCTAGGCAAAGTTATTTTATACTTTTTTTTAAAACTGATTTTTGTAATTAAAGTATAACCGTTCAATGGGATAGATATTATTGATTGGTTAAATTTAACTCTTCATTTGGAATGAATAGGTGTGGGTTTTAATTTGGTGATGGAGCCACTTAAGCTGCTTAGACAGGCAGCCCAATATTGTTTTTCATCACAATTTATATTTTGGCCATCAGATCCAGTTAATAAAAAAATATTTGACGTAATAGACGGCAGACGGAAAGGAGGCTTCTACAGATGCTGTTATTTTATCTAAAACATCAGGTGTACGCCGACTCCAGCTAAGTAACTAATGCAAAGATTTAAAGCGCAATTATGCGTTTTTTTTCTCCAGTACATTGCCACGATTGTAAATTTATGTAGCTGTCCTACTGATCTCAGTGAGTCCTTGCTGGGATGACACAATCAATCTACTGCCGGAGAAGACCAACACCAAACACATTGGTTCCACGGGAGCGGACAGTAAGTACACAGCATACCGTAACATTCTGAATAGTGGCCAAGTATACCTCGCTCCCCATTCCACTGAACCATTTTGAAGTAACAAACAAGTCCCAACATTTACTGGAAACTGTTAAACTACCTGTTCACTACCCTCCGGCTCTCCTCCGGGGATGTGCAACTCAACCCTGGGCCTAACATCACCGAGCCAACGATACTCACCGGAGTGGAACGCAGTGGATGGATCCACTGATCGTCGCCGCTGCGGAAGTGGGTGAGTGCTATGGTCCCATGGTTTCTCTCGAGTCACCCGGCTCCAAGTTGGAATTTGACTCTACAAACATATCCAAGTCGATATACGCGATCCCTGACTCAACTTCTCGCACGCGATTAGTTCCTGAATCCAGTGCAAGCAGAAGGGATAATTTATTGCACTACCGAATTGGCCCAAACCCAGCCGTCAGAAAACAGAAAATGTAACTTTTTTTTTTCAATGTGTCAATCACTCGAGTTATCTGGGACCCACGAGCTAAGCCCAAGGGACTAAAAAGGGGGCACTTAAACATTCCCAGTGTCACTCCAAAAAGTGATATATTCAACATCTTCTCACAGACTCCAACCTTGACTTCCTCTGCCTTTCAGAGACATGGCTCCATTTAAAAACTCCATATGCTGTTTTGATTGTGCCTGGCTACAATGTTTTCAGGAGAGACAGGATTGAAGGAAGAGGGGGTCAGATTTACATTAAAGAACACATCAGATGTAAACAAATTGAGTGATCATGTGAAAATGAACTAGAATGTATTGGCCTAAACGTTACACTATCTCACCAAATGTATTTGACCCTTATTGGAATGTATAGACCGCCTTCTACCAAAAGTGTTTTTTTGATCAGTTTAATAACATGCTTAGGGAAAGTGATTTTGGGGAAATAGGTAATCTTAATGGGAGATTTTAACATTCATTATGAGTAAATGTCTTGTAGGAAAACCCTCAAACTGATCACTAATACCTTTTAACCTTACACAGCTAGTTAAAGGGCCAACCAGGGTGACTTGTTGCTCTAAAACACAGATTGATCTGGTGTTCAGTAATTAAACCAGAGAGAGTGACTGACTAAATCATTCAATATGGTTACTGGGCTATCTGATCATACTCTGACACTTATAGCCAGAAAGCTTTCTAAGAACAGGTTTAACCTCTACTGTTAGGTATTCTGAGTTGACCAGGCTTTCTAAGAATTATTAATGATTTTGAAAACGTAATTAAGGAAATGAACTGGAATGATCTCTTGTCCTATACAGATGTGGAAACAAATACTTCTATCCACAATCCAGACTACAACAAATGGCTTCCTAAAGAAAATCAAATCCAAACTTGGCCAAAAGAGCACTATTCCTTGGCTAAATGGAGAAATCTGATAACTGATGACAGAACGAGATCATGCTCTAAAAATATCCTTAAAGTACAAGTTAGAGCATGACAGATGTAGGTTTACCATGTTGAGAAATAAGGTGATGAAAGAAATCAGACAGGCCAAGGCAAACCTTTTTTTTAAATTAACATAATTGGTGAAGCGAAGGGAAATTCTAATTTGATCTGGGAGAATCTAAAAAAAAAAGTTAACAGGGAAAGACCATAGTAACACTGCAAAAAGACTTAATATCACTGTGAATGACAGTCTAACACAGGATGCAGTCGCAATAGCCTTCAATTCCTACTTTGTTGACTCTGTCAGGGTACTGACACGGAACCCCTCCACTGGTTTCTTAGGTTGAGTGTCATTCACTAGCACTGAGCCCAAGGGAGGTTTCTGAGTCAGAGTGGAGCAAGGTGATTAGGTCACTAAAGAACTCTAAAGCCAAAGATGTGTTTGGGCTGGACTCTACCTTTCTTACAAACTACATTCACTCATTGGCCCCATTACTAAGATCACCAACACTTCTATTGGTCAGGGGGTGTTTCCATGGGTCTGGAATTTGGCCATAATAACGACAATCTTTAAATCGGGTGACCCTGCTGACGTGAGTAACTACAGGCTCACTAGTATACTACCTGTGGTGTCGAAGATTGTTAAAGCTGTCTCCCACTCTTAGCAATGATGTGGGCGTCCTGTTCAGCCTGTACATTAATGAGCTGCTTTCTGTATGTACTGGGTCTGAAGTTCAAATGTATGCAGATTATACAGTGATATATGTGCATGTGTAACCGATGTGAATTGGTTAGCGGGGTGCGCGCTAATAGTTTCAATCGGTGACATCACTCGCTCTGAAGTAACAAGTACAAGCATTTCGCTACACTCGCATTAACATCTGCTAACCATGTGTATGTGACAAATAAAATTTGATTTGATTTGAGTAGTTCTTGAAGTAGTTGTTCCTCTTACTCTGCTAGGGCCGCGGACTATGTTTGACCACGAAATTGTTTGACTATTGAGGTAGCAAAACTGTAGTTCAAATCTATGATACTCCCCCACTTAACATACTGCTTGACTAGTTGGGCCCAAGCTTGCTGTACAACATTTAAACCCAGTGTCTGTCTATGAACAGGCTCTCAAAGCGCTTGATAGGAAGCCCAATAGCCATCACTGTTACATCCTCAGAAAAATCTTGTGCAATACACCGACGCATGTTTTGTATTCATGATCCTAAATGCCTGGCTCCCCCTCCACTCAGTACTTTTGGTAATCAGAAAACCCAAACATATGGCAGCAGATCCACAAGGTCTGCCATGAGCGGTGACTGTATAGTTTCCTTATGGAAAAGCACCTTTAGTCAATCTGCTTTCTCTGTGAGCGCTTTCCATGTTTGGAATTCACTGCCATCAGACACACATAACTGCACCACCTATCACACTTTCACAAAAACATGAAGACATGGCTAAAGGCCAGTCAGACTAGTGAACCTAATCCCTAGTTGTGTATTGCTGCTTTCCATGTCTGTTGCTTGTGAGGTGTGGAAACACTGTTGCTTTCCATGTCTGGAAATTGATTTTGTCTTGTTGCTTTTTGTGCTATGTTGCTCTGTCTGCATGCTACGTCTTGCTTGTCCTATGTTTTCTCTGCGTGTGCTCACTGCTCACTGATTGTCTGTATTGTAATTGTTTTTAATAACCTGCCCAGGGACTGCGGTTGAAAATTAGCCGGCTGGCTAAAACCAGAACATTTACTGAAACGTTGATTTAATGTGCACTGTCCCTGTAAAAATAAACTCATGTGATTGGTCAAAATACCAATTTGGTGGGGAAAAAAAGATCAGAATGGGCTGCCTGTGTGAACAGCCTTAGTTTTGTCAGTTTATTAGCAATTATTTTGTAACTAGGCATGTCCGTTAACATTCTTATTTACAATGACTGCCTAACCCGGCCAAACCTAGACGACGCTGGGCCAGTTGTGCACCGCCCTTTGGGACTCCAATCACGGCTGGATGTGATACAGCCTGGATTCAAACCAGGGGCTGTAGCGATGCTTCTTGCACTGAGTTGCAGTGCCTTAGACCGCTGCGCCACTCGGGATCCCAATTACTCTGCAGCACTGCTTATCTAAAAGTATTCATTGTATTTTGTTGATGTCTGCTAAATTGGAAAGCATCTTGTTTCAACAGCTTATGAAATATGGTGCAACTGTTTTGGAGAAACTGCTGAATGCTGGTTCTTGCTAGCAGCATACCACCCTGCATCCCACTGCTGGCTTGCTTCTGAAGCTTAGCAGGGTTGGTCCTGGTCTCCTTTCCAGGGACTGACCAGATGCTGCTGGAACTGGTGTTGGAGGGCCAGTAGGAGGCACCCTTTCCTCATGTCTTTAAAATAATATATATATATACACAGTGCCTTGCGAAAGTATTCGGCCCCCTTGAACTTTGCGACCTTTTGCCACATTTCAGGCTTCAAACATAAAGATATACAACTGTATTTTTTTGTGAAGAATCAACAACAAGTGGGACACAATCATGAAGTGGAACGACATTTATTGGATATTTCAAACTTTTTTAACAAATCAAAAACTGAAAAATTGGCCGTGCAAAATTATTCAGCCCCCTTAAGTTAATACTTTGTAGCGCCACCTTTTGCTGCGATTACAGCTGTAAGTCGCTTGGGGTATGTCTCTATCAGTTTTGCACATCGAGAGACTGACATTTTTTCCCATTCCTCCTTGCAAAACAGCTCGAGCTCAGTGAGGTTGGATGGAGAGCATTTGTGAACAGCAGTTTTCAGTTCTTTCCACAGATTCTCGATTGGATTCAGGTCTGGACTTTGACTTGGCCATTCTAACACCTGGATATGTTTATTTTTGAACCATTCCATTGTAGATTTTGCTTTATGTTTTGATTCATTGTCTTGTTGGAAGACAAATCTCCGTCCCAGTCTCAGGTCTTTTGCAGACTCCATCAGGTTTTCTTCCAGAATGGTCCTGTATTTGCCTCCATCCAGCTTCCCATCAATTTTAACCATCTTCCCTGTCCCTGCTAAAGAAAAGCAGGCCCAAACCATGATGCTGCCACCACCATGTTTGACAGTGGGGATGGTGTGTTCAGCTGTGTTGCTTTTACGCCAAACATAATGTTTTGCATTGTTGCCAAAAAGTTCCATTTTGGTTTCATCTGACCAGAGCACCTTCTTCCACATGTTTGGTGTGTCTCCCAGGTGGCTTGTGGCAAACTTTAAACAACACTTTTTATGGATATCTTTAAGAAATGGCTTTCTTCTTGCCACTCTTCCATAAAGGCCAGATTTGTGCAATATACGACTGATTGTTGTCCTATGGACAGAGTCTCCCACCTCAGCTGTAGATCTCTGCAGTTCATCCAGAGTGATCATGGGCCTCTTGGCTGCATCTCTGATCAGTCTTCTCCTTGTATGAGCTGAAAGTTTAGAGGGACGGCCAGGTCTTGGTAGATTTGCAGTGGTCTGATACTCCTTCCATTTCAATATTATCGCTTGCACAGTGCTCCTTGGGATGTTTAATGCTTGGGAAATCTTTTTGTATCCAAATCCGGCTTTAAACTTCTTCACAACAGTATCTCGGACATGCCTGGTGTGTTCCTTGTTCTTCATGATGCTCTCTGTGCTTTTAACGGACCTCTGAGACTATCACAGTGCAGGTGAATTTATACGGAGACTTGATTACACACAGGTGGATTGTATTTATCATCATTAGTCTTTTAGGTCAACATTGGATCATTCAGAGATCCTCACTGAACTTCTGGAGAGAGTTTCCTTTTGTGTGTTTTCGCAGTCTCTGTCCCTTTCTTCCTGGTCTGAAAGCAGCTCTTAAGCAGGCATTTTATAGCGTGATCCGAAGCCATGTCCACTGCAAAGATCAGAACCCAAAAAGGGCAGGCAATTCCCATGTCATTTGAGAGGATGTATTGATGAGGGTGGATGTCTTCTCACTGTACTCATATTTTTAATAGATTTAGCCGATAACCAAACCTCGACCTCAAAACTTTCCAGAGTTCCAATTCCCAAAATTGGTTCACCAGACAACTGTCCCTGATTTTGTAAATTTAATTACATTGGATAAATTGATATCGGTATGTTATTTTTTTTAGCTTTGAGAATGTCGACAGAGAACCTGTTCAAAACCATAGATTGACTTAATTGGATTACTTGAATGGAGACCCAACAATCAGATTATTTTAAGGTTGTTTATCGGACCCCTGCTTTGCTGGCAGATTTAAAGAAGGCTTTTGATTGGTCTACTGTGTGATCTTGGCCACAAAGTGATGGAGCTGGCTTTGGCCATGAATCTCCGTAGTAACACATCTTTGATAGTTGAGTAGTGAAGGAACCCCTCAGATATAGAACACATCAAGTAGCATTGCCCAAAAGGACATTGATCTAGCATGGCACGATGGGATACTACTACAAGGTTGTGAGGTCATTGTCCATCAACAGTATGGATGTCGAGCAATGCCATAATTTGGCATGAAGCCATGAACATAATTAAAAGTAAGATTCTGGTGAAGACTCAACGATTAGGTGGAGTCAACATTGGTTACATCATTGTTTGGAAGATTTCTGGAAGAGAAACAGCAAATATTAGCCCAGTGAAATGGAAGGAGCTTATGTAACACAGACTCCACAATCATAAAGGCGAAATGACCCACTAATGTGAATGATGTTGTTCTTCCAAGTCAACATGAACAAGGAGTGGTCAGTTCTGGAAGGAAAATCCTGATATTTCTGCTACTGTTGGAGATTAAGAGGGCAGATCAACGTTGTTACATAATCCAACGCGTTGACACACACGTTTCCTTAGACGTGTGCTGTTGAGCTTATAAACACGTTTCCTCCTCTCTCTTTCCAATGTGTTGGCTGGATGAGCAAATACCATCTGACAGGTCACAGAGTTTTTATACTATTGTGGTGGGGAGGAGGGTTGGGCTTGAGTGTGTTAGAGCGCAAGCCACAGAGAGTGATGCATTTTGACAGCTGTGTGTGTGTGTTGGGCAAGTCTGCAGATCTGGTTGGGTGAGACTGGGCTATATAATAGGGCGGAGCATAAAGCCGAAGCTTTCTCCGTAGTTCCAGTCACACTGTTGGGTACCCAAACTACCAGGTGCTCTTCGGTTGTCTGGGCGCTAGATGGTTGGAATTTAGATTGGCCAGTTGGAGTAGCAGCTACAGGATCTTTAACACAGAGCCTGTGGAAGGTGTGGAGGATCCAACTGTTTTTTTTTTGTTTTGTTTTACGACTGCATTCCGGACCGCTTTTTTTCCCAGGAGCAAGTCGGAAACCTGAAATTTCTAGTAATTTTTTTTGTGCATTCCTCCTTTTTTGCATGAACAAAAGGGTGTAATCACAACCAGGTTGGCAGATGTATACCTCACATGTTTCTACCTTCCCTGCACACTGCCAGCTTTTCCCCTGGCCTCCCCAGTGAAATTGTTGTTATTGATGCGATGTTCACGGATTGGTGAACTTCGACATAGGACACATGTTATTGGTCATGGAGAGATGCATTTAGATGATGGCATAACGAGTTAATTAGGATCTCTTTAGTGTTGGTCCCTCCACCCAAACGTTTTTCGGGCCAAGTTCACGGCTTCGTGAATAGCAGCATTGCTGCCCTCGTCAGATCTAGTTCAGATGTGCTGATTGAGATTATTATTAAAACATTTTTAAAGGTTCTGAGAAACGGTGTCAGGTCCAAAACCAGACCAGATGTTAGTCCTGACGACGGTACTCTTTTCTGGACGGGTTTGTCTGTAATGAGACTAGACTGCAGTGGACCGGATCAGGGAGACTGGGTTTGTTCTTAGTCTTTGCCTCAGGCAAGAACTGTTCTCTTTCTCGAAGCCATTCAAATGGTTTGAGTTCATTTGCAAGCATAGAGAACGGCCTCGTTTCTCATTATGCCAGTCTGTCGCCGGTATCAAACATGAAGAGAGGCTTTGGTTTAACTTGTAAGCACATTTCTCCCCCCCCCCCCGGGGAGGGGGGGCTCAGTGTTTTAACAAAGTTAGTTTGATGCTATTGTTTTCTGCTTGGATGGTTCTGAAAACATCAGTATGCCTCTACACATGGGATGAATTATGGTTTCCTATTGGCTTAGTGGTCAGATGGAGTGACTCCATTATCTCTTTCTCTGCAGGTCTCCAGACCAGAGCTGCATCAACACACCGCACAAAGAAACCAACCCCAGACCCACTACAGACATGATCATCAGACTGGGCAGACTGACACCTGGATACTTCCGCCTCCTACAGGTTTGTAAACCGTTGATGACCTTTTCGTTTTGGGTGTGTCTAATACTGTATGAATTCATGGAAATATATTGACGATTCTGTCTACTTATTGATATGACTTGTTACGGTGAGTCAGCACTGAATCCTGTAAAGATGCAGTCCAAATGGAAGCGTCAACACTTGATTGTACAAAAAAACATTCCATTTCAGAAAAACTGATTACCAGTATTGTGTTGTAGAGTTGCAGATACATTAGTAATCAATCATCTGGGCACCATGTCCATTCCCACCCAGTCAATGAAATTCCTATTCTCCCTTTAACAGTTTTGTATTTGCTGGTCTTTAGGCTTGAATAACAATAATGGCCATGACCGATTTTTTTTCAATAGAGTACTTGTTGACTTAGGAAATGCCAGCTCCGATGATTCACTTGACTTGGAATGTAAGAGCAGTGTGACAAGGTTTAACCCCCCCCCCCCCTGGCTCAGATGTGGATGTAAGCAAAATGAAAAATGGACCACTTCAGAGTATTTGAGTGTTACTCCAAGGCCATGGGTTCCCTGCTCACACCCAGTAGCTGAAAGCAAATTAAAACTACCTCTCTAATCCTCTTAAAATGTAAGTAGTGTTTTCCCCCTTTTTGCCTGAGTTCTACTGTGGACTCTAAACGAGGCAAGTGACCAGTTGTTAAAACGGCATTACCAACACTAACTTGTCAGTCCATGTTGAATTCAGCCAGGCGGGAATCTGGGCCTGGTGTATAATGGTAGCCGCTTTCCCCAGGATCCCCCCCCCCCCCCCCCCCCCCCATCTGACACCCACAATCTGCTTTCATCAACAAAGCCACTGATATGATTAGCATCGACGCTAATGTTGGCGATAGTATTTCCTCCCCCTTTTTGTTCCTCCTCCACCGCAATAGTCCTTTACAGTCATGAATGTGACGCATGTCATCATTTGTGTAAAGTGTTTTCTCAGTAAAAATAACACATTCGGAAAACAAAGACCCCAGTACAGACTTTAGGAGAAAGTGACTCGCTGTTATGTGAAATTCCACATGTTGCTGTGACAATTGATTTCCTTTGTAGTTGGAGGATTTGAATATGTGTGATGGAAGTGAGGACTTCTCTGCATTCTTGATTGGATTTATGGTTGGATTTATGATGGTTAAAATGCTTTCAGATACAATAAGTTATCCATGTGGTTATTAAATCAATACTCTCCATTAGTGAGAGAGCTTTCAGGTGGGCATAGGCAATCAGATGTCTCTAACATCCTCATTGAAAGGGAAAGTGGGGAAACCGAGTCAGTTCAACTGAAATGTGTCTTCCGCATTTAACCCAACCCCTCTGAGCCCCAGACCTCTCCAATCCCACTTCCATATATACACTATAGATACAAAAGTATATGGACACCCCCACAAATGAGTGGATTTGGCTATTTCAGCCACACCCAAGGCTGACGGGTATATAAAATCGAGCACACAGCCATAGACAAACGTTAGAATGGCCTTACTGAAGAGCTCTGTGACTTTCAATGTGGCACCGTCATAGGATGCCACCTTTCCAACAAGTCAGTTTGTCAAATTTCTGCCCTACTAGAACTGCCGCGGTCAACTGTAAGTGCTGTTATTGTGAAGTGGAAACTTCTAGGAGCAACAGCGGCTCAGCCGCGAAGTGGTAGGCCACACAACCTCAAAGAACGGGGCCGCCAAGTGCTGAAGTTCATAGCGTGTAAAAATCGCCTGTCAGGGGTTGCAATACTCACTACCGTGTTCCAAACTGCCCCTGGAAGCAACGTCAGCACAATAGCTGTTGGTCGGGAGCTGCTCACCATGCGCAATGCCAAGTGTCGGCTGGAGTGGTGTAAAGCTCGCCACCATTGGACTCTGGAGCAGTGGAAACATGTTCTCTGGAGTGATGAATTACACTTCACCATCTGGCAGATGCCAGGAGAACGCTACCTGCCCGAACGCATAGTGCCAACTGTATAGAATAATGGTCTGGGGCTGTTTTTTCATGGTTCGGGCTAGGCCCCTTAGTTCCAGTGAACTGAAATCTTAATGCTACAGCATACAATGACATTCTAGACGATTCTTTGTGGCAACAGTTTGGGGAAGGCCCTTTTCCTGTTCTAGCTTGATAATGCCGCTGTGCACAAAACGAGGTCCATACAGACATGGTTTGTCGAGATCGGTGTAGATTACTTGACTGGCCTGACCTCAACCCCATCAAACACCTTTGGGATGAATTGGAATGCCGACTTCGAGCCAGGCCTAATCGCCTAACATCAGTGCACGACCTCTCTTGTGATCTTTTTGCTTAATGGAAGCATGTCGTCGCAGCAATGATCCAACATCTAGTGGAAAGCCTTCCCAGAAGCGTGGATGTTTTTATCGCAGCGAAGGGGGGACCAACAGTATATTAATGCCCAGGATTTTGGAGTGAGATGTTCGACTAGCAGATGTCCACATACTTCTGTCCATGTAGTGTAGTTGCTATCTTGCAGGTGTATCCAGAGGCCTTTTTCACTGAAGATATGGCAGTGCTCTCTAAACGCCTGAGCTTAAAATGGAGTCCTATCTTATTTGCTTTGAGGCCCTCCAGGGATAATGGAGTGCAAAGAGGGAGACTGTATTGTACGGAGTCCACACACCCTCCTGATGTGAGGGAACTTTCTGCACCTGCCCTTTGGTATAGCGTGCAAGGAGTTTGGTCTCGTGTACCAAGAACATTGTGCCCCCTTTTTTGCTCAAATCTATCCTTGCCCTCTAAATGTTTAATAACCGTTCTAAACACAACCCTAGGCACATGACAGGGCACTGTGTATATATGGAACGCTGGTGGTGTTGGGGAAGTTGGGGTTTTGGTATCGTTTATGAAAGGAAGACGCTTTTATTACCTCTATTTCTGTACATTTCCCTCAATTATCTTTTTATACAATCTTTGACTTAGGCAAAATTTTAGGCATTGTTTTTTCCAGATTTGGTTCAGATATTTTCTCCGACCCATGCATTGATCACTCACCTTTTTTTTTGCCTTTTGTGTGTTCTCTCTAGAGACAGGTGGCGGGTGAGGTGCAGACCCAGCCACAGGACCGCGTGGTCAACCAGATAGCCATGATGCTGGCCATCATGGGCCTAAGCCTGTCCTACTACAGTGCCAAACGGATGACCGAGAAGGTCCAGAGGCTCCAGAAGAGAAGAGATCCCCATACACCCTGAACCTGGAGAGAAGACGAACCAACGCAGAGATGTTGCGGAGAGGAGACATGGAGATGTCGGTGTCCAGAACAACACCTTTTCACAACCAATCAGTCATAGTCACGTTGTTCACACACTGGAGTTTTACTGGGATCACTCTCAATGCGAGGAGAGTTTGGGGGCTGCTGCTTTTAACGGTATCTTGTTAATTTTTCACACCAATTTGGGGTGTGTGTGTGTGTGTGTGTGTGTGTGTGTGAAGAAAGGCCCACGGTGGGGTTCGTGTGGTCCTGATAAGGTTGGGGGGGGGGGGAGTAAAAAGTACTACCAGCTGTCTATGGTAAGGCTGGGCCTGAGCTTTAGTTGTTGCCAAGGTACATGCGTGCAAGATGCCATCAATACTGTTCTGCGCTAAAAAGGGATAGAAAAATGCCAAACTAATTATTCCAATGTACTGTGAAACTTGCCAGTGCTCCAAGCATATGACTGTGTGTAAAATAACTGAACAGTAATCATTTTTTAAGGGAAGGCTATCTGCATTTGAGATGTATCTGGTAATGACTGAAGGCAGGCCCATAGTGTGAGGAGAAAGCAACTCTCTTAGGTTTTTGTCATTTCTTATAGTTAAATAAAAGTGAGCCATGTGAAGTAGATGTGGAGGAGGAGTCTCAAACTGGTCAATAATTCCACACATGTTTAATATCTGTTAATGTCAGACACAAAAAAAAAACAGTGAAAGTGAAATGCAGTATTTGAACGTTTTAGGAACTTGCTTATCCAAATCTATGAAAAGGCACTTTATCCAAATAACAACTTTGTTTTTCCCACAATGTTTCCAGTTTAATCGATTTGAGTCTTGATAAAGAACATTGGCTTTCTTTAAAGAACTCGATCTGCAATAGCTACTAGGTGTTACCACAGAATATTTTAACTTCAGTAAACGTTGTATGGGTCTACATAAAACTTAAGATTTCATTAATACTGTCACTTTTAGTTTTTTAAAGAATCATAACATGAATGTATATTTCTGTGATGTTTAGAAAAATCAAATAAAGCTGTGACTTGAATGATAAGAACAGGGGCAGTTTAGTAATGATTTTTAAGGTGTTTGGGAATTCTGGAAAAACTGATGTGAACAAGCTCCATTTTATCACAATATTTATCTTTCACTAAGGGAAACTTCTCTTAATCTCTAAATTTCTCTGTGAAATGACGCTGTTGCCACACCAGTTCAACTCAATAGCTGTTTGGTTGGATTTGGCATATTAGACTGTGTCGTAGCACCACTTCCTGTATCATAGGGTGTCTGCAGGAGCATGATGGCTGCACAGAACAGGAAGTGTTCAGGCCTCCAAACAGCCGTTATCTTTTTCATAACTGGGGCATCTGTATCTGTCTGTAGTCTCTGTACCAGTCTGCCCTCAAATCCGTAGCCACTGCTGCACCACTTTAACAGTGGTGGCAAAATCACAGGGCAATGTTTTAATCTATACTGAACAAAAATATAAACAATTTCAAATATTTACCTAGTTACAGTTCATATAATGAAATCGGTCATTTGAAATAAATTCATGAATTCCTAATCTATGGATGTCACATGGCTGGGCAATCTCTGGCAAGTCTCACTTGGGAGACTGGCCCACCCACTGGAGAGCCAGACCCAGCTAAACAGAATTTAGTTTTTCCCCACAAATGGCTTTATTACAGACAAATACTCCTCAATTTCATCAGCTGTCTGGGTGGCTGGTCTCAGACAATCCCGCAGGTGAAGGAGCAGGATGTGGCGGTCATGGGCTGGCGTTGTTACACGGGGTTTGCAGTTGTGATGTTGGTTGGACGTACTGCTAAATTCTCTAAAATGACGGAGGCGGCTTATGGTAGTGAAATTAATATTCAATTCTCTGACAACAGCTCTGGTGGACAATCCTGCAGTCAGCATGCTAATTGCGCGCTCCCACAACTTGAGACATCTGTGGCATTGTGTTGTGTGACAAAACTGCTCATTTTAGTGTCCTTTAATTGTCCCCTGCACAAGATGCACCTGTGTGATGATCATGCTGTTTAATCAGCTTCTTGATATGCCACACCTGTTGGGTGGATGGATGGATTCTTTTGGCAAAGGAGCAATGCTCACTAACAGGGATGTAATCAAATCTTGTGCCCAAATATGCTTTCTTTGCATATGGAACATTTCTGGGATCTTTTTATTTCAGCTCATGAAACATGGGGCCAACACTTTACATTGTTTATATTTTTGTTCATATATTTTGCTGTAACTGTCAGACAGTCACAAATTTGAATTGTTATGTTCTCCAATGGCACTCATTTTAGAATGTGTACAGATTATCCTCTACAGGATCAGTGTCCCTCTGTGGGATGGTTGAGCTAACATAGGCTAATATGATTTGCATGAGGTTGTAAGTAACAAGAACATTTCACAGGACAAAAACATATCTGATATGGGCAGAAAGCTTAAGTTCTTGTTCATCTAACGGCACTGTCCAATTTACAGTAGCTATGACAATGAAAGAATGCCAAGCTATTGTGTGAAGAGAGTGCACAGTTATGAACTTAAATGTATTAATAAGCCAATTAGGCACATTTGGGCAGTCTTGATGCAACATTTTGAACAGAAATACAATGGTTCATTGGATCAGTCTACAACTTTGCACATACACTGCTGCCATCTAGTGGCCAAAATCTAAATTGTGCCTAGATTCCCAAGTCATATATTGGCCTTTCTCTTGCATTTCAAAGAATTTTTTTTTTTTACCCACAAAAAACGTGTTTTTCTTTTATATTATCTTTTGCAAGATCTAATGTGTTATATTCTTCTACATTAATTTCCCATTTCCACAAACTTCAAAGTGTTTCCTTTCCAAATGGTATCAACAATATGCATATCCTTGCTTCAGGTCCTGAGCTACAGGCAGTTAGATTTGGGTGTGTCGTTTTAGGCAAAAATTTGAGAGAAAAAAAGGGTCAAATCCCTAAACAAAATCCATGTTTTGAGATCCTGCCAGCCCAGTATATTTGAGGGATGGAGGTAGACTCATGCACCAGTTAAGCATCAGCAATTCTGAGGCCCCTCCTTGTCTGTTCCATGTTATCTCTACAGAATGTTCTCTTCTATAGCTGGGTAGACTGTATAGAAGCTATGCGTCTTAGATACTTATAGCATGGCCATGTTCGGGAGGGTGAGAGGGTAGTGGTGACTGGTGAGGACTTCAGATAAGAGGGACAGGGGTTGAAAGCTGTTTGTGTACGGCTTGTTGATTCACAAGTCCAGTTCTTTATACAGATTATTTTGAAGAATGCTGAAGAATGTCAGTACTAAATAAGAAAATTGTTTGAATGGCGCCATCAAGAGTTGGCACAATGGATCTGAGGAATAGTTTATTTCCTCATTGTCCCCCTCCTAAAGTTTAGGATGATGAGTATTAAGGAGATAGATATTGAGCTCTGAAAACATGTGAAAGATATAAGAATGTTTTTATGATCAAAGGGTCATTGGTTGCTTGTTGGCTTGCTTGCTTTTAAGTGATGTTTGTCAGAACTAGGAGAAAGTATGTGTTGTTTTAGAATGTTCCATGTTGAATTTGTGTTCAAATAGTTTAGGTTTAACCTGTCACTTAATAGAGAAGTCTGAATTGTCATTGTTTTGGTTGTCTTTTAGAAACCAGTCTGATAGATTAGCCCCTGTTGTTTATGCCCAAGCCACCAATAGCAATAAGGGAACTGTTAACACTTTTAGCAAAATATTGTCGCTTTCCCCCTGAATCATCTTCAGTCAGGCGGATAGCTTGATCAACTGGGGATCACACCAAAATCGCTCTTGTTTATTCGTCGCAAGCCCAGAGAAGGCAGATTGGAGCCTGCTATTCTGCATGATTCCTCCTTAACGAGTCAGGGCGGGGGCGAAAGCTAATGCTAGAGAATGCATGCTCATTGCTCGCTCAGATGCTCTCTGGCAGATGTGATGCCCTGTGACAGGCCAGAGACGGGGCCTCGTTGGGTGACACGTGCCCTTCTGCCCATGGCACGAGATCCTCCCCCTCCGCCCTACGTCCTGTGTCGCCCATCACTGGGCAAAAACACCACTTTGGTGTCTCCATGACGCAAGCCTGGAACAACAAACCTAAAAGAAGCGTTCTCATTGGCTATCCGGTGATGCGTCACAGAAATCAGCCCAGATATGAGCAGCAGAGACAAAGGGATGGGGTTCAGGTTGGTGGGGGAGAAATTCAGGGCTGGGGAAACATCTACTGCTATTATGCTCCAACATGTTTCCTTTTTAACCATAAGGGAGGGAGGAGATCAAAGAATAGCACTTAGGAGAGAAGTGAGAACAAAGTGGTCTAATTGTAACAATTCTTGAGGGATAGGATATGTAAGTTAAGGTTCCAGAAATGGCTTTGTAGATGTTTTGTAGGTATGTAAATTCAACCTCCGATTTCACTCATGTAAAAGTGGCTTAGCTTTGGCTAAAACTGTCAATCGCATGAAGCCAAGGGGTAAAAGGAAAACGTGCAAAAATGCATCCACCTATGTTTGTATCCAATCATTGAAATGCATCCACTTATGTTTGTATCCAACACATTGAACTATTTCTAAATGAAGTAACTATCCCCAGACATTGAAATATGTGTGAATGGTATAGATTTTGTGGTTGCAACGTCAAAAGTTTGTTCTCTGTTGTAGTTGTGTAAAAGACTCTGCCCAAACAGAGCAGTGGAGTTTGAATGAGAAGTATGGAGAGAGTTTTGGGGGAATTTGGTTTGTACTGCCAACACTGAATAATCCACAAGGGTGTCTCTAGGCGGTCTCTAATTGTAAGTCACTCTGGTTAAGCACGTCTGCTAAATGACAAATGTTTCAAATGGCCCTGTCTAGCTCATTAAGTATCGGTCTTCCTCTGTTAGCCCAGCCTCTTTGGCACCAATGTGTGTAAGCACCATATACACCACCCCAAAAGATGGGATGAAGGAAAGGGTGTGTGTTTTCTGCAAATGCTTTGTGGTGCCTGAGTGGGTTGGCCAACCCCAGTCCCTTTCCCTACTAAATTATTTGTTGTATTGCTAGTCCTCTGTTTCTGTGATCATTGATTCTAGTCCTGAGTTTTTGTTATTTCCAAATTGTAACCTGGCTCAAACAAATGGATGAAGTTAACTAACAGCTACTGGGACAGTGAAAAGGCTTGCAAAATGAATACCACTCAAAAGGACACAGTATCTGCTCACAGACATGTACTTATTAATTCTATAAATGTTTTATAGGACCTTTTTATTTTCACATATGCACCCTCGCCCCATCTGGTCAGTCTCTAGAATCCACAGCACGTTGATGGCACCTTAATTGGGGAGAATATCTTTGTGGTGATGACTGGGGCGGAATCAGCGAAATGGTATCAAATACATCAAACACACGGTTTCCAGGTGTTTGATGCCATTCCATTTGCTCAATTCCGGCCATTAATATGAGCCGTTCTCCCCTCAGCAGCCTCCACTGCTAGCAGCAGTGTGGTGGAGCTGAAGAGATGGCGAGATGCACGTGTCGGGCTGGTGCATGTAATGAGTTGGGGTAGAAGTGGGGCTAGTCAGTGCCCGGGTTGACAGTTTGCCAGTGTTGTGACTGCAGTCTGCCACTCTGTCCGGAACACACTGAACTGAGCCCTTCTTTGTCCTTAGGGACAGAAAAGGGGAGTGACTACCTAAACTAGTCCAATAAGACATGCCCATTTTCGTTTTCCGTTGCAAAACATTTTTGCTACGGTGGGCCCTAATGAATACGACCCTGGCGGCATCACCACCACTGTTACTCCATTACCAAGGCACATATCGAGGATCAGTGCACTCTCCCCAATCTTGACATTAGCTGGTGAAATACAAAAATTTCCCTTAGATCATTTCCACCCTCTGCCATGGCAGCCTTTGGCCTGGTGAGCCATTAATATAGGGCAGCATGTTCCCCTTCATAATCTATCTGTTTTTTTTACCATCTCTCTATCACTACTTTTTCATCTGGATTTTGTGAAAGCTGCTTATCTCTCCGGACTCAAACATTTTTTTCTTGTTTATTTATGACCTGTTATGGTGTTTCCATGGTTTTATTAGAACCATGTATGTAAATGTATACATATCTTTTTAGCTTTTTCTTTTTAGACTTGTTAGCTACTGTCTGGTACCTGTTACTGTTAGCTACTGTCTGGTACCTGTTACTGTTAGCTACTGTCTGGTACATGTTACTGTTAGCTACTGTCTGGTACATGTTACTGTTAGCTGCTGTCTGGTACATGTTACTGTTAGCTACTGTCTGGTACATGTTACTGTTAGCTAATGTCTGGTACATGCTACTGTTAGCTACTGTCTGGTACCGGCTACTATTAGCTACTGTCTGGTACCTGTTACTGTTAGCTACTGTCTGGTACCTGCTACTGTCTGGTACCTGCTACTGTTAGCTACTGTCTGGGACCTGCTACTATTAGCTACTGTCTGGTACCTGCTACTATTAGCTCGTGTCTGGTGGATGTTACTGTTAGCTACTGTCTGGTACCTGCTACGGTCTGGTACCTGTTACTGGAAAAAGAAAGCGTACTGGGCATTCTTTTTTACATTTAACTAGGCAAGTCAGTTAAGAACAAATTCTTATTTACAATGACGGCCTACACCGGCTAAACCCCTGAAGACGCTGGGCCAATTGTGTGCTGCCCTATGGGACTCCCAATCACGGCTGGTTGTGAGACAGCCTGGAGTGACACCTCAAGATCTGAGATGCAGTGCCTTAGACCACTGCGCCACTTGGGAGCCCAAGAGCATCAAGATAATAGTTATAAAAGTGATTCTTGGTTAGCTGTAAATCTACCCCAACAATAAACTAAGTCCAGATTGGCCTAAGGACAGAATGGGGTCTTGCCAGTTGTCATCTTTGGCATGGATAACCCCATCCTTAACAAAAATTCCACATGACAAACATCTTATGTCAATGTTGGGCTGGGAAATGTCCTTACAATGTTTCCCTGTTTCTCCGTAAGAATTCATGCACTGAGGTATGTAAGAATGAGCATACTAAACGTGACCATCTGGGTTGCCCTCCCATAACTTCACAGATATCTGTGTATGGATTAGCTAAGCTTAGACAAATCCTTCACCACAGACATGTCATGAAATGAGAGAAAACACAAGGGGCAGAGAGACATTGCAAGGAGATGTTGCTAAACCTGATCAGGAAGCGCTCTGACATGACATGTAACAATTTACTGGGGGAGGATACCTTATGAATGATGTTGAATAAATGCGTTATGAAGGTTGTTCTGAACGATATTGAAACACTGAAAGGTGCTATGACTGGTGTCATAAGTGTTATGAGTATCATCTGTCAGGTACACACTGTCTATTCTCTTAAACCTGGACTCACACCTTGATTCATACTAAAACCTGTTCATAATAATAAATAAACACAAAGAAATGTAGGTCAATTCCATGTTCTTCTTTACAGGTCCTGTCATTTCACAACTGGAAGCGAAGGGAGTTAAAGCAACAGTTGATTGTCTCACAGGCCAGATTTTTTTGGGAATACTGTTTGTCAGAACTTGTGGCTATAGACACTGGTGCCAGGGATAGACAGTGGTTAGAGAATTTTACTCTCCACAAGTTCCCAGTGGAGCGATGTTGAGTATAGCATCAACACAGTCTTATCATTGTGGCTTGCAGTCATTTTAAGATTCCGTTTTCCGTTAAGTCAAATTATATTCCTGTTTCTAAGTAGGGTCATTAGCATTGCACTGTAGATAGGAATGTTGGAGGCTTTGTGTGAATCTCAATGGATTCGTGTAACAAGCCTCTTCACTTTTAATTTGTTACATTGGGGCAGACTAGGTTGCCAGAAGCATTTTAATAAATGTTCTCCCTATCCCCCTCCCTCTCTCCCCTGCTCGCTCTTTCTTTCTCTTTCTAACCAACACACATTTGATATACAGTACCAGTCAAAGGTTTGGACACACCTACTCATTCAAGGGGTTTTCTTTATTTCGACTAGTCAAGACATCAAAAATATGAAATAACACATATCATGTCGTAACCAAAAAGGTGTTAAACAAATCAAAATATATTTTAGATTCTTCAAAGTAGCCACCCTTTGCCTTGATGACAGTTTTGCAAATTCTTGGCATTCTCCCAACCAGCTTACCTGGAATGCTTTTCCAACCGTCTTGAAGGAGTTCCCACATATGCTGAGCATTTGTTGGCTGCTTTTCCTTCACTCTGCGGTCCAACTCATCCCAAACCATCTCTATCGGGTTGAGTTCGGGTGATTGTAGAGGTCAGATCATCTGATGCAGCACTCCATCACTCTCCTTCTTGGTCAAATAGCCCTTACACAGCCTGGAGGTGTGTTGGGTCATTGTCCTGTTGAAAAACAAAAAAACAAATGCCAGTCCCACTAAGTGCAAACCAGATGGGATGGCGTATTGCTGCAGAATAATGTGTTAAATGATGTGGTTAAGTGTGCCTTGAATTCTAAATAAATCACTGACTGTGTCACCAGCAAAGCACCCCCACAGCATCACACCTCCCTCCATTCTTCACGGTGGGAACCACACGTGCGGAGATCATCCGTTCACCTACTCTGCGTCTCACAGAGACGCTGCGGTTGGAACCAAAAATCGCCAAATTTGGACTCATCAGACCAAAGGACAGATTTCCACCGGTCTAATGTCCATTGCTCGGGTTTCTTGGCCCAAGCAAGTCTCTTCTTCTTATTGGTGTCCTTTAGTAGTGGTTTCTTTGCAGCAATTCGACCATGAAGGTCTGAGTCACGCAGTCTCCTCTGAACAGTTGATGTTGGGATGTATCTGTTACTTGAACTCTGTGAATCATTTATTTGGGCTGCAATAACTCTGGGTCTTTCATTTCTGTGACGGTTCTCATTAGAGTCAGTTTCATCATTGCGGTTGATGGTTTTGGCGACTGCACTTGAAGAAACTTTCAAAGTTCTTGACATTTTCCAGATTGAATGACCTTCATGTCTTAAAGTAATGATGGACTGTCATTTCTCTTTGCTTATTTGAGCTGTTCTTGCCATAAAATGGACTTGATCTTTTACCAAATGGGGCTATCTTCTGTATACCACCCTTCTGTATACCACCCAGCAAAATCTCACTACAAGCCAAAGACTTAAAACACTAAAATGACGAGACAAAACACAACTGTCAAAACCCAACTGATTGGCTCAAATGCATTAAGAAGGAAAGAAATTCCACAAATGAACTTTTAATAAGGCACACCTGTTCATTGAAATGCATTCCAGGTGACTAACTTATGAAGCTGGTTGAGAGAATGCCAAGAGTGTACAAAGTTGTCCTCAAGGCAAAGGGTGGTTACTTTTGAAGAGATTTGTTTAACCCTTTTTTTGGTTACTACATGATTCCATATGTGTTATTTCATAGTTTTGATATCTTCACTGTTAATTCTACAATATAGAAAACAGTAAACAAAAAAAAAATAAGAAAAACCCTTGAATGAGTAGGTGTGTCCAAACTTTCAACAGTTTCTCTGCCTGTTTAGTTCTCTAGGCTACAGCAGCAACCGTTTGCTTTGTCCAGCGCAGTTCAAAGAGTTTACTGAAAAGTCTCTGCAAAGTGGGAGCAGGATGTGGCTTGCCAGGGAGATAAGCGAAGCCAGTTTAAAAAATAGTTTTTGTTTTTTTGTATTTAACCTTTATTTAACTAGGCAATTCAGTTAAGAACAAATTCTTATTTACAATGACGGCATACACCTGCCAAACCCGGACGACGCTGGGCCAATTGTGGGCCACTTTATGGGATAACCCAATCACGGCCGGTTGTGATACAGCCTGGATCTTTCCCCCTTGACTAAAACATGTAATTTTCAATAGCTGACCTATACAGAACCTACCTAGCCCACATACCCTTTAGGAAGACAGCCTAGTTTCTACAGTAGGGTAGGATCCAGTTGATTTGGTTATGACATGACAGTAGCACTCACTCACTCACACCTGCTACATGTGACTTATATTTGTTTTAATACGATCAAATGGAACCACACCCTATACTTCTTGTCAGCCTAGTTACAGAAAGGTTTACATTATACTTGCAGGACATATACTTAGAATGTACGGTTTCTATGGATCTTGAGCAAAGGCAAGCAATAGTTTTAGCTCAGAGAGTGGTGGCTATAGAGTAGAACTTCACCTGTATATACTGTACATGTGGTAGAATCTAACATACTGCTAAACTGCAGATTCAGGGACTTGGTAGTCTCTACTAATGGTACTAGAACCATTTCACCCCCTGGGAGGCTGGGCCTATTTTGGGCTGTGGCACCAATGCCTTTTATTACTGTGTGGCTGAGGTGGTTGTGGTTAGCACAACTTGCCATAACCCCTCATTATGCAATTACAGTCTTTCATTGGGGTGGTAATACTCACATTGCTTCATAAACTGAGGATTTTTCTCACAACATCCATCGCTACAACAACATTCCCCTCTATATAAAAATGAAGGACAGCAGTAAGCAATGATCATTGTATAACCATTGTGCAGTATATAGCACTCCCAAGGCCAGTCAGTCTTTTCCCCAAAATGAGTGACAAAGAGTGACATTGCTGAGTGCTCTGGTTTCCTCACTGCTGACAAAGGGGAAAACAAAGGCACATAGTCCGCCGGGATTGGGTGGGTTTTGTATTGGGCGGCAGGGTAGCCTAGTGGTTAGAGAGTTGGATTAGTAACCGGAAGGTTGCAAGTTCAAACCCCTGAGCTGACAATCTGTTGTTCTTCTCACTGTTCCTAGGCCGTCATTGAAAATAAGAATTTGTTCTTAACTGACTTGCCCAGTTAAGTGGAGTGGAGTTTCTCTACCCAGGCACTTCTCCCTTGAGTGATTTATTCCACACCAGCGCTGGTTTATTTAAGAAAGCACATTTGAAGGGGACAGGCGCAGACGGCCATTTGAGAGACATCGGATCAGACCCGTGTGTAGGGAAGGCATGCCGAGGGAGAGGCATTGGTGTTCACCCGGGGAGAGTAGCCAAATGTGAGCAGCAGCAGGGAACTCTATAAGTGGGCCCAAAGGATTTACAGCCATTCACTGGATGCCGATACCTATGGGCCGAGTTGCCTCCTTATTGGTCCAGAGAGCTGTCAATCGTGAATATGTTTAAAAGCAGAAGAGATGCCAACACAGAGTCTCTCAGTTCACTGTGGGCTATTTTGCAACTGCGACCCCCGAATCTCCCCCCGTTTTTTTTCCCTCAACAAGCTGGCAAATTAGTGCAAAAGGTCATTCCAGCTTGCCCAGGAACACAGGAACACAAGTGTGCACCCCAGTAAACTCCACTGAAAATAAACACCCCCCACAAAGGTTGAGCTGCTTTCCCCAGCCAAACCTGACGCCAATGTTCTCTTTTGACCTGCCAGAAACATTATGGTGATATGAATGTATGCCAGTTGTGACAGAGGAGCAATCCCTGAAGGACTATTAGTTATCCTAGAAGGCCAACAAGAGAACTTCTATTGCATTGCATCTAAAAAGAGAGTAATGGTAAAATATACATCGATATAGTGCTTCTTACAAGCACTGGCAAATTGGAGTGCTTTTTACAAGCTCTCCCAAGTGTTTGTAGTTCTATGTAAGAGGGGTGAAAGTTACTCAGGGGCTTGACTTTAAGTGACAACATTTTACCAGGAGTATGAGAAATGCTCCAGCTCGCAGCCTGGACTCGCGGAGGTTAAGGTGCAAGTCGCTGCATGCCTCATGCCTATGGAGACTGGCTAGGATTTAATTATGCAGACGTTTCCCTTGCATGTCAACAAGTTCACATATACATATATAGTTGAAGTCGGATGTTTACATACACCTTAGCCAAATAAATTTAAACTCAGTTTTGCCCAATTCCTGACATTTAATCTAATTAAAAATTCCCTGTCTTAGGTCAGTTAGGATCACCACTTTATTTTCAGAATGTGAAATGTCAGAATAATAGTGGAGAGAGTGATTTATTTCAGCTTTTATTTCTTTCATCACATTCCCAGTGGGTCAGAAGTTTACTTACACTCAATTAGTATTTGGTAGCATTGCCTTTAAATTGTTTAACTTGGGTCAAATGTTTCGGGAAGCCTTCCACAAGCTTCCCACAATAAGTTGGGTGGATTTTGGCCCATTCCTCCTGACAGAGCTGGTGTAACTGAGTCAGGTTTGTAGGTCTCCTTGCTCGTACACGCTTTATCAGTTCTATGGGATTGAGGTCAGGTCTTTGTGATGGCCACTCCAATACCTTGGCTTTGTTGTCCTTCAGCCATTTTGCCACAACTTTGGAAGTATGCTTGGGGTCACTGTTCATTTGGAAGACCCATTTGCGACCAAGCTTTAACTTCCTGACTGATGTCTTGAGATGTTGCTTCAATATAACCACATAATTTTCCTCCTCATGATGTCATCTATACTGTGAAGTGCACCAGTTCCTCCTGAAGCAAAGCACCCCCTACAACATGATGCTGCCACCCCTGTGCTTTACGGTTGAGATGGTGTTCTTCGGCTTGCAAGCATCCCCCTTTTTCCTCCAAACATAATGATGGTCATTATGGCCAAACAGTTCTATTTTTGTTTCATCAGACCAGAGGACATTTCTCCAAAAAGTATGATCTTTGTCCCCATGTGCAGTTGCAAACCGTAGTCTGACTTTTTTTATGGTGGTTTTGGAGCAGTGGCTTCTTCCTTGCTGAGCGTCCTCTCAGGTTATGTCGATATGGGACTCGTTTTACTGTGGATATAGATACTTTTGTACCGGTTTCCTCCATCATCTTCACAAGGTCCTTTGCTGTTGTTCTGGGATTGAATTGCACTTACTGCATCAAAGTACATTCATCTCTGGGAGACAGAACTCATCTCCTTCCTGAGCGGTGTGACGGCTGCGTGGTCCCATGGTGTTTATACTTGCGTACTATTGTTTGTACAGATGAACGTGGTACCTTCAGGCTTTTGGAAACTTCTCCCAAGGATTAACCTTTTTTCTGAGGTCTTGGCTGATTTCTTTTGATTTTCCCATGATGTCAAGCAAAGAGGCACTGTGTTTGAAGGTGGCCTTGAAATACATCCACAGGTACACCTACAAATGACTCAAATGATGTTGATTAGCTTCTAATGCCATGACATAATTTTCTGGAATTTTCCAAGCTGTTTAAAGGCACAGTCAACTTAATGTATGCAAACTTCTGACCCACTGGAATTGTGATGCAGTGTATTGTAAGTGAAATAATCTGTCTGTAAACAATTGTTGGAAACATTACTTGTGTCATGAACAAAGTAGATGTCCTAACCGACTTGCCAAAGCTATCGTTTGTTAACAAGAAATGTGTGAAGTGGTTGAAAAACAAGTTTAAATGACTCCAACCTAAGTGTATGTAAACTTCAGACTTCAACTGTAGGCTACATACATTTCACGTCAAGGTGGACAAGATGGGGGAAGGTTAATAATGTAACTCACAGGGGCTCTAAGGGGGGAGGGGCGGGAAGGCTGGCCAGTGTTTGAGTTTACCTCTACAGATCAGTAGCTGGGGCCTTGAGGAATGTATCCTATGTTTGTAGTGACTCTGTGAGTGGTCATTATTGTGATGGAAAGGGCACTTATGTCAGCCATTTAGGCTCTCACCCAGAATGCTCCATTGTTTACTCCCTCAATCTCTTTACCTTTCATCCAGGCTTATTTTTGCCTCCTGATTTATTGGTTACGTTGAGTGAGAGGTTGTTACTCTGGCACCACCCGGCCAGGTCTCTGACCTCCTCCCTATAGGCTGTCTCGTCGCTGTCGGTGATAAGGCCTACCACTGTTGTGTCATCTGCAAACTTAATGATGGTGTTGGAGTCGTGCCTGGCTACGCAGTCGTGGGTGAACAGGAAGTACAGGAGGGGACTGAGCATGCACCCCTGAGGGGCTCCAGTGTTGATGATCAGCGTGGCAGATGTGTTGCTACCTACCCTCACCATCTGGGGGCGGCCCGTCAGGAAGTCCAGGATCCAATTGCAGAGGGAGGTGTTCAGTCCCAGGATCCTTAGCTTAGTGATGAGCTTTGAGGGTACTATGGTGTTGAACGCTGAGCTGTAGTCAATGAATAGCATTCTCACGTAGGTGTTCCTTTTGTCCAGGTGGGAAAGGGCAGTGTGGATGGAGTGCAATAGAGATTGCATCATCTGTGGATGTGTTTGGGCGATATGCAAATTGGAGTGGTTCTAGGGTTTCTGGGATAATGGTGTTGATGTGAGCCATTACCAGCCTTTCAAAGCACTTCATGGCTACGGACGTGAATGCTATGGGTCTGTAGTAATTTAGGCAGGTTTCCTTAGTTTTCTTGGGCACAGGGACTATGGTGGTTTGCTTGAAAGATGTTGGTATTACAGACTCAATCAGGGACATGTTGAAAATGTCAGTGAAGACACCTGCCAGTTGGTCAGCACATGCCCGGAGCACACGTCCTGGAAATCCATCTGGCCTCGCGGCCTTGTGAATGTTGACCTTTTTAAAGGTCTTTCTCACATCAGCTACGGAGAGTGAACCAAACAGAATGGGTGGCATGTTGGTGACTGATGGTGGTCCATTAGGGCCTAGAGACTAGAAAGGAGCTGGGGTTTGATTAGGAATTCAGATAACGAAAGGGAGAGGGAAAAGGGACAAGCGCAGATGTTTTGACATCTGCAAAGGTCCTCATACCAATTTAGAGGTGTATGGAAGTGGATACTTTGCGCACAGCCATAAACAATGACTGGTTTTACAGTAGCCCATGGTGTGTGGGTATTCTGCTAACTCTGAGATGCATTCTGGGTAATGGACCATGGTGTATGTGAATGCACGGTGAGTCATCAGATGACTTCAGTTTGGTTGGAGTTTTTTGGTTTTGAGGTGATGAGCGAAACGCACCATACATCGGTAGTCTGAGGATCCGTGTGTGTGTGGATAAAGAGATGGGTTTGGGATAAAGTACCTCAAAGATGTGTTGATCTGTTAGTCATTATTCTCCAGGGACACATCAGCTGTCCGAGAGATGATACCAACACAAAATGGGCTTGTATATCCCTTAGCCTACAGATCAACGTACTCTTCATATAACATATTTGAGGCAATAATGTGCTTTTCTCAAGGCTATACAGTACATTGTCCTAGTGGAGATTTCTAACCCCAACCCATGACTCCAACGCTCTTAAATTGTCTCACTGTCTCTTCAGTCTCCAAGTCGTTAGTCACGTTTGTCATGGTGTGACTGTGTCCCTTACTGAATAAAGCCTAGTAGAGAGAAACAGAGATGCCCTAATGTCCAGGGTCACAGATCTCCAGCAGGCTAAGGTGACCCACCACAGACCACCATCAGTCATCAACATGCCACCCATTCTGTTTGGTTCACTTTCCTATGTAAGCATTTTTTGTCTTGATAAAGAATCCAAACACAAGAAGCCTATTATCTATCTACACGGAGCGTACAAAACATTAGGAAGACATTCTAATATTGAGTTGGGATCTCGAATGTTGTCCACCAGGTAATGAAGCCAACCCCCATGACTTTAGGAGTGCAGGAGGGATCTGACGGCGTAGGCGGGGCTTCCCTCGATAGGAGATGGATAGGTGTGATGTGGGATAGCTTCAACCAGGAGACCAGGAACCACCGGCCTGAGGAGGGAAACATGAAAAGAGGGTGAGATCTGGTAGTTAGTGTGGAGCTGTAATCTATATGTCACCTCGTTGACCCTCCTTAAGGACCTTGAACGGCACCACAAACCCGGGGGCTCAGCTTCTTACATGGCAGGCGAAGTGGGAGGTTCCTGGTGGAGAGGCAGCCACGATCACCAGGATGGAACATGGGAGCCTTACTGCAGTGGCGAATCCGCCTGCTCCGCCTTCAGGTGGCAGATGGTGCGCTGGAGCCTCCTGTGGGCATTGTTCCAAACTTCTTCTGCGCGCCTGAACCACTTTTCCACCGCAGGAGCTTCGGTCTGGTTCAGGGTCCACGGAGCCAAGGTTGGCTGATAACCAAGAACACACTGAAAGGGAGTCAGCCCAGTGGAGAAGTGACGCAATGAATTCTAGGCATACTCCACCCAGTGAAGGAATCGGGCCACTCCCTCTGCAGGTCCTGGCAGTGACTCCTCAGAAACCTCAGCACAGCTCCTGGTTCATGATAAGCTGTAGACCACACTACCTACCGAGAGAGTTCTCATCTGTATTCTCCGTAGCTGTTTACATACCACCTCAGTCAGAGG
Source organism: Oncorhynchus clarkii lewisi (assembly GCF_045791955.1). Taxonomy (NCBI): domain Eukaryota; kingdom Metazoa; phylum Chordata; class Actinopteri; order Salmoniformes; family Salmonidae; genus Oncorhynchus; species Oncorhynchus clarkii. Next base: position 29,311,044 of record NC_092148.1, read on the forward strand.
TTGGCACTAAGATAGCATTGAATGAGCTGTATTCCACCATAAGGAAACAAGAAAACGCTCACCCAGAGGTGGCACTCCTAGTAGCTGGGGACTTTAATGCTGGGAAACGTAAATCAGTTTTACCAAATTACTATCAGCATGTTAAATGTGTGACATTGGTCAGATGAATCAGATGCTAAGCTACAGGACTGTTTTGCTATCACAGACTGAAATATGTTCCGGGATTCTTCCAATGGCATTGAGGATTACACCACATCCGTCATTGGCTTCATCAATAAGTGATGACGTCATCCCCACAGTGACCGTACGTACATACCCCAACCAGAAGCCGTGGATTACAAGCAGCATTCGCACTGAGCTAAAGGGTAGAGCTGTAGTCACCTGGAATTAATTTAAATTAACAGGTGTGCCTTGTTAAAAGTTAATTTGTGGGTTTGATGGGTTTGAGCCAATCAGTTGTGTTGTGACAAGGTAGGGGTTGTATACAGAAGATAGCCCTATTTGGTAAAATACCAAGTCCATTTTATGGCAAGAACAGCTCAAAATGTGTGGTTCCCACCATGAAGCATGGAGGAAGAGGTGTGATGGTGTGGGGGGGCTTTGCTTATGACACTGTCAGTGATTTATTTAGAATTCAAGGCACACTTAACCAGCATGGCTACCACATCATTCTGCAGCGATTCACCATCCCATCTGGTTTGTGCTTAGTGGGACTACCATTTGTTTTTCAACAGGACAATGATCCAAAACACACCTCCAGGCTGTGTAAGGGCTATTTGACCAAGAAGAAGAGTGATGGAGTGCTGCATCAGATTACCTGGCCTCCACAATCACTCAACCTCAATCCAGTTGAGATGGTTTGGGATGAGTTGGATCACAGAGTGGAGGAATAGCAGCCAACAAATGCTCAGCATATGTTGGAACTCCTTTAAGACTGTTGGAAAAGCATTCCAGGTGAAGCTGGTTGAGAGAATGCCAAGAGTGTGCAAAGCTGTCATCAAGGCAAAGGGTGGCTACTTTGAAGAATCTAAAATCTAAAATCTATTTAGATTTGTTTAACACTTTTTTGGTTACTACATGATTCCATATGTGTTATTTCATAGTTTGATGTCTTTACTATTATTATACAATGTAGACAATAGCAAAAATAAAGAAAAATACACTGAATGAGTATGTGTGTCCAAATGTACTTTTATTTAACTAGGCAAGTCAGTTAACAACAAATTCTTATTTACAATGACGGCCTACTGGGGAGCAATGGGTTAACTGCCTTATTCAGGCAGTAGTTTATGTGTCGGAGGCCTAGGGTCAGTCTGTTATATCTGGAGTATTTCTCCTGTCTTATCCGGTATCCTGTGTGAATTTAAGTATGCTCTCTTTAATTCTCTCTTTCTCTCTTTCTCTCTCTCGGAGGACCTGAGCCCTAGGACCATGCCTCAGGATTACCGGGCATGATGATTCATTGTTGTCCCCAGTCCACCTGGCCGTGCTGCTGCTCCAGGTTCAACTGTTCTGCATGCGGCTATGGAACCCTGACCTGTTCACTGTGATTACTATTATTTGACCATGCTGGTCATTTATGAACATTTGAACATCTTGGCCATGTTCTGTTTAATCTCCACCCGGCATAGCCAGAAGAGGACTGGCCACCCCTCATAGCCTGGTTCCTCTCTAGGTTTCTTCCTAGATTTTGGCCTTTCTAGGGAGTTTTTCCTAGCCACCGTACTTCTACACCTGGGTTTTAGGCTGGGTTTCTGTACAACACTTTGATATATCAGCTGATGTAAGAAGGGCTATAGAAATATGTTTTATTTGATTCAGGGGCAGAACGACAGATTTTTACCTCGTCAGCTCGGGTATTCGATCCACCAACCTTTCAGTTACTGGCCCAACGCTCTAACCACTAGGCAACCTGCCGCCCCTTATGACTGGTACTGTATATACATACACACATTGTATATCGTTCCAAAATGCCATCCTGGGCCAATCAAAAGATTAATTTTCATAACTGAATTGTTCATTTTCATTTCAAGTAAAACAATCTAAGAACAACTAATGTTTACATCACAATGCCCTATGGATCTATGTTAAAGGTGGCTCTGCCTGCCATGATGAGAGCAGAGGGCAGAGAGCAGAGGCTTTCTCCCTCTCTGTGATCACATTGAACACATACACATCCACACTGCGACATGTGCGTGTCTGGAGGAAGACGAGGTAGGAGGGAAGCTCTGGGATGTGTGTGTGTGTGGATGGAACTCTGTGTTCTGTACATTTTGTTCTACATTTAGGGTAGCGCTTCATGCCCAGAGCTAAGAGGAGTGACATGGCTCCCTGTCGCCAAGTGGTGGTGGGATGTGGAAATGCATCTGCCCTGAGCCCTCGAGGTTAAAATGTACTGTACATACATACACACATATGTACACAAAAAGGCAGGCAAGCAGGCACACACGTGTACACACACACAGTATGTTATACATTTACTGATGTTCCTAGTCCCAGGAATTAGATGACCTATTACGATTACTGCTATGTGGTTGGACTTTACTTGTCGACATATGGAGAGGCAGGCATTGTTCCATAAACATTGATTTGTGAACATTTACTCGCAAAGCTTGATATGATACTCTCCATACTAATAATGTCACCCCAACATCCTTCCTTCGATTACTTTAGACTTTTAAAGAGGAAATCAGCAGTTGCTACATGTTTGGGCTTATAAACGAATGACATGTACCTATTGATTGTTGAAGAATATCACTTATAAATGCCTCATGAGCTTAGTTCAACTGTCAAAATATAAGCTTTGTTTGTAAACAAAGTAAACGTGAACAAACACTATAAGGCCGCCAAAACAAGGTTAAAACTATAACTCTGTCTATGAATTTGAGAGTGGTTACATTTCTCCAGCCCCACCCCACAGTTTTTTTTACCGAAACAGGGGCAGGGTCAATGCTTTGTTATTGTTTCAACTGCGGATTGCCCCTTTAAGCGGACATGTACCAGAAAGTAAGCGACTGTCAAGGTGTAACACACTTCATCCATGCAGGGTCCTTTATAACTTTTTTTTAGCCGACATACACATGCAACATCCCCTTAAACAATCAGCAAAAATAGTATTTGGTGTTTCTTCTCCTCAAAATTCTCAGCCCACCACAATTGAATTTTGGTTTGGTAGCCTCATACATACACACCGGTTTCAACTGGTTTCATACCCCATATGTAATAACATAAAGGGTAAAGCATCCTGAGGCAAGGAGCAGTGGTAAAACAGGATAAGGTAAATCAATACATTCTTATCCATAAAGTCAAACAAAAAAATAAGTGTGAAATATAAAAGTTTAGACTTCCTGAGTCACCTAGTGGCCATGAAAGGCAATGCCCAAAGGATGTACTACACATGTAAGATCCTTCATACGTTCGTTGTTATCACAGATCTAAATTGGTTGGATTGGTCAAAGTAATACGGTGGTAACCTTGCTTACACCAATCCAATCACTTAAAGATCAGCGATAACTTCAAGGAAGGGAAGAAGGAATGATGCATTGCACATCTAATGGAATAAGGCCCATGTGAGATTGAGCGCAAGGTAAAGGGAAACTCAATGCTGCTTCTTTCACCTCCAGATGGCAAGTGCCATCAGGTCAGTCTGACGTCTTAGGATTGATTTAGGATGGAGCTAAGTGGAGGGTTATGGCCTATAGTCTATAAGGAGACAATGCATGAACTAGAAGGCCCATATAGCCTACAATACATAGCTTAGGCTACATGCCTACAGTATGAGTGAGTTTGATCATTCCTTGACTAGAACTGGATACAGTTGACGTCGCCCCTAGATACGTTAACTAAATTATGTTTGAGCTGATCTGCGCAGCATTTACCATGAATGTGATCTCTGCTCACATCAGGGAAAATGCCTTAGAAAGGCAGCAGTGTTGGGTGTATAGTGCACTGCTCCATAACACACCTTCGGATTGAATCCCAGCCTAAATCCATAATAACTGCAGGAGTTGATTTGCTGTGCCAGTAGTCTCCCTGTTGAATGATGCAGATGGAACTTTAATGTAGAAGGACACAACCATTCAGCAGATGATCAGGTGCAGCAAACACTAACAACACACTGTGAGTGGAGGGGATCAGTGAGTTTTAGGCCTGTATAACGTTCACAGGTTAGCAGTGAAAAACCTTGTGCCCTAATGAATACGACCCAGGTAAATATTTGGGTATCTCCATCTCAGGAGGAAATCCAACCCCGGGCAGCCATGAGATCAGTGGCTGCTGTTCAAACAGGAAACATCCATCAGCAGTCAAGCCTATATTGTGTTCCTGTGTGTGTGTGCGTGTGTGTGCGTGCATGCGTGCGTGTGTACGTGCCTCTCCCATACAAGCCCATACATTATTGAAGTTTATCTTAGAAGTATGCAATCCCCTCATTAAAGCGGAACTCTATATGGTAATCAAAACTGGCAACACGAGAACTACAGGTATGCTAAGATTACACCACTGTGTAGTATAATCAAGATTATCGTCAAGGCTGCCAATATTACATTGTTTAACAGTCTGATGGCCTTGAGATAGAAGCTATTTTTCAGTCTCTCTGTCCCAGTTTTGATACATCTGACCTCGCCTTCTGGGTGGTAGCGGGGTGAACAGGCAGTGGCTCGGGTGGTTGTTGTCCCTGATGATCTTTTTGGCCTTCCTGTGACATTGGGTGCTGTAGGTGTCCTGGACGGCAGGTAGTTTGCCCCCGGTGATGCGTTGTGCAGACTGCACCACCCTCTGGAGAAGCCCTGCGGTTGTGGGCGGTGCAGTTGCCGTACCAGGCGGTGATACAGCCAGACAGGATGCTCTCAATTGTGCATCTGTAAAAGTTTGTGAAGGTTTTAGGTGACAAGCCAAATTTCTTCAGCCTCTTGAGGTTGAAGAGGCGCTGTTAGGATTGAGGCAATGTTTACTATGATTGTGATTGGTGTATGCAAAACTTTACAACACTTTTTTTTGGTAATAAATTAGAAAGAAAATTAGAAAAACATTTTGTTAGATGATAGATAATGAAACTTTGAAAAACTGTTAGAAGAGTTTATTAAAATGTGTCAGAAACATATTTTCTTTAAATATCTGGTTGTATTATGCTCAGTATTCAATGAAACCGTATAGGTCATCAAAGCTTTATGATATCTGTCTCCATCTACATTACACTGGCAAGCCCTCCTCAGGTTGCCAACAAACCAGTACTTGAAAACCAGCTCTCCAAGGAAGTGAACAGGTAAGGATTGGAGTTTGCAGTTTGTGTACAAACGCACTAAAAGTAAATTAGGTAGATGATTAAAAAAATAAACAAGAAAGACATGATACAGTGTTGTCACTCGACACTTTTCAAATGCATCTGGAGTCCAATAAGTACTCTACTCTTTAGTCACCCCACCCTAACAAAACTATACGTGTATCGACGTACATGTTGCGATGGTACAACTTCATTTGGTAGCAGTAGTCTGCCCTGAACTTTCTGCCATAATTGTGCCAAATGTTATACTGAGCTGATCTTGCTTGTCGTCTACCACATGATAACGTGTGACAGAAATGAACAACAATCAATTAGGAGGAAGATTAAGCCCTGTGTACTGATCTACTGAACAGGAGCATCATTGGGCTTTGGGCCTGTCTTCTCATAATGTTGGTCAAATGGGACATACACTCTAATCAGTATCAGAGTGTAACGGGCATCTAAATATGGCACCAGTGTGGAGCCACCGCCCACTGGGTTAGGGTTACAGCGTCCAGTCTAGCGGTGCCATCCGACAATGGCCCACTACCTCTGGGAAAGAGCCCTGCTGAAAAATACATGAGGAAACCCACACCTGTTTCCAGGTAACCGATGCAGCCTGAATCCTGAACCGTGACGGTGTGTGTGTGGTTGCGTACATGCATGGGGTTGTGTGTGTGTGTGTGTGTGTTCACATTGGCAACTGCTTGATTCCTCTAACTGATCAGATGCTTCACAGGGATGTTACCAGCAACCCGTGTTCCTGACAAGAGTCATTGACAATCTAATCAGGATACAACATGAAACAGCACAGGCCTACAACACTCTAGACAGGCCTAGAGTGAGTCAGGTCAAAGTTCCGTTGAGGCTGAGTCGTTGTCTAAGAGCTGGAAGTGTACGAATGGGAAAAGGGCATTAGCCAAACTGAGAAGACCTGAAGAGGGGACTTGGTGGAGGGCGGTCTGCCTCACAAAGCTGTGAGGCCTTACTGAGAGTTGTTTCAACAGTTCTAGAGGTCTTTTAGGGTGAACAAGCATGAATCCCATATGGAAAGTGTACAAGAGCAAAGTGCTGAAGACCCTGAACCCGGACCAAGAGGAGTACACAGAGGAAGAGGTAGAGAATATAAAAAGCTTATCTTTCATCTGCAGATTTCCCCTGCAGATGTCTTGTTCTGTGATCTAAAAGGTACAACTAATCCTAAATCAGCTCTCCTACCCTGAGACGCTTGATACACACAACCTCTCATTTAGGATCGCTGTGGCTTCTCACAGCGACAGATCTGTTGGTTTGCTTATTCATTGTTGTTGAAGTTTGACTTATATCATTTTGTTTCCGCTCACAAAGGCTTATTTCTGCTGGAACTTTGAGGAAACTACAGAGCAGTTCCTCTTGTGCTTTGTTATAGTTTTGGCCAAAACATGCTAATCACTGTAGCATAGGCTTTCAATTACAAATTCGAAACCCAAATCGCTGCTATAGTACTCTGTCTGCAGTAGCTACTGGTTTATTCATATGAACTTTCACCCACCCCTCGTACTGTAACCTATGTTAGCTAATATGATAGACAAGCTATCAGTGCTATCAGACATACTATCAGGTTAAAAAAAATCCAAGGGTCTTTGGATGATTGAGTTCTCAGGATTTTTTCTCGTCTCGACACCCCCGATGTGTCCGGGGTTGGTACAGGCTGTTGGAACAAGGATGACCCAGTTCTTCGGAACGTCGGGAAACCTGATCCCGAACTGGAGCTGCGTACACGGATTAGATGGCATTCCAGTGACAGGGGATTAGACAGACGAAGACAGAAAGCCCCCATATTCAGAGTAGGAGTGCTGATCTAGGATCAGTTTTGCCTTGTAGATCATAATGAATAATATTACATTTCATTATTATGTCCTTGACATGGTGGCAGGGCTTGTGTGAAGGATACTGCGTTAGAATGATGTCTGAAAACATCGCTTACTTAGAGTTCTTTGAGTTATGGGGGGACTTAAGCTGTCATCGTTCTTACTGTATGTCTGAAACAAGCGAAGAATATTTACCCTCTTGGAAATGAACTCTGTGGCAGCTTTTTCTATTCTTAAAGTGAATACAGAAATACAGTAGGCTGTATATTCTCCCTCAGTTTTTTGTCTTCGGCATAATGGATTAAAAGGAATCCACAGGGATTACTCCAATCTGACTTCTTCAATATAGTAAATGATGTTGCTACAAATGAGGATTTTGTGTTCCATTTGGGCACTGTCCAGCATTTTCAATTACAGACTTTTCCTTGACATTTTCTGTGTAATTATTTTTCTGGAAATTGCTTGTAGTGTCTATATTAACCCACTAGAGGGCAACCACTACCAATAAATCGAATGCACTGAAAAGCAGGGTCGCCGAGTACAGCATGTGTTTTTACACAGAGCTCAATACTTCACTACCAACACTGCTGTGCTGAGGCTGACAATATACATGTGTGATGGTCATTGCTGGGCTTGTGTTCCCAGGTCAATAATGCAGAGATTGACATGAGCCCTGTCCAGGAGGATGAGGGGCCCAATGCAGTGTCTCAGCTGGCCAAGAGAGTAAGCACACACACACACACACACACACACACACACACACACACACACACACACACACACACACACACACACACACACACACACACACACACACACACACACACACACACACACACAGAGACACGGCATGGAACTTAATGCAGACGTTACACATGAATCACATTCCGAAGGATTGGCATTGGACAGTGCTCCAGCGCACGCACACACACACACACACACCTTTGACACTGTGTTCAGGTGCAGGGTGCTGGGGCTAAAGGCTGGAACAGAATGTCAGCTCTCTTCAACAAAGAGGATGAGCACCAGCTATTGGAGGAGACTGAGAGCCCGCCTGTCCCAGACCAGTCAGTGGGACTCTACTCTTCTACACAGCTCTCTATTCCCCTGCCCACTCCTCTTCCACCTCCTCTTCCTGAACATGGGAATGTCAGCCATGTCTAATGAATTAATGCTTAATTAAATACATAAATAAATAAATAAAGTAATTATATTAATTGAGTTAAACATATAATGATACACAAAATGACGGTCCCCCTCCATCCCTTGTATCCCCAGTCCACTAGCAGTGACGCCTGAGGAGCCGCAGAGACCGGCCAGACCCTCCGGATTCTGGGGTAGCTTCGCCACCAACTGGAAACAAATGGCCGCCTCAAAACAGGCTGAAGCCGCAGCAAACGAGACGGGCACGATGGAGGAGGGTCAGGAGGCGGCAGGGGAGGGAGGTGGTGAGGGAGGGGGGGAGAGTTTCCAGGGGGAGAACACGGAGGGAGAGCAGAGTCAAGATGGAGGAGGAGGGAGCAACACCAGCTTCTCCAGATACGCCATGCTTGGAGGAGGGAGCGAGAACACGCCCTTCAAGTGGAACTTTGTCACAGGCAAGCTGGCTGAGTTGAAGACCAAGAGCATGTCTGGCCAGGAAGACTAACAAGCCAGCTGTAAGGGGGTGGGATGGGGTCTGGGGCAGGGGTTGAGTGGGGTCAGGGGATGAGGGGGTACATGGGGCCGAATGCCCTCCTAGCCTAGCCTGGTCCCAGATCGGTTGATGCTGTCTTGTAAACATTGCATGACTTTGACCATAGGAGTTGGCAAAGCAGCATGAACAGATCTGGGACCAGGCTCCTCCTAACCAGTTATCATATTCATTCTACTTGCTCAGGTGTAGATTGTACCCACCACACCAACACCAGTAGCAATTGACTTTTCAGATCTAAGGGAGTGTATAGGGAATAGGGACTAGGGGTCGATATGGAATTTAGCTCTCACCTCCCTTTCCATACCTTCTCCATAGTGTTGAACTGTACAGCATTTGAACAAGCGCTGGCACCCATACAGTAAATGGCATTTAGTTCATGTCATAAGACTCATACCTGAAAATGACACCAACAAACAGGCTGGGTTAGATCAATTAACCAACAAAACCAGATTAAGAGATTACAGATTACACACAGAGATTATGGCACCAATTTGGAAAGGGATTTCATAGCTGATGCAAATTTGCTTTCACTGTAAAAACAATTTTGCAATGTCTATAGGAAATATCTCATGTTTTCTTGTGAAGTTAATTAAGAATGGTGGAAATAGGATGTGCAAAATTGGAATGATTGGAATTACATGGCCTTTCAGGACATAATATTTGGCTAACTGTTTTGGCTGACTGGTATGTGGAGGTCATAGTTTGAGTGTCTTGGGATGAACTTATATGGGCATGAGACTGGTAACTTGTTCTATTGCCCCTAACAAAACACAATTGCAGTGTGACCCTACCGCAGTCCCTCTGTGACACTTGTCTGTAAGACAGTAACGTGTCCATATTGTTATTTTCTGTCTGTCTTTTCTGTTTTCAATACACTTTTTCAAAAGTTTTGTTCTGATGTGTTGCTACCTCTTGTGCTCTAATAAACACAGAGAATAATTTGCCGTAAAGAATGACAGGTCAATGAGGCAGAGCACAAGCAAGGGCGTAGGTCTGACTTCAACATTGGGGTGGGGACATGGGACAATATCGCCTCTTGTTTAATATTGACCCTGTAAGATGCACGCTTGCATGTGAGCCCAAACCACATCATAGCCAATACACACGTGAGAACATGACAGAGGATTGTAGACAAATGACAGCCAGACCGGCGGGGAGAGTCATTCACTTACATGTGAACTCTTCTACGTGCTAAGACCACATGAGGTCTATGGGACTAGTGTGGGCAGATCTAAGACACACCTCGAGCCTTGTGGCCGTGCTGGTCATGCTGTGCGTCTGTCTGTCTGTGATCATGGCCTGGTTACTATGGCACGGGTCCAACCGTTGTCTCATACCGCTCACCCTCAGGGTCAGTGAAGTCACAACCTTTCTTGTTGTTGGACAGAAGATAAGTGGGGATATGAGAGGAGAGCATGGGGTTCGTTTGAAGAGTCTACAAGGTTGTGCTTTAGAGGGAAGTACTCTGCAGTCGACAGCAGGGGGCGATCTTTGCCAAGTCATGGGTGAACTTCACAGTGAGTATGGTACTACTGGAAAGTACTCTGGATGGTTCTCACTTGCAGTCATCTGTTATGCAACCGTATATCTCTCAATTACTCTTTATTTAATGTCAGATAAGTTCTCTCCCTCTATCACACATATATGCGCACACAGTCTTGTATAACTAACCTTGTGGGACACACTATTCAGTCCCATTCAAAATCCTATTTTCCCTAACCCGAAAACCTAACCCTAACCCTAGCTCCTAACCCTAACCCCAACCCCTAATATTTATAATCTATCCAAAATACATACAGGCCGGCCCATATTCCCTATCGGTCACTTCTTCCCAGATGGACAGCTTTTATTGTCATTTACAGACAGGGACAGACGACAGTACCTCTCCTTTCCTCTCTCTTTCTTTTCCTTTCCCCTCTTCTATTTCCCCTCTCAGCATTCTGTTTCCTCCATATCCTCTCTGTCTGCTCTCAATCCCATTTCCTGTCTAACCGACACACTTCCTGTCTCAAAATGTTAGTAAATTATGTTGAAAACATTTCAATCCACTGGCAAAGGAGAAGTAACGGTAACTTCCAACTGGAGAATTGATTTTGAACCATCGGTGAGTTGGTTGAGTTGTGTCCCAAATGCTACCCTTTTTTCCTATATTGTGTATTCTTTTTGACCAGAGACCTATCCCACTGAGCACACACTGGTTGAACCAACGTTGTTTCAACGTCATTTCGTTGAACCAACGTGGAATAGTCGTTGAATTGACATCTGTGCCCAGTGTGATGGGCCCTGGTCAAAAGTAGTACACATCCTCAATCAACCCCTATTTATTTCCCCTATGGACTTGCTCTATTTCTCGATAGTGAAAAGAGAATCCATTTATATTGATTCCCTTTCGTCACTGGGCTATACGACAATCCCTCTGTAGCGTGTGGCAGTGTGACAGCTGACAGAGAAAGGGTGATGCCACAGCTGTCAGCCTATGTTTGAATCACAACAAGGCACCCCCATGCCCCCTTCCCCCTTCCCACCCCCCATGTCCCCTTCCCACCCCCCATATCCCCTTCCCACCCCTCATGTCCCCTTCCCACCCCTCATGTCCCCTTCCCACCCCCCATGTCCCCTTCCCACCCCTCATGTCCCCTTCCCACCCCCCATATCCCCTTCCCACCCCTCATGTCCCCTTCCCACCCCCCATGTCCCCTTCCCACCCCCCATGTCCCCTTCCCACCCCTCATGTCCCCTTCCCACCCCCCATGGCCCCTTCCCACCCCCATGTCCCCTTCCCACCCTCCATGCCCCCTTCCCACTCCTCATGTCCCCTTCCCACTCCTCATGTCCCCTTCCCACCCCTCATGTCCCCTTTCCACCCCCCATGGCCCCTTCCCACCCCCCATGTCCCCTTCCCACCCTCCATGCCCGCTTCCCACTCCTCATGTCCCCTTCCCACTCCTCATGTCCCCTTCCCACTCCTCATGTCCCCTTCCCACCCCTCATGTCCCCTTCCCTCCCTCAAATGACTATTCCAGATTCAAACCATAGGCCTATCTGATGTTAAAACAAATGAAAACACAACCTAGTAACGTGCTTGCACTCTCTGACACTAAACACCGCAGGATGCAGCCATTCTGTGGGCATGGAGTTTGTAGAGCATGAGGGAATCACAAAGTGCACATTGACAGACTGCGTTCACAGTTTGAACTGAGAGTACTCTTCAGTGAGGGGAGATGAGGGCACAACGAGGTTGAGGTCAGATCTCCGGTGGGCTGAAGTTTACTGGATGTCTAGGCTTCAAATATGTGTCAGTGAGCATTGGGTCACATAAGCATGTTTGAGTCCCTCAAAGGGAACGTGCATCAAAGACAAGTCAACAGTGATTTCATACAATACACAATGTACACAGGAATAGTGGTCCCCGAATCAAATCAAATAAAATTGTATTAGTCACATGCGCCGAAAACAATAGCTCTACGAGCCCCTAACCAACAATGCAGTTTAAAAAAATATATGAATAGAATAAGAATAAAAGTAACAAGTAATTAAAGAGCAGCAGTAAAATAACAACAGTGAGAAAACCTACAGGGGGGTGTCAGTACGGAGTCAATGTTCGGGGGCACCAATTAGTCTAGGTAATTGGGGAGATGCAAATAGTCTGGGAAGCCATTTCATTAGATGTTCAGGAGTCTTATGGTTTGTGGATAGAAGCTGTTTAGAAGCCTCTTGGACCTAGAATTGGCTCTCCGGCACCGATTGCAGTGCGGTAGCAGAGAGAACAGTCTATGACAATTTTCAGGGCCTTCCTCTAACACCGCCTGGTATAGAGGTCCTGGGTGGCAGGAAGCTTGATCCCAGTGATGTACTGGGCCGTACGCATTACCCTCTGTAGTGCCTTGTGGTTGGAGGCCAAGCAGTTGCCATACCAGGCAGTGATGAAATCCTGTCATGATGCTCTCGATGGTGCAGCTGTAGAACCTTTTGAGGATCTGAGGACCCATGCCAAATCTTTTCAGTCTCCTGAGGGGGAATAGGTTTTGTCGTGTATATATGTGTGGATATGTTCAAATGGGTGGTTATTCATTTACTTATTTGAGAAATTGTAAAGAGAGAGAGAGAAAGAGAGAGAGAGAGAGAGAGCGAGAGAGAGAGAGCAACATCAACAGCAACAGTGACTGAGATAGACTGAGAGAAAGAGACAGAGAAAGTGACAGAAAGAGAGAGATAAAAAAAAAGAGAGCAAGCAAAATCAGAAGGGTTTTGAAGGTTGTAACAGAGTGAGTCACAACAAGCCCAACCCCTAGATTAGGATGTTTAGGTTGAAGTACTCAATCTTATCTTGACATTACATGACTCACAGATGCCCAGGCATACAGGTTGTCTTGTCTGACGCCCTGCCCTGTTGAGAGCTGTACATCCCCGTTTAAATATGTAACCCAAACCACCAGGCCTTTTCATAGGGGTGTATGGAGACACTTAAAAACCCTCTTTCTCTCTCTGTCGCTCTGTCCGTCTCGCTCTTTCTCTCTGGAACATGACCCTACCAACCCTGCGTCCTGTGCCATATGGCCCATGTATGTTCTGTCCCCTTGTGTTTCCTGCTCTGTTCCCTTTGGGCCTCCCATGCCTGCAGGTGTGTCTCTACCGCTACCTCCCTCCCTACTACATTCCAAGACCTGATCTCAGAACAGCAGAGGCTGGGTCTTTTTTTGTCTCTCGTTTTTAACCGCTGAATGACTGAACAATGACGACTTAACAGTAACACTCCTGTCCACAACACTGCCTGAGTTCTTCCATAAAGTAAGAACAGCCAACAAAAGCAGGCCACAAACGCAGTGTGAGCGTGTGTTAATTGGTGCACTTAACCCCACACTATTTGACCACTCTTTCCTGGATCAGGAGAAGAAGGGAGCAGGTAGTTTTGAAGTTTAATGAGCTGAGTTTGTAAGGGATTCTTTCTCACCCAGAATGCCCAGTTGTGGTGAGGATCCCTTTGTAATTATCATTATGTGTAAAATTACACCTGGTTAATTATAGCATTAATCAAAATGCTAAAAAACGCAAATGTAATTATTAATCTAATGCTACTAACCTAACTAAGTACAGTTTGTAATGCTACTGGCACATAGACCAATGCAGTAGACATACTTCATGTTTGAGATGAACAAAATGGCAGTCAGACTGTGCATAATCCTTGGTCCACAAATCCCCTTGCATCCCAAATAACTGCCCATAATGTGATGAAGATTAGTAATACTGTGCCTCACCTTGCTCAAACTGATCCACTCAAACACAGTGAAGAGGATATTACCCATAAGCCCTTTACTGGTCAGCTATTTAAATCCATCATAGGATGAGCTCAGCAGGAGACTATTCCGTCTGTGGTCATTTATAGAACATATTTCAAAATGATTGGTATGAATCAAATTGCTATGTGATTATAGCTGTAAGTTGACGCTGCATTTTCATCCTGTCCAGTCTGTAAGTCGTCCTGGTCAGTTTGAGTCACACCTCAAGCATAGGCAAACGGGCTGTCTGTTTTAACCTCGACAAGTTCCAACTAGGCTACCCTAAGTATGAAACAGACCTTGAAAATGACCAAAGCTTTCATGTCTTCGTCTCACATGGAAAAATATTGAAATGATATTGCTCACACTTAGGCCACCTTTTTGAATTTGGCTCTAATGTCTCTCCTTTTACAAGCGTAGTAAAAACAAACAATAAAGCCAGTGTTTTGCTCACACACTTCTTCCACAAGGAGCTTTCCTCCCTCCACCAGACAGACATCCCTAGAAGCACCCACGGGTGACAGTCAGACTAGGGGTGGGCGTCTCTGTAGACCTGATGACTCACACACACAGGCAGCAGTCCCATCTGGAAACCTACCTGTGTGAACAAGGTGTGTGAAACAACACGCTGGCACGCACACACGCACGCACGCACGCACGCACGCACACACACACACACACACACACACACACACACACACACACACACACACACACACACACACACACACACACACACACACCTACACACACACACACACACAAAGCACTTAGGGAAAACAGATGTGAGGAGGACAGGGTATGTTATTGACCTGTTCACCTGGGTCTCCCCTGTGGACGTCTACCTGGCCTGCTGTTCACTCTCAGGGCCAATCAGGGGAATAATCCCATAACAGCTTGGAGAGGACAAAGCACTTCAGTTCACAAGAGGTCACCTTTGAATAGCTTTGCTTTTTCTTTTTAATTGAACTTTTATTAAACATTTCCATCTCCAATGGTAACATGCACAGGCCAATCATTGGATTCACTCTTGGATTCACAGGTTTTCCTATTTGACAGTTTATAGTTCTAAAATATGATTGATGTTGTAGTTATTTCAGCTAAGGGGTAGATGACCTGCCAGATGGGCAGAATCAGCTCCTTAACGCTCTTATCAAAGAAAAACAGCAGATAGCCAAAGTAGTGTGAGCCAGAACACTCATACTCCCAATCAAAGTGTTCTGCCGAGATACGAGAGAGGGTTTACTTGACTTTCCCTTTTCGTTTTGAGTTCTGGCCTCTGTCTCACTCAGAGGAACTCTGTCACGCACCCATAATCCAGAAGTGATAATGTGTTGAAGATGTGTGTGTGTGTGTGTGTGTGTGTGTGTGTGTGTGTGTGTGTGTGTGTGTGTGTGTGTGTGTGTGTGTGTGTGTGTGTGTGTGTGTGTGTGTGTGTGTGTGTGTGTGTGTGTGTGTGTGTGTGTGTGGTGTGTGTGTGTGTGTTAAATAATTGTGCAGTCATATGAAAAAACATAGAGTTGACAGCTATTGCTTTTCCTGTCTTCCTTTTAAACCCAGAGAGCTGATCTGAAATCTGTGGCCTGGCTGAGTGTGAAGAAGTCTCCAAAGTTTTGAAGAGAAAAATAAGGTGGAAAGGAGTTCAATTATTCACACACACCCTCTTCTGTTCCTTCTAACCCATTCTCGTTACCCTGGGATTCTCACCAGAACTGGAGTGGCAGAGTTTTCAGCTCTCAGTTCGTAATCTGCCAACTCAATCTCAGCCTCTGTAATCCCCCGGGCCTTTAGGGGTGGATTTGGGACACCCCCTACACCCCTCCCCTTTTCTATATCTACCCCACTATCTCCATCAGAGGGGTAATCTCGCCATTAAGTTCCCTTCCCCCATCATCTCATACCCCTCAACCTCCCCCAAAACTCCCACAACACACACAAGCCTTTAGAAGCCCCCCAGCCTCTCCACCCTTCCGACCACCCCAACCCCCATCACCCACCTCTCTGTCTCTCTCTTTCCTCCTCCACTCTTTCACTGGGACATTTTATCCCACCTCCCAAACTTGGGACCGGTGCCTCAGTGCTCTGTAAACCGATTGATTTGTCTGTGGTGACTATTATTGGTCTGTAACAAGGGTCGAGGGGTCGAGGGACTGACTGTTAAATGTCCAGCGAGTCAATAAATTCTCAGTCAATTATGTACATGTTCATCTTTGCCGTCTTGAAGCCTGCTGCCTGCTTAACATGGATATATTGACTGTCCCTCGGCCATGATGTTTTTTTTGCATAAAGAGTTAGAGCAGAGAACTGCTATCTGTTAAGAAAAAGAATGTACGGATTATTGCAAACTTGATTTAATCCACAGTGAAACCATCTTTGAACTGCAACTGACATCTTTCTCCGACAATTAATAAGGACGATTCATTTTATTCAATTCAATCATGCAATTAAAACCAAAACAGTGTCATGGTTGTTGTTGGACATACAAAAGTGACGTGAAGTGGTGTTATGAATTTTTGTCTTTGCTTTGTATATTTGGAACATGGTGGCTCTAGAATGCAGGATGAGTTCAGAAACCCCTCACAAAATCCCTGTCCGTGTCACATTTCTGTTTCTACAGCTGTTTGGGATGTTGCTCTTTGCTCTGCACCCGTGTTGCAGCTAGAACCCCCCCCCCCCCCTTCCCCTTCCCCCACTCCCTTTCAAACCCAGCCCTCTCCCCTTCCTAAACCCCACAGGGAGAAGGAACCACCACAGCTAATAGAAATATGCTTAGTCCTAGCATAAAGATACGGCAGTATCAAACCAACAAGTCATCATCCTCAACATAGCGAGCCAAGGAGGAAATGTCATGTTAGTCTTCCGAATGGTAGAACCAGATGATAATATTCATACTTCAATACTTCATATCTTGTCTGAGATCAGAGCCTTGGAACAGCCTATGGATGGCGGGGACAGATAGGCCTATATATCCATGGGCTCGTCTTCCACCCCTTCTCCTCCTCACACTCCCCCTTGCTCCTGCGGTAGCCATGAATACCCCCCCGTCCGTCCCGCCTGTCATCAAGTTGTCATTAAAAGCCCTGGTCTGCGTGTCTGCTAGTCGTTCCTCCATGGGCCCTGACAGGAATTCCTCCTCATGCCAACTAGCTCCTCCGCCTCTATGTCGGACTGACCTGGGTACCTGGTCAGAACGGATACTACCGCCATTCGTGCTCGCGAGAGTCTCCCCTTTTCAGAGAGGGGAAGTGCGGATGCTGTGGATTGAGATGCCTCCATTGCAAAAAAAGAAAAAAGACATCTCTAGTTTAAACTGACAGATTTTTATGGGGATGTTTGTATTATGTTACTTAGATTAACGCACTGCTCTTTCAATGACCTAGACTGATCAGGTGAATCCAGGTGAAAGCCATGATCAATTATTGATGTCACTTGTTAAATCCACTTCAATCGGTGTAGATGAAGGGGAGGAGACGGGTAAAAGAAGGCATTGAGACATGGATTGTGTATGTGTGCCATTCAGAGGGTGAATGGGCAAGACAAAAAATGTATGTGCCTTTGAACTGGGTATGGTAGTAGGTAACAGGCGCACCGGTTTGTGTAAAGAACTGCAATGCTGCTGAATTTTTCACCATCAACGGTTTCCTGTGTGTATCAAGCATGGTCCACCAGCCAAAGGACATTCAGCCAACTTGACACAACTGTGGGAAGCAATGGAGTCAACATGGGCCAGCATCCTGTAAAGGCATCGTGTAGAGTTCATGCCCCGACCGACTTGAGGCTGTTCTGAGGGCAAATGAGGGGGTGCAACTCAATATTAGGAAGGTGCTCCAAATTTTTTGGTATTCTCATTGTATATTGTTCTAAACCAGACTTTGAGCCCAGATTGACTGGGCCAAACGTTGGACAGAGCGACTGCTCTCGGAGTCAAAAGGCTTGGAGTAGTGCTGTGCAAATCCCTTCAGTCAACATACTAAGGTGACGTCATGCAGGTGACTTGTTTTGAGGAAGGCCTAATTGAGTCACTCAAGAACTTTACACCTGTCTGAGTGACAGGTTAATTAACCAATTAGACACCTGGGTTAAGCTCTGGCCCCTCGGGGCGGTCTCTAGCCCAGCCCTCCATGTCATTTGAGGACACCACATGACCACACAGAGCCCAGCCCGTCCGTACTGTGCCTGAGGGTCATTTGCAGAAAGGCATAGACAAAGCCATCTCCTGTCTGTAATTTGAAGAATTAAATGTCCTGTATTCATTTTAGAGGGAGTAATTATCTTTGGGCCACTTTGCACAGTTGTTGTTTGCTCATTTTGGTTTGCCTTGATGCACGAATATCACAGGCAATACATTACTTTCCATTGAATGAACATTCATTCTCCAGTTCAAATGAGCGAATCTCCTGCAACAGGAATGTTTGTTGTTGTTTCCACGTTAATGAAGGATATTTCTCAGCCAAGCAAACAAAATTGCTCAGAGCGTTGCATATAAATAGACTTCCCTGCAAAGCATTATGCATCTCTTCTTCCTGTCCTCTCTGTGCTGGTTTCTTCTCGTGAACTGGAGGTTCGGTGTATACAGTTACCCCACAGTGCATGTTCTCCCGCTGATCATTGAATAAGCACTGTATATAAATGTAGAAATAAAAATAATATTTTGTGGTTTACCCTGGAGAACTTGATACATATAGAGCTACCCTCTGTAGGACACTGTAGAGAAGTCTTCACTGGCCATCCAGGTAATTAAAAAGTCAAAGATGACGACTTCTAATCACAGATATACAGTAATTAGAGAGGAGGCTTGACTCCGCTCTATATCAGGGTCCTACTCCTCCCTGTCAGTGCCCGCAGATGTTCAGATTGTGCATCCCTATATATCACTCATTGACACATATCCCTTGGTCATCAGTGACTTATGATGGACAATTGGAGTTTTGCCTGAGAACTGATGACTTCCTACTATGGACGCCATACACTAACTCGAGCTCGTTTTCAACAGTGGACAGTGTGGTGAGCAGATATCCTCTAATATTATGGTGCCCATATTTGGCTGCTATCTCAGGGGAGGTCCTAAGCAGCATGGCGCCGTGGTGGAGGGCCGTTCCGCTCCGTGCCAACCAGGCGGGCGTTAAATAAGGAACGGCGAAACCCCAGAGCAGTGGGAGACTGTGGGCGAGGTCACATACACACACAAACACTGGTCTGGTCTGGTCGGGTCTGTTTTGATGTTGGTCAGTCGGGGCTGGAGCACAGCAGGCAATCCCACAGGAGCCTAAGGAGAAACCCCATCGGGAGGAGTGACACCACACTCTGCTCTCCGTCTATACGCTCACTCTCTTACCCATGGGGATCATACGCAAAGCCACCTCCACTACCTGTCTCTAAGTTGAGCTTAGACATCTTATTAAAGGGATACTTCTGGATTTTGGCAATGATGCCCTTTGTCTACCTCCCCAGAGTCGGAGGAGCTCGTGGATACCATTGTTATGCATCTGTGTTCAGTATGAAGGAAGTTAGAGGTCGTTTGGCGAGCCAATGCTAACTAGTTTTAGCGCAACGGCTGAAAGTCTATGGTATCTACTAGCATGCCCTTTAACACATAGCTTAGATTCCGAGGCTTCCTCACGTTCGTTTGCTCCAGAAACGGAGTAATTCACTTAAATTGGACAGTGGACAACAGACCTACTTCCCTGTAAAAAGCCTGGGAGTTTTGTGTTTGAAGTCACACTCTCTACCCCCTATCCTGGGCCCTAACTTGGCCTAGCTTCCTGATCCGTGGGAATATGTGTCAACTCGTCCCATGCAGATAAACAGTCGACAATTAGAGGGAGCGAAACAGAAGACAGTAAATTACTACCAAATCCTCCCTGCCGGCCAGTCCTCTAAGTCTGGCTGCTTTCTAATCAGGACATTTCAGAGTGGTTGGTCTCCTTTCTCTCACACTGCCCCAAGGTCACAGTCTTAAAGGGATACTTCAGGATTTTGGCAATGAGTCCCTTTATCTACTTCCCCAGAGTCAGAGGAACTCGTGGATACCATTTTTATGTCTCTGCGTGCCATTTGAAGGAAGTTGTTAACCAGCAGTAGTGCTAACAAGCATTAGCACAATGACTGGAAGTCTATGGTATCTGCTAGCATGCATAACAAAACTACCTCTAACTTCCTTCATACTGGACGCAGAGGCATAAAAATGGTATCCACGAGTTCATTTGCCAAAATCCCAAAGTTACCTTGTAAGCCTAGATGGATTCTCCTCTTATGAGCAGAAATATTGTTGTCCCCCCCCTTTTTTATAGGGAGACTTTATATTACAGTTTCTCAGTCAGACCTGTTTCATCTTTGTACATTTCACAAACAAATTGAACGGCTTGGGTAACACATCAAAGCTCAAACCAAGAAAAGGAGCAAGTCACTCACTAGTTACGGCGGGCCCATATTGTGAACATATGGGGGATAAGTGACAGTTTAACCCGGCTCTGAGAAAACATCAAGAACTGGAAGTGAAACAGAGTAAACGAAAACAGCGGGGATACAATAAAATGGGCAATAAGTAAGATTGTATTGTGAGGGTTTTAGTATGAACTTTAAACTCCCTAGGAGTCGAATGTCAAAGCATGAAACGTCTAGTTGAATGTTTCTACTAACACATCTACAGCAGCTGTCTGCCTGATGTTTTCTCCACGTTAGTTCCCACATGAATAGGAATAGATCAGAACATGTGATTAGCCAACTCTCCTCACCACAGATCCTCTTTAACGGACTATTAGGTTTAAGAATGCTGCTGTATATTTTAGCAATATACTATATAGTAAACCCAAGTTGCAATGATTATTTTTTTTGTCTCGTAAATAAAATGTATATTATGACTGACAATTTAGGAGTGATGTAAGCCAAACATAGCAAGAATTAGTACATTTACACCATATTTTGTTTTCTTTCAGAAAATTCAGTTGTTCGTGTTTCATAAGTGTTGTCATATAAGGGTCACGTCTTAACAGATCCCTTTTGAGTTCACTGCACATTCACAGAGCCGATAAACCCAACACACCCAGGCTAACCCAGGTTAGTTCCACCGTTGGTTCCAGCATTGTGTTTCCCCTCCACTTTCACGCTGTCATGTCATCAAAGCAGCCTGAACCTCACAACTCCTGACCACACTGTCTCTCGCTCCTCTCTGCACCACCCGGACAAAACACAAGGGTTCACCGGCACAGTGTTGCTCATTACTTTCTCACCTCTCTCCTTTGGCACTCTATCCTCTGGTACTGTGTCTGGTAATGCCATTAGCGTATTGTGGTAGCTAGCCAGCGTATTACGATGTGGCTAAGGGTATTACACAGTAATAAGGCATTAGCTGGTCACCACCTACTCTTTAACCTCCCATGGTCCTTGGTCTTCTCAGTCACTGTAAAAACATCACTGAATCAACATGGAATTAGATGAAATTAGTCAATATCAGGCCACTTTTATATGACATGTTTTGGATGACTTAGTAAACTGTTTGTATTGTAATTTGCAACTTTGACTCCTGAGGCTTTGCAGCTGTCACTAATGACATGATCACATTTTCACAGCTGATGCAAAGCAGCGAGTGTGAGGGGGTGTTACTGAGTCTGAGTGGGACATTTTGACTAAGCCCACTAAAGTTCCAAAACTCCTGACCGCAACCAAGCCAACCCACCAGCATCTCAATAACCTTTGGTTTCGGTTTCGGTTCAACAAGAACTAGCCAACCTTTGACCTCACAACCACATACAGAAAATAAAACACCTAAATCTCTGCTCTTCCTGCAAGTTTCCCTACGAGCCAAACCCAAACCCCTTCCATCCCCCATCGTCGTTGTCTTTGCTGACGCCAATCCATCTTGTGGAGAGGAGCTAGCTGTGTGTGCTGGTGTCTCCTGGTCAGGTTTCCCACAGGGGCGCACTATACCTCCTCTCCCTGACCCCAGGGAGCGAAGGTCACATGAGAGAGGGGAGTGAAAAGGGCTGTCTTCTGATTTATGACCTGGTGGAGCTATTGGATCCTCCTGTGCTCCAGCATCCCATGTTTTTTGTTAGGGGAGGGGGCACACTGAAGCTGAACCACCACCCACCCCCACTCACACCCCATCTACAGGTTTAGGGTATAAGGTTTCAAACCTCCATAGGGACAGGGTTGGGTATGGGGAATGGCAGGGTGGGTGGAAGTGGTAGGTGTGTTCCTTACTCTCTCTTTAGGTAAACAATGTAAGTCGTTTGGGGCATTGGAATCAGGTTTTGGGAACTACATTACTTAACTCCAATATATAACCCTTGGACGTCAACCCAACGTCTACTCCACGTGGAAACTACGTTGATTCAACCAGTGTTTGCCCACTGGGCTCTCTCTTTCTTGTAAACAATGTTCGCTCAATACGCCGATTTGGAAGTTTATAAAATATACA
Organism: Oncorhynchus clarkii lewisi; assembly: GCF_045791955.1. Taxonomy (NCBI): domain Eukaryota; kingdom Metazoa; phylum Chordata; class Actinopteri; order Salmoniformes; family Salmonidae; genus Oncorhynchus; species Oncorhynchus clarkii. The sequence goes on from NC_092148.1 coordinate 29,333,545, forward strand.
TATATATATATTTATTTTTTTACAGCAGACAGATTAGAGTCCTTTCTTTTCAGCAGGATCCATTTGCTTTCCAAACTGTGTTTCCCCTCAATTTGATTTTAAATATTGCGAAAAGCCTGTTTTGTCTCCATGCTGTTCACTGACAGATATGCAGTGCGTTCCCGACTGGGCTATGCCTTGTTATTGGGTTACTCACAATCCACAGCTAGGCAAAAGTATTGGCGTCACAGGCCATGCATGTTTGGATACTGGGTCTGCAGATTCTCCATACAGGGCAGACTGAGAAAAAGGCACAACCGGGTACACGTGAGCTCTGTACAGGGAAGACAAACGGACACAAACAGAGAGGGTGGGGGTGACGACGTCACAACGACTTGGGGGCAGTGGGTTCAGAACAACAACAACAACAAAAACTGTATACACATTTTTTCTTAAATATACCACCACCCGAAAGGGCACTTAGTGACTGGGAGGTCAAAGGGCACGGGTAGATACTTATATGTGCACGTGCCAGCATAAATCACAGATAAATCAAATGTTTGAGTCGTTTCTCCCCCCTGTTATGGACTTGTAGTTTTCAGTCGGTCGGAGGTTTGTCTACAGGTTTGTGTCACTGGGTCCTCGGGCCTGAGCTATAACAGACTGTGTGGTCATGTGTCGACCCCTCTGTTCCCAAGCTCTCTGACTGCCAGGACACACAGACACGCACACACCCATAACCATTTGAGGCCTCCAACTAACTTCCCCCATTAGTTTGTTGTTGTCACTGCCTAAGACATCCCTTAGGAAAACGTGCCTCAGGAATGCCTATCGTCTCTGTGCCATGTGCTAGTTCTATCATAGTGATCTTGTGACCCGATGTGTGTGTGTGTTTGTGATTGCAAGCTCTGGTGTAAGTGTGTGTGTGTGTGTGTGTGTGTGTGTGTGTGTGTGTGTGTGTGTGTGTGTGTGTGTGTGTGTGTGTGTGTGTGCATGTGCATGTGTGCATGCTACGGTGTGTGTTCATCCCTCTCTCTCTCTATATCTCTCTGTGAGTCATGAATTGGGCTTCTCTCAAGCGTGGACGGTTGCAGCACGCTGGAGCTGCTGGCCTAGAAGAACTAGGCCAGATTTGACACACTTCACAACCCCTGCTAAACCTGACACACATTGCTATTCAGAGTGCAAGGAGGAAAAACACAGAGCCCGAATCACTATCCAACAGTGCAAGAACGCACACTAATAACATCCCCAGCAGTAACATACAGTATGTCTTTCTGAGGGGGACTACTGTGTGATGTAAGCATGTCCGAGAAACATGTGACAATGCCTTGGCGCCCCCTCGGGTTCATGCCGTGGGGGAGATCTTTGTGGGCTACACTCAGCCTTGTCTCAAGGTAGTAAGTTGGTGGTTTGCAGATATCCCTCTAGTGGTGTGGGGGCTGTGCTTTGGCAAAGTGGGTGGGGTAATATCCTGCCTGGTTGGCCCTGTCCGGAGGTATCGTCGGACAGGGCCACAGTGTCTCCCGACCCCTCCTATCCTCAACCTCCAGTATCTATGCTGCAATAGTTGTGTTGGGGGGCTAGGGTCAGTTTGTTATATCTGGTGTAATTCTCCTGTCTTATCCAGTGTCCTGTGTGAATTTAAGTATGCTCCCTCTAATGATCTCTCTCTCTCTCTCCCTCTCCCTCTCCCTCTCCCTCTCCCTCCCCTCTCGGAGGACCTGAGCCCTAGGACCATGCCTCAGTACTACCTGGCCTGACTCCTTGCTGTCCCTAGTCCATCTGTTTGTGCTGCTACTCCAGTTTCAACTGTTCTGCCTGTGTCTATGGAACCCTGACCTGTTCACCGGACATGCTACCTTGTCCCAGACCTGCTGTTTTTGACTCTCTTTCTCTACCGGTCCTGCTGTCTCGAACTCTGAATGCTCGCCTATGAAAAGCCAACTGACATTTACTCCTGAAGTGCTGACCTGTTGCACCCTCTACAATCACTGTAACTATTATTATTTGACCCTGCTGGTCATCTATGAACGTTTGAACATCTTGGCCATGCACTGTTATAATCTCAGAAGAGGACTGGCCACGCCTCATAGCCTGGTTCCTCTCTAGGTTTCTTCCAAGATTCCTGCATTTCAATGGAGTTGTTCCTAGCCACCGTGCTTCTACGTCTGCTGTTTGGGGTTTGAGGCTGGGTTTCTGTATAGCACTTTGTGACATCAGCTGATGTAAAAAGGGCTTAAATAATTAATTTGACTGAATTATTGATTGATACGGTGTCCATATTAGGACAGCCTCAGATAGATAGAGACGGGTACTGGAGACTAGATGTGCATAAGGCTTTCACATTCATAAGGTATGTCTGGAGACTGCCTGTTAGCACATTTTTGGGCGGGTTCAAGAGTTCAGTGTTTCTTATTCTCAGTGATTTCTGATCTAGCCTAGTTCCAGATCTGCTTGTGCCATCTTACCAATTCCTATGGTCATTGGCATGACAATGACCAGAGAAGTTGGCAAGACAGCACAAACAGATCTGGGACCAGGTTACCGCTGAACCAGTCCTCAAATTAAAATCAGGGCAGCTAACAGAAAGGATATGGTGGTGCTGGCTAAACACATGGTGTCAGAGGTCTGGTTTGGCTTTCTGCAAGGCCCCCTGAAGTTTAACATTAGGAAAAACCCACATCAGCATCAAAGCCGTGGATGGTAGATCCCTGCCAGGTTATCACCTACTTCCCGCAGGCCAGTCACATTAGAAACCCTTTGATGTCTAACAGGTGGGAAACCTTTTATTTGTAGTATTGTACATTTGGAAAAGCAACATTTGGTGGCAATGCCTTTCCTTCAATGCAACTTGATGCCATCAAATTCAAATGGACTGCTGCAACTAGGTGTTTAGTCTGTTTATCCCAGAAGAACATGTGTTAAAAACCTGGTCCTACGAACCAATAACAGGATGTAACAGCAGGCTCTGTAGTCAGCCCTGACTGACACCAACAGACAGACAGGGTACCTATTGTTCTCCTCAGAGAGAGAGAGAGAGAGAGAGTATGTGTTGGATGGGAGAAGGTTTTGGAGGAAAGAGACTGTTTGGAGGAGAGAACCAGGGACCAGACAAAGATAGAAAGGCAGAGAGAAAGATAGAGAGAGGTGGAAGAAAGGTAGAGAGAGAGCGTGCAAGAGAGAGAGAAATAGAGAGAGTTGGATGGGAGAAGGATTTGGAGGAAAGATAAAGTTTGGAGGAGAGAGCCAGACAAAGACAGAAATACAGAGAGGGGGAAGAAAAGTAGAGAGAGAGTGAAGAAAGAGAGAGAGAGATACAGGCAGAGAGAGAGAGAAAAAGAGAGAGACAGAAACAGAGAAAAGGTAGCAGTTGTCCACGAACGTCTCAGCCTGACCACCTAGAAATAGCATCAGGCCACAGTCTCCTTTGTGTTGTCTGTAAACAGGACCTGTTGCAACTCACTCAGGGGTTCTATATGCCCAGAATGCTAAAAGGATTACCACAGGCAGCCTCTTGAGCTAATGCGAAAAATGAGATGTGAGGTGGTGGAAAGAGACAACAAAGATTCAAAGGGCCAGACAACATCAAAACACTGACTCACTCACTCTTTTCCATCAGACATTCCTAAAACAACTTACGCTATTTACAGAGGAGTTTCTTTCTTCTCAAAAGTAGTTATTAGCCTCCTGTAAACAACGGGTTGCCTGTACCCACAAAATGGTTAGACAAGTTTGTAAGACTTAAGACTAAAATTATGATTTGCAATGTTAAAGAGTGGATGAAGTCATCATGTACTGTTTCTGTCAGACAGAGTTTGTCCTGCTTCACTGTGGTGTTGATGTGGTATAAATATGTGCTGCTTCATGGTTTCTGTATACTTGTTTATGTCTACTGGAGCTGGAGCCAAAAACAATAAAACATTGAAATGTTTTTCTCACACAAATATAACTTTATTCTTAAAATTGTCTGTGTACAACATCATACACACTTCTCTTTGGAGTAAAAACTAAAACCTCTCATATACACGGAAAATAAAACAGATCGAAAAATGTACAGAGACATTTTGTAAACATGCAAGAGAACAGTTTTCTCCGAAGAGTTTGCAACACAAATCCAGTTTAAAGGGGGGGGGGTCCAGTTGTTTTGGGGCGCTATGCTACTTACAGAGAGAAAACACCATGGCTCTAAAAGGGGATTGGTTGTTGATTTATTACATAGCCTATCATGTGACCCTCCTCAGGTCCTATATTACTCCACCCAATGACTGTCTCTCCGTGTCACATTCTAACCCGTGTACATACCACCCGCAGAACTTCAGTGAATTTTTCAGAGGTATCCCTGGGAGAACTCTGATCAAGGTGACGTTTTCATCTCGATAAAAAGGGGCATCACTGACAGATTGATGAAGTGAGGCAGGATCTACAGCTATTAAAAAGGTAGAGGGGGGAGAGAAGGAGTTCTCACCCCCTTTCCGTCCTCCCCCAGGCCTAGGGTCTCCTGCGGGGGAGAACCAGATGACCATTGGCCCCAGAGGGGAGAGGAACCCCAACCCCCAAACCAGAGGGAGTCTGGGGGACTCTGTAAACGTCAGCTCTGTGAAGGTGACACCCTCAAATATTTGGCAACCTGATAGCTCATGGTCCCTTACATTTTGTAGCACTTTCTACTATGGTGAAATATGTTACATGACAACAGCAACAAAATAAATCTGTGTTTGTGAGGAATTTAAAATGCCCTTTTAAGTTAATATTTTGTGGTAGCGAAGTAAAAAGTCACTTTTTTTTCCACAAGGAATTGACCAGTTATTCAGTAAAAATAACTTAGCACACTTTAATTTCTATCCTGCATTGGCAACAAGGTAGCTTACACAGTAGCAACAGATAAAAAAGGCAATGCAGAGTTCGCTGCCAGCCAGTTACACAGCTGTAGCTGTCAAAATCAATCACAATTGCGTCACAACTAACGGATCAGTGGTCAGTAGTTGCTGTGTAAGAGTTAGCGCTCTTTGGGGTAAGGTTCAGAGGTGCTGTAGGATCAAAATAACCGACCCTGCGTCCCTCCTTGTCTAATACGACTGTCGCGGTAGTACTGTCTCTAGAGTATTATGCTCAGTGTTTAATTGGAGAGGAGTCTCCTATAAAGCTGTTTCTCTTTCCCTCTCTCTCTCACTCATTTCCTCTCTCTCTCTCTCACTCGTTTCCTCTCTCTCTCACTCGTTTCCTCTCTCTCTCTCTCACTCATTTCCTCCCTCTCTCACTTTCGTCCAGTTCAGTGCATTAACGACCCCACAGGGGCCCTCGCGTGTTTGTTCCAACGCCCGCGTTTAAGAAGAAAAAAAAGGCACCACACAAACTAAACTGGCACAGTTCGGAATGAGGTACTCACGGTTCACTCCAGTTTAGAAAAAAACTCTTGTGGTTTTCCATTCTAAATTATGAATTTGTTCGAGAGAAGAGTGTAGGGTTGTGTTGTTGTGCGTCCACGACGCTAAATACAGCCTCATCTGTGCCTGTTGTTTTCTCACTGATGCGCCTTATTGTGTGTTGTAGAGTCAGAGCGGAGCTTAGGGGAGGCTGTCAGTCACTATAGATCTGACAATACCTATTGGTTAGGATAGGGAGTGGGCGGGACAGCCATATCCAACACAACCGCACACACTCACTGACACTAACATCTTCAGGGGTAAATGATTCCACTCGAAAATAAGGTGTAGCCACATCCACACCCCTCACTTTCCATAGGACCTATAAATACAGCATATCAACCTGGGAGAAGACTAAGTATTACAGTACAATAACAAAGTCTCTGTCCTTCAGTCATAGGGGAACATGTCTTCTTTTAGAGAAGTGATGTCAAACAGTGGACTCTTTGGGCCCCTCCTGTGCTGCGTTCTTGCAGCTGTAGAGCCATTTGATGACACGGGCGTTCCTCTCGATGATTGACACCCCCGTGGTCAGCTTCTCGGCCACCTCCTCCTGGAAAAGCCCCGCCTCTCCTGAGTGGCGGGAGAACTCGCTGGGCTCCGAGCCACCGCACCCTCCCCCTATGCTCCTCAGCACCAATGAAAGCGTGTCTACGTCGCTGGCCCCACCCAGGAAGTTCTCAGGCCCCAGCCGGTCCACCATGTCCAGGTCCAGCCCGCAGTAGTCAAAGAAATGCTCCTGGTCAGACAACGCCACTGAGCATCGCAGAAGCAGATCTGACTTGGAGCGTTGTAGTCCTGAACGCCGCCGCGGTGGTGGTGGTGGCGGCACCCGCTTCCAGATGTCCGCCGCGTTGTCAGTGTGGTCACTCACGTTGTTGCCCTTGGTGATGCCATTGCCATTTCTGGTACCATTGGTGGTGCCATTGCTAACACAGCTAACACCATTCTTAATCCGCTCCAGTGTACAGCTGAAGCCAGGGCTGGGCAGCGGTGAGCGCTCGTGATCCGTCTTACTGGATCTCCGGCTACCCGGCCCTCCCTGTCCCCCGTCCACGGTGTCCTTGTCATTGGTCCAGGACATGCGTGAGTCACCATCCCGCGACAGAGCTTTCTCCTCGCTGATCACCATCTTCTGGGTGTCCCCCTCGCCCCCGCCACTCTTCTCCCGCATGGAGCCCTGGAAGAGGCGGCGGACAAAGTTGTACCCCTTTATCTCCATGTTGGAGTTCCCCAGTATGACGCCACCACTAGGCATGCTTTTACACTCTTTCTTCTGCCGGTAGATGACCAGGGAGTCAGGCCGCAGCATGCGCTTACCGGTGCTCCTCCTCAGGATGGGGGCACTGTGAGGAGCTACCAGGGGTACGGAGGGTGGAGTCCTGGGGGTCCTGGGGCTGGGTGGGGTCACCTTGTTGGCGTTACTCCTGTTCCGTGCTTCCACATCCACCGACGTCCTCCGATTCTCCTTCCTTGAGTCATCATTCTCGTTCTCGTCTCGTACGTTGAGGGGGCCGGTCAGGGTGGGGAAAGGGGCAGAGGAACGGCGGGGTGGCAGCCGTGGGGTGACACTCCCAGGCACGGTGAGGGGACGACGGTGTGGAGGAGGTGGTGTGCAGGGCACCAGGACGGGCTCCTGTTTGGTGTTAATGACCTGCTGGCTCTTAACGTACTTGGCCTTGTCTGCCTCTAGTCTCTCTACGGCGCTGATCGATCGGCCCTGGCCCCCACCCTCCATCTGCCTACGCAGGTAGTCCGGGCCCTTGTTGAGGAGCCTCAGAGGTGAGGGGGATCCGATGGGTGTTAGCGGTTTCATGGTGCTCCACCCTTTCGGGTAAAGACATCAAAACAGCAGCCCCAAAATGGCTGCCTTCTCCTGCAGCTAGTGGCGAAAGGTGTCGCCCTGGATTTATTGTTGTGCCTTTCAAGTTCTAGTCTAGTGTGAACTTTTTCAGTAAGCTTTCTGCTTCAGAACTAAAGACATAGCAGCTCCCATTCTCACTCACAGTTCCTGAATCTCTCTACTGAGGAAATAAATAGGTAGCAATTCTGTGACCACAGAGGCCAAGTTTGATGTGGAGCTTGCTATAGATAGTCTCTTTTTGGGCACTGTTGGAGCCCAGACAAATTGATATCTCTATCTAGTATTTACACAGGCATTTGGATAAATGGGCAGGGTGCAGGGAAATCCTGTTGCCACTGGCCAAAAGCACTCCCAAATGGGACGTTCTCCTGCCCACAGCGCAGCAGAAATAGCAGGCAGAGTTCACTTTGAAAGGGTTACTATTTTCCACCCTCCCCCTTTCTTTCTTTCTTTCTCTCTTTGTCCGTCTCTCTCTGAGCGATCACTCCTTTTCCGTTGATCTTTTCACCGAAGGTTAGCCCTGGGAAATGAGATATAATGGCTTCAAATGTTTGCTTTGCGAAGGCAGGCAGGGACGCTGGGTTCGAGAGACTCCTATTTGTTCGGCCGCCGTCGCGGTTGAGGTGACCTGAGAGTGGGCGGCACCGGGACACTCGGACGTTGACGGACGGATGAAGGACTTGTCCTTGTCCTCACCTCACCTGCACTCACAGTCCCCTGGGAGAAAAATAAAAAAAGAGAGAGGTGTTAGCACGGCCTGCTTTTCTCCAGGGCAGCAGAGACAGAGAAACAGAGAGAGACGATATGGCAGAGAGTGACAGTAGTCCCTAAAGCTCACACTGAGCTCATGTCGCACTCTTTAGAGCTGGAATGAGTCCTGTGTCTGTCAGGAAAGAGCTGGGTCAAGCTCCCACGCATGCACTGAGCTGACTGCTATTGGGAATACACAAAACATGCCAATCCAGGTTTTTACGAGGAATTGAATATCTTGGAGGCTACGTTCATTTTAGCAATCATACTTCTGCACGGATATTCCTAACACTCTGTAGCTGTGAGAGAATGTGTCTGTGTGTCTACGTGCAGAAGGGGAAAGGAGCTCAACACATCTCCCTAAACGATTGCTCCTCAACATGCAAGGTTGACAGAAAAGAGGCATTGCTCCTAATATACATTTGCATAATCAGCTGTGATGAGTTGAACAAAGCTTCTGCACACCACATTTGTCCTAAACAGCTGCACAGAATACTTCACTAACACAAGACCATCAATATTTAAAAACCCTGCATAAAAACCCAACCAATACACTTCCAACGCAATAACTCTCTCACAGTTGCAGCGGGACAGCTTGCTCTCCAAATTAGCAAGCCCCAATGAAAGATAAGTTCAACTTGAAACCAAAAGTAACTGGAGTTGTTTGAAAATGGTACATATCTCAATGGCATGTTGCATAGAAAGAGAAGACAGTGTTATTTTTAGGGTCACGCATTGCGCTGACTTGGGAGTAAGGAAGGGAGGGGACGAGGTTGTGTGTTTATAACGGGATAGGGAGCCTAAGTCAAGGCGCAGAGAAAGTATTTATATCTACAGAGAATCCCAACATGATTATCGTGTGTGTATGTGTGTGCTCTTGCATGCATGTGTATATATATATATGTATGTGTGTGTCAGCATGTGGCAATAAGGCCCTGCCCAGTAAATTCAGTTGTTTTTCTACAGAGTTGGTTTGCAGATTATCAGGCCTTTTGGAGAGCCCACATTCATTTTTGTTTTACCTTTATTTAAACTAGGCAAGTCAGTTAAGAACAAATTCTTAATTAACAATGATGGCCTACCTCGGCCAAACCCTCCCCGAACCCGTACAACGCTGGGCCAATTGTGTGCCGCCCTATAGGACTCCCAATTACGACCGGTTGTGATACAGCCCGGGATCGAGACCAGGGTCTGTAGTGACACCTCCAGCACTGAGATGCAGTGCCTTAGAACGCTGCACCACTCGAAAGCCTACATAGGCTTCCATCTGTGGTATAGCAGTAGAAAGACCTTGTCTGTAAACCCCAAAACTGCTACAAAAACCTGAGAGCACAGGTGGTGGCTGTTTTTCATTTACTTTCCTTCCAAAAGTATTTAGAAACTGGCCCAGAAAACCAAATGTGCTCCTTCTGCTGTGTGACTGCTGGAGTGTCAGTGGTATTGTTCTCAGAGTGGCCTTACAAATAAGTCTATCTTGGCTCTTTGTTTTTATGAGGCAAAACAATGAGTGACCTCCTTCTGGCAGGAAAAGGATCTATGTCTGTGGTGTTTTTAAAGGGTTTTGTGTTCATATTACATAACAGTATAAGGTTAGTATGTTGGTACGGCTCAATAACAAAGAAACAGAGGTACTTTGCAAACAGCAAGTACTTTCCATAAGGATCCTAGCCCTAATGATCATGAAACAAACCCCCAAGACTTAACACAAAGTCCTATGAATTGGTGAAAAAGCTAATTACTGGCACCATGACATAAAAAGGGGACTTACCTCCCTACCTCCTGCGTTTAGGTTGGCTCTCTACCGTTCAACCTCCACACCTCTCTCACATCAACCCCCCCTCTGCCCTGCTGTCAAAAGCCCTAGAAAGTCTACTACTATAAATTCTGTCTAGAGAGGAGGGGGGACGGCTACACTTTCCAGATGTCAAGCAGGCAAGGCCGGGAAAGGTACCCATTGTTTGGAATAAGTTCCGGAACAAAACCCAACAGGTGCCGGAGGAAAGAGCCTAGACAGGGATAAAAACAGGGATAAAAAACAGGGATAAAAACAGAAAGAGTAACACTTTATTTGGATGGTCCATCTGTAGATGCTCTAGACTATCAGTAACATTTCAACCAACTACTGTATCTACTAACCCTTAACCCTAACCTTAACCCTGGTCCTAACTCTAAATGTAACCCTTACCCTAAACCATATTCTAACCCTTAACCCTAACCTTAACCCTGGTCCTAACTCCAAATGTAACCCTTACCCTAAACCATATTCTAAACCTAACCCTAACCTTAGCAAGCAGTTGCCTAGTTTGTTGATAGTATGACCATCTGCATCTACAGATGGACTATCCAGACCGTCCGATAAAGTGTAACTACAGAAAGAAACTGGGTAATGAAACAGCATAACTAAGGGTAGCGGTGGTGGAGGTGGTGGGGCATCATATTTACCACACACCGTTCTTTCGGGGGGATATGTGCTCCAGCAGACAGTAGGATTGCCGTTTCAAGTGGCAGGATTATGCCACTGGAGCGCAAAGCGAGATTAGTGCCTGCCTATGAACTCAAATATGGGGTACTGATGACAGGCAGCCTCTAACCCTCCATGGATGTGTCAGTTGTTCAATCCAATCTGAATAGGAGTTCTATAGAGTTTGTGGCATGGAGTAGATCCTGGTTTTACTACTGACCAATGGAAGACAAAACGGTTAACCGCAGGATGTTGGAGTCAAGTATTAAGCAAATATTAACAGAAACACGGTTTATGACAAAACAAGGGAGAATGTTTAGAATATGAAAGTATAACTCCATAGACCATACATCTTTTGAAAACCACAGCCTTTTTCCACTAAGGCCAAGTTCAAAAAACGTGCTCCCCTCTGAGATTGACTTGTGTTCACAAGAATGCCTTTTGTTGTTTGAAATGTAAACGTCTTCTGAAGGCATTGTATTCATTGGATGTGACAACGGCCGTTTGAAGAGAGCCAGCCAGTCTCTGATTAGAGGTTCTCTCTTGCTCTGAGCACTGTAAGTACTATCACTGAGAACAATGCATAGATCAGTGTGAATCACAATGCTAGCCGTTGGTTGTTTGGGACACTATTTATTACTTACAAACCAGAGAGTGGCCCAAATTCAAGTTTGCTCATATTTCTTCAGGACACACACGGTGATTGATAACCGAGAGAAGATTTAGAAACAGACAGGTTTCAAGCCACAAGGTAAGAAAACAGGTTGGATCTGAAAACACAGGGTGAGGTCAGTAGACCAGGTTGACGCGTACGTACGTACGCACACACACACACACACACACACACACACACACAGTGAGAGCGAGGGGACCCAACCTGCATTTACACACAGACAACAGCCTCCATTAACTCCATTGACTCTAATGAGACTAATTAGTACCCAGCACCTTCTACTGTGATCCTCTCTCTTTTGAAAAGCGTGTGACGGCCACAGCAGAACGTTTCTCCTAATACACTGCATCGCCCCCGCTCCCGCCCTGACTATTCAATTCAATTCAAGGGGCTTTATTGGCATGGGAAACACGTGTTAACATTACCAAAGCAAGTGAGGTAGACTACCTCCTTCTCTCACAATGGGTAGTTATTAACCTCTCATCTCCCTGGCTTTTCATGCGTCACTGTCCATCTCTCATCTTTTTCTACCTCCTCTCGCGTTCTCTTTCTCTCTCTCTCTCTCTCTCTCTCTCTCTCTCTCTCTCTCTCTCTCTCTCTCTCTCTCTCTCTCTCTCTCTCTCTCTCTCTCTCTCTCTGTATTTGCCTCTCCCACCCCCCCCCCTCTCTCTCCTGCTTTCTTTCTCTCTGTTTTTCCCGCCCACCCTGTTGTTACCCCCCCCCACCCTGTCGTTACCCTCCCCCCACTCTGTTGTTTCCCCCCCCCCACCCTGTCGTTTCCCCCCCTCTGTCTGTCCCCTCTCTCTCCCTCTCTGTCTGTGAAGCTGCTAGCCCGCCTGCAGGGAAGGCTTAGCCAGGCACTCCACGTAGCCCATAAGAAGAAGCAGATGTTTTGTGTCAGGCTGCATCAGTACCTCTGGGCCGGGACAGACAACTGGGGCCGAGAGAGTAGCGAGCGCAAAAAGGGTCCGACGTTCCGTGGTCACCAGGGTCGCATTGCGATTGTGTGCACAACAAATGGATTCGGCTCACTCAATTTTGCTTTAAAATCAATGGTATTATTTGGCCTACTTGGTTAATGAGTATGACCCAGGTTTGATAAACCAAAAGCAAAGGTCATGCCTATATGTTTCCCACTGCACAGCTCAGAGGACAGGCCTAATTCAAAAACAACTGATTCAATTTATTGTTAACTTTGCTACTGTTTCAAATAGAAATGGTGCTAAAGGTAAGCTACACTGCTCAAAAAAATAAACACTAAAATAACACATCCTAGATCTGAATGAATGAAATATTCTTATTAAATACTTTTTTCTTTACATAGTTGAATGTACTGACAACAAAATCACACAAAAATGATCAATGGAAATCAAATTTATCAACCCATGGAGGTCTGGATTTGGAGTCACACTCAAAATTAAAGTGGAAAACCACAATACAGGCTGATCCAACTTTGATGTAATGTCCTTAAAACAAGTCAAAATGAGGCTCAGTAGTGTGTGTGGCCTCCACGTGCCTGTATGACCTCCCTACAATGCCTGGACATGCTCCTGATGAGGTGGCGGATGGTCTCCTGAGGGATCTCCTCCCAGACCTGGACTAAAGCATCCGCCAACTCCTGGACAGTCTGTGGTGCAACGTGGCGTTGGTGGATGGAGCGAGACATGATGTTACAGATGTGCTCAATTGGATTCAGGTCTGGGGAACGGGCGGGCCAGTCCATAGCATCAATGCCTTCCTCTTGCAGGAACTGCTGACACACTCCGTCTCATGCTACCACTAGAGTGAAAGCACCGCCAGCATTCAAAAGTGACCAAAACATCAGCCAGGAAGCATAGGAACTGAGAAGTGTTCTGGTCACCACCTGCAGAACCACTCCTTTATTGGGGGTGTCTTGCTAATTGCCTATAATTTCCACCTGTTGTCTATTCCATTTGCACAACAGAATGTGAAATGTATTGTCAATCAGTGTTGCTTCCTAAGTGGACAGTTTGATTTCACAGAAGTGTGATTGACTTGGAGTTACATTGTGTTGTTTAAGTGTTCCCTTTATTTTTTTGAGCAGTGTATATGAGTAAGCAAAGACATTTGACTAGGAAGGGTTAAAGAGTGCCAGTAGATTTCTGTTGATTACTCTGGTGGGGAAGAGAGATTTCAAACCCAGGAAGTGTTTGTTTGGTTCATGAGGACTTCATCATCTACCCACCAATGAACCAGCTAGAATCCAGAGCTAACATAGCATATCCAAAGGAAACCGGCCGTCCTCAGTTTAGAAGTTCCACTTTGAAATATGCATTCAGAGTGATAAACACAAGATAAGAGGTACATCAATTCTCGGAGAGACCACCTATGAAGCACTTTAAAATGTGTTGACCCTCTTTTTTACCTGTCAAATAAACGAGGGGCATCTGCTGTGAACTATCTCTCAATCTTCACCCCTATATTTTCTCCTTTCTCGTTCCCCTGTCTTTTGAAACATCTGGCTCCTCTCTGTAGGATGAAACAGGCAGAAGATGGAAGACCATCACCATTGCACTCATTTTAACCAGGACCTATTCAGGGTTCTCTTGCGGAGTTTGTAGACTCTATGGATGCACAACATGCCCAGGTCGACAGCGCCATGTGTGAACATAAAGACTATGACCATTAACGGCCCAAATTAACGGTTTAAACCTCTTCAGTCGTTAACCAGCACTACAGAAACATCTATAGAGGGTGTATTCTAAGGATGGACAGAGAATTGGCTCCTCTAGGGCCACAGACTAGGGCCACAGAAGTTACATTATTAACGGCTCTAAACAATGGCTCTCTCTGGGTCTAGTAGATAATAAGGGAAAGACCTGGACTACTCCATCTCATTAGCTGGGGGAGGACAAAAAAACAAAACATGACAATAAAAAAATAACAGAGACGGAGCCAGGGGGATAACACCCCTCCACTGGCCCAACAAACAAAGCCAGTGACACACCGTAAATCCCATCACAATTGTGAGGCTTCGAGTGCCATCAGGCCATTAGCTACTTGATGTATGGTTGGGGGGGGGGGGGGGGGGGGCAGAGGCGGGGGATGTTGCGGGGGGGGGGGTACCTCAGACCCTTCCACTGTCATGCAAGGGGGCATCAGGTCACAAGGGACCGCCACCTCACTAGACCTCCTCCAACCATAAAATAGATGAGATGCCCACTTAACTCACTGAATGTGGCTCTTTTGTCATTCAATGGTAATCACTGGAAGACGTGGAGATGAACACAATCTGTTCTGCTCCGTGTCATTACCACTTTACAGTCTATAAGTCAACTATTTATATTAGCCTAGTCCAAGTTTATTCAAGGTTGGGAAAGTCCGAGGCCAATCGCAAAAACCTGAAGTACGGATCGTCACTTTAAAAAAAAAAGCACCCTTGATTAGCTTCTCAAGAGACACGGACTACCTGATTGTGGCACTGGAGGTGCAAGACTGCCGGCCCTGGTCAACCTCTTATCAGCTCTCACACCCGTGGAAAGCTAATAAAGGTTGAAACGGTTGAGATAAGACGGCCAGACTTCCTCGACTATTCTAACTTTTATCAACAGATCAAACCGACTCCCTTTTTTTTCCCTTCCAGCAGGAGCAGGCACCCTCCTGGTTGAGCTGATAACCACAGCACAGTTGACCTACGGTATGTAACCCAATGACTCAATACTGACTGTTTGTGTGTTACACTTTTTAGGCCTAATGCACAGAAAAAATACAATTAAGCATGTGTTTTGCCCACATGGACAATTCTACAGATGCAGAAAAACATAGCTCTCTTCATTGGCCTTTCAGTATTACATTTGTATCGTTCCAATGGAGAACTACTCGTAACTTTGACTTGTTACACTCGCCCCCCCCCCCCCCCCCCCCCCCCCCCCCCCCCCGTCCCGTCCCCCCGTCCCACCCACCCCTGGCCCTAGTGGAAGCTAGTGCCATGGATGCAACCTGTGTTCCACTTTAGACCTCTGGAACCAGTCCCAGCCCCTGACTCCCTGGTAACCCGTGCCACAATATAGTGACACCTGATCCACTCTCTGTCTACAGCTCAGTGGTGGAATGTTAAGCCTCTACTATGATGCCTCACTGTCGACGAGTGAACTAACGTGCACTTGGAAGGGGAACCTATCAAGGAAATGTTGAAAAATGGTATTATATAAAGCCAATATAAAGACCTATAGTCCTTCTGGTCAGGATTTTGGGGAATGCAGCTGAGGTCAAAAGGGAGATGGGAGAGGTTGGTGGTGGACTGGGGTGTGTGTGTGTGTGTGTGTGTGTGTGTGGGCCTGCTTGGGGGGGGGGGGGGGCAGTAGGCTTCTCTGCAGGTATGTGGTGCCTCCAAACCAGGTGTGGATTTGTGTAAATATTCTAAGCAATGACCACCACTGTTACACCTATAAACGCCAACATGTCTTTATGTGACTAAATACAACGAACCCTCTGTCAAATATACTGCTGAATGCTGTGTGTGTGAGAAAGAACCCTGTTGGGTACCAGAGACCCCCCCCCCCCCCCCTCCGAACCTGCCAAATACACCATCCTGGGGTTGTATACATAGTGCTATACACACACATAAATCTGGGCACATCACGAAAGCCCCTGGAGTGTTAAGTTATGAAGGCTGTTCTCCCAGAGTGAGCCCTCATTAAGCTCTCAGCTGGTGTGAAAGCTCTAGCTAGAGCTCTTGCTGGAGACGAGCCAGATGTTTGATTTCAATAAGTCGGAAGAATTCGCCCTCTCTGAAACAGCATATGCCGGTTTCTAGTGGTTTCATGGTGTTAAAAGAGAGTTTGAGGCATGCGGCCAATTTCCAGAGCCTGTACGGGAATGTCCAACAACATGAGATGGCTCATGTCTTTTCTCTTTCCACTTTGTGTTAGTACACAAAATACATTTAGTCAGTGCTGCAGTTTTTCATGTCACCATGTATCTACTTAATAAAAGGCAAACTATTTAGATGCTACACGTTTAGCACAGCTGGGCAACTTGTGTGTAAGATCTGTCTAAACATGAGGGTGCCTGCATTTACAACCTCTTAGCACTCTAAATAGAAAATAACGGGGACCACAAAACATTCTCACAGAAGTCTTACAACGTCGCTGGGATGTTCCAACCAGATATTTTGTCTGTTGTAGCATCATCCAAGTGCTGGAGAGGCGGTAAAGGGTTATCATTTAGTCATGGGTGGTGGGGTGAGGCTCCTCCAGCTGTGCCTCCCTAGTGTCCTCTGACCAAACATGTCATCTCTCAACACACTAATACATCCTAGCCAATCACTGTGCCAGAGGACACCCACTGCCACCACTCACAGCCTCACACTTTCGATCGATTTGCTATCTGTCCCACTATGGATGAACCATGGCCTGAATGCAATGTACTGACCTACAATGTAGGCTACCAGTCACTTATCACCAACCCACCACCAATGTGACAGACACAGCTATCAACTGAACGGAAAAACCAATACGACTCGATTAGCTTACCTTTCAACTTACCCTGAGGAAAAGAGAGAATGTCAGCTAATGTGTTGTTCATATTTCCCTGTGAAAACATGCCACGTTTACAGAGGTCCACCAAGCACCGACCACTTACGACTTGCCCTACTTTTTTCTTTTTTGGGGGATATTTCCCGAACCGAATAAAGGAGTCAACCATGGGGAAAACTAGATGAGGGTAAAACCTCTCAAACACAGAACCAGAACAAGGCCCAGTGTTTTCCTTCCTGCCATATGTACTAGTGTGTCACCTCCACTGAACCTGCCAGCTGCCTTCACTCATTACCCAGTCGTCGGCCCACGTCTCCACAAACAGGCCCCAAGTGCCACAGAAATAGACCCCCCGTTCCTGATCCTTGCCCTGTCAGAGTCACCAAGACTCACCATAGTGAGTCGGATGGAGAGGTCGGATGGAATGGACGGCAACCTCGGAGGCTGCCGGGCCCAGCACTGCCATGTCCTCTTAATTGAAGGGTCCAGACTGTCATGCGTCAGCGACTGAGAGGATATTACGGCTCTATGGGTGATTCTGATTGGATGTGGCAGAGCCACCGAGGTACCCAGCAGGGCTGTGAACAATTACAGGGATGTGAGAGGGAGAGTGAGAGGAGCTCCCACAGCTGTCACCACGACACAGGGGACCAGTAGGAGATGGAGGGGCAGACCACCTTTCATGATTTAGTTATCGATGATTAATTATTTATTGGGTTAGGGGCTGATAGAGATGGGTCTATGGATGCTACAGTGGGAGGACGGTTGCGAATCATGAAAATGACTAGATTAATAGGGATGATGATCTGATTTGTTGTGACGCCGATAAGGAGATTCTGGAGGGGCACTTAAAAAAAAAATTTTGGGGAATTTTATTATATTTACATTTTACCCCCTTTTTCTCCCCAATTTCGTAGTATCCAATTATTAGTAGTTACTATCTTGTCTCATCGCTACAACTCCCGTACGGGCTCGGGAGAGACGAAGGTTGAAAGTCATGCGTCCTCCGAAACACAACCCAACCAAGCCGCACTGCTTCTTAACACAGCGGGCCTCCAGCCCGGAAGCCAGCCGCACCAATGTGTAGGAGGAAACATTGTGCACCTGGCGACCTTGGCTAGCGCGCACTGCACCCGGCCCGCCACAGGAGTCGCTGGTGCGCGATGAGACAAGGACATCCCTACCGGCCAAACCCACCCTAACCCGGACAACACTATGCCAATTGTGCGTCGCCCCACGGACCTCCCAGTCACGGCCGGCTGCGACAGAGCCTGGGTGCAAACCCAGAGTCTCTGGTGGCACAGCCCTCCAGGGAATTCACAGTATGATATTATCATGATACTTAGGTGCCGAAAGGATATTTCCTGCGATTCTCATGATTCTATACGTATTGCAATTTGACACTGCGATTTTATTGCGATTCGATGATCCAAACATATTGCTCATCATATCTGCTTGTAGGGGGGACAAGAGAGAAGCCATGAGGAAAAAGTTTTCATCAGTCATGGAAATAAAATAGCTGAAAACAAATTGCTCACTATTTAAAAAGAAGATGGAGAACAAGCTATGAAGGAATAATACAGGAGTTCTGGGGCAGGTACAGCCAACTAGCACAAACATAATATTGCGATATTGTGAAACAAAATATTGCGATATCTTAAAGAATTATATGGATGAGGCTAGGTATCTCAAAAGCACCTTCACAACTCATTTAAAGGCCGTCTCTTGACAAGTTCTTCTTTTTTAATATTTTGTTCCCCTGAACCACTGGTGAGGAAGTTCCCACAGACGGTGGTAACAATCGGCCAAACCAGGCAACAGGAACAATAAAGTCAAATTATAAGCTCCGGTTCTGACAGTTTGTGGGAAGACTGAGGGTGTTTGAAGTTTCACACAGCAGTGATTGTCAAATGTCTCGCACCAGCTGCCTTTTATTCTCTCACACACACACACACACACACACAGGCACCCACACACTCATAGCGCCAGAGGGAAGGTGATGTCACTTACAGGACCTTTTACCCTCTAATTAGGAACCTGAGCTTCCCTCCGTAACTAGGGGGCTTCACCTTCTGTAACTAGGGGGCGGTACACGGCAACCACGCAACAGGAAAATGATTAAGCAAAACAAATGTTTGATTTTAATTTTGGAGAATACAATGTGACACACACAAACCAATGATTTTCATTTGGGGAAATGACTTATTACAAGACTGGTCTGTCAGAGAAAACATAAAGAGTTCAGTGAAATGTGACTGTGGGTTTCATGAAATTTAAGTGGTAAGAAACACATGAGGGGCCGATTGTGAACTAAAACCATGAAAGGCCCTGTGGCTTCCACTGTACTTCAGCAGTTCAGATTGATGTGGGTCAACACCAATGAGATTATACATGTGGAGAGTCTAAAAAAAAAGAGAGTGCAAACATAAATGATAGAGAGAAATTAAGAACGAGTCTGAAAGGACGATCTGTCCCATAGGTGGCTCATTTTTGACCCCGACTCGACCGCCGCTGTGAGTCCTCGCTTGGTCAGTCAGAGACCCGGATCCCCCCGCTGCCACCAACACCGCGGAGGCCCGGCCCATGTTACATTTAATGTTAGTCATCCTAATGATGTCAGTGCTCCTGTCATCGCTCCATTCCGGACTGCTGTTGGAGGTTGGCTTTGCCTGCTCTCTGCTCTGTTTGTGCCGCTGGGTCTGCCGTAGCAGAGGGCATCTTCCTGCCTGCCTGCTCTGGTGGGATCAACTTCAAAGAAAGACAACAACCGTTATTACAGCAGCTAAATTAGCAGTGTGTGAACCCACTGCCATAGGTAAAAAATACACTACAGACGTTAGCAACTGTTCCATGATGCCAGACTGTTCATTTGCAGGTAGTGTAAGTCAGATCACTGCTGGTTCCTGCAGACTGGGAGCCATGAGCATAGGAAGAGATGACGCATACTGCTGTTCCCATATATGGCAGATCTCAAAGCTCATTTCCTAAGGATGAACTTTAAAGGCCAAATACATCAAGGAAGTACACAATTATCTGTATGACGGGGCAAGGTTGTCTATGGGTTATAACCTTCCACAATACACTGGTCAATATCCTAAATCTGCCAGGCTCCTGTCCTCACAGCCAAAGATCACCCCTTCTCATCTCCAAAGAGCGACTAGGAATAGAGAATGCCACTGAATGTGAGGTTCTACTGCCGTGACTGTGCACACAAATGCTGAAGAATCACAATGAGCTTTATCTCTCAGTAATGTCATACAAAAAAATCTAACTAACTGCATTGTGGCGGGGGAGATCATGTCGGGTCCCTGGCTATGAAGTAAAAGTAAATCAGCATCATCACTACTGCATGATATACTAGCACAGCTGTCCATGTCCGCATCTTAAAACATGCAACAGCCTGTCAAAATGGAACAACACCACAAAGTTACCACAGTG
Organism: Oncorhynchus clarkii lewisi; assembly: GCF_045791955.1. Lineage (NCBI taxonomy): Eukaryota > Metazoa > Chordata > Actinopteri > Salmoniformes > Salmonidae > Oncorhynchus > Oncorhynchus clarkii. The sequence continues at coordinate 29,353,634 of NC_092148.1, forward strand.
CATGATTAAAAAATACCACTGTTGCTCTCCTATATAATCGGAGGGGGAAACTGCTCTATGGACACAGACACACACCACAGCAAGTTTGTTTGTGGTTGCAAGACAAATGAGTGCCCTTTGTTTGGTCTAGTACTCCAGGTTATTTAGACTGGCCTTCAGTGGTATATGACTCCACACTAATAATCCCCACTCTGCAAGTCTGGATCTACTATCTCCAAATATCAGAAAGAGTTGGTGGGGGATGAATAAAACACACAATGCTCTGGCCCAACCCTAGTCTAAAGGAACTCGAGCAACACCCAATAATGACTGTGAGATACGAAAGACAAGTCAAAACCTATTGTGTGGTAAAATTGCATAAGAACCTTGTTGAAGAACCACTGATTTGAGCTCCTCTACCTGCTGGCTATGCCTTATTGTGAGATCTCAGGTAGCGCTGTCTTCCACCCATGTCTCGTGTTTTAGGGGACTTATTTGGCTCATCAGTGCCTAATATCTTCCCTATAGATCCATTGCCATTGGCCTAATGTCTAATCCAGGTTAGACTACAACCTGCATGAGGCCACATAAAATGTTGCCATTGCAGGTAAACAGATGCCACACAATGGCTACAAGGCAACATACACTGAACAAAAATATAAATGCAACATGTAAAGTGTTGGTCCCATGTTTCATTAGATGAAATAAAATATTCCAGAAATGTTCCAAACACACACAAAAAAAATCCCTCAAATTTTGTGCACAAATTTGTCTACATCCCTGTTAGTGAGCATTTCTCCTTTGCCAAGATAACCCATCCACAAGTCAGGTGTGGCATATCACCAAGCTAATTAAACAGCATGATCATTACACAGGTGCACCTTGTGCTGAGGACAATAAAAGGCCACTCTAAAATGTGCAGTTTTACAGAACACAATGCCACAGATGTCTCAAGTTGAGGGAGCGTGCAATTGGCATACTGACTGCAGAAATGTCCACCAGAAGTGTTGCCAGAGAATTTAATGTTAATTTCTTTACCGTGTCGTTTTAGAGAACGTCCAACTGGACTCACAACCACAGACCACGTGTATAGCGTTGTGTGGGCGAGCGGGTTGCTGATGTCAAAGTTGTGAACAGAGTTCCCCATGGTGGCGGTGGGGTTATGGTATGGGCATGCATAAGCTATGGACAACAAACACAATTGCATTTTATCAATAGTAATTTGAATGCACAAAAACACTGATGAGATCCTGACGCCCATTGTGAGGCCCATTTTTATTTTAAAGGTATCTGTGACCAACAGATGCATATCTGTATCCCCAGTCATGTGAAATCCATAGATTAAGGTCTAATGAATTTATTTAAAATGAAGGATTTCCTCATAGGAACTGTAACTCAGTAAAACTCAATGAAACATTGCAATCACTCATGGAAAATGACAGAGCATTAGAACGAGATCAGATGGTTTGAAGCTCATCCATCATTTCTTCTCATGCCCTAGTTTTTACCCAGATAAAAAATATTATGGTCCAAGGTAGTATGCCTCTTTTCCAGTCAGCGCGCGGATGTTCAATCTTATCAGGAAGTAATTTCACCCGATCTCACTTTTATCGCGACCGTAGTCACAAGTAGTCGTGAAACGGCAGTCTAGAACAGTTCACGGTGAGTCAAACGAGGGGCCTTCGTGTATAGGTTACATGTCATGTGATGAATTATAGCACATGTCAACTTCTCCAACAGCGCTGGCCTCCAGGCTGACAGTTAACCTTTAAAATGCCATGTAGCACTACACAATCCACTTTATGCACAACAATACATTACTTGTGCTTGCAGTTTATATAAGGCATGTTACATGTGAGGGTATAGCCTATCCATCTGGAATGACAAATTGACTGGCACACTGCCTAAAATAGATGCACAATTATGCGTATCCAAGAATACCAAGTCAGTGCACCCGGCTTGAAAGTAGCATACTTTGCGTTTAGTTATGGTGAGGACAACTCTAGCATGCGTGCATAATTTTGTATATTCCCGTTTCCAACATGATAAAACAGGCATAAATAAAATGTTCCTCTCAGTGAGGCATTTCTGACCCGTTAGCAAAATAACCTCTCATCCGAATAACGCACCGCCAAGACTCACTGAATTCACCTTGTTACATTGCCTAGGGACACGTGTCCAGCGTGCGCTCCAGCACCATTCAGTAAACCTCCTCTCGCAAATTCCCTTAATATTCAGTAACTTAATATAATAGCCTACAACAGAGTAATAAACAAGCTAAATTCGAATCTATTCTCCCATTTATCCACATATGATCAGGCATAATTTATTGCATTATGTACAGCTCAGATCATAGTTGATTAAACCGTAAATCACATGGAAGTAATTATTGTAAATTATTAAACCGTAAATAATATGGAAGTAATTATTGACAATGCTCAATGCTGAAGGCTATTCATTCACGATTGAATTTCGACGCTGAAGGAAAACACTCCTCAAAACGATGGAGCCTATTTTGTTTGTAATTGACCTAGTAATAAGATCTACAGTAGGCTAATAAACGGGCATTATAACTTTGTGCTACTCAATCCATTTAAAAATCAATTTCATGCTCACCTTGTGTTGTGTGTTGCTCTTCATGCATGTGAAGGTGTCCTCTCGTTTCTTTCTGTTCTTTCAACCACTGGGACGGGACATGGATCTGTCCGAGTGGTTGGTTATCTGCTCAGCTTCTTGTGTAGCCTATTTTATTCGGCAGATAGTCGGACTGACAGACCGCTAGTGCTCCACGCTTCTTGTCTGCTGTGCTGCGTCCGCTTCCTGCGCAGACTGCCAGAACACTGGGTAGTTTACGTTGTAGCAGCCGTGCAACTCCGTGCCACAATGGGGAGTGGGCAGGTAGGGCGTTGTGCAAACTGACTCCTGTTCAGCCTTTATGTCGGGGTGGGTGATTGACCTTGTTTTTATTTTCCAGGGCCAGGTAAGATTTAATCAGAATCAAGATGTTTAGTTAAAGCATTGTACATACATAATCACCGATTATGGACAGGAGGACGATGATAGGCTATGCCTTACCTAATGTACTTCAGAACAATATTGAAGACAAAACAGAACTTGGTATTAGACATTTTTAGATTTATATGGCTAAAATTTATTTGCGTATGGATGGGCTACTCATCATACATTTAGTGTTCTATTTTTAAGAAAGCTACATGATTCACAATTTGGTACTTTATATGTTTCACTCAATAGATTTTTGATTAAAGCCACATCCTTGAGTTTGCGTTGGCTGGGGAAACCAAATTCATAGATAATTGAAGTCATACAATTTAGGGCGGTAGCAGACTGTCTAGATGGCTACAGAAGATTATATGACATGAACAAAAGTCACTTGGGACTGGGACATTTCATCAGCAAAGATATCAAGGGATGTCCTGAATCTCTTGCCTCACTATTGTTAATTTATTTGGGGTTTGGGGGAAGTCTCCTCTAAGGACCCCTGTGGTGGATTATGGGGGTGAGTGGGGATTGGTGGGGCATAGCCTTATATCTATCATCCTCATGAGACATGATTTGTCTCAATTCTCTTTACACATCATTCCTATACTTGCGACTATTTCCGGTGTTTTGTCCATATCTGATGATGATTGGCTTATAATGTGATTAATTGTTGTTTAACAAAAGGCTTGTTGGGACTTAACCCTGCACTGTTGTTCTGGACACTGTAGGGGAGAGTTAAGAGTTAATCCAGGGTGTGGGATAAGAGGTGAAGTTTGCCACAATCTGCAATCATCATTGTTGTTTTTTCACTCCTTCTGTGCTAGTCCTCCCTCCGTCTGTGCCTGTCCCCCTTCCCTCCCTTCCTCCCATAAAAAACAGCCAAAAGTGCCAGACTCCAAAAGGTTGGGTGACCGGGGGAGGAAAGGAAAGAGATAAAGAAGGGATCCACACATTTCACACACACACACACCTGTTTTTCATTCCCGTGCTCTCATCACTCTTGACAGGGCGAGTGAGGTAGCACAGCACACTGTAACTTGAAATACTCTGCATGCAGAGGTGTCATGCCCATAGGGGGCACAGGGGCACAGGGGCACATGCCCCCTCAGATTTGTCCTGTTTTAATAAAAACATATATACACACACACACACATATATACAGTGGGGCAAAAAAGTATTTAGTCAGCCACCAATTGTGCAAGTTCTCCCACTTAAAAAGATGAGAGAGGCCTGTCATTTTCATCATAGGTACACTTCAACTATGACAGACAAAATATAGGGAAAAAATCCAGAAAATCACATTGTAGGATTTTTAATGAATTTATTTGCAAAATATGGAAGAAAATAAGTATTTGGTCACCAACAAACAAGCAAGATTTCTGTCTCTCACAGACCTGTAACTTCTTCTTTAAGAGGATCCTCTGTCCTCCACTCATTAGCTGTATTAATGGCACCTGTTTGAACTTTTTATCAGTATAAAAGACACCTGTCCACAACCTCAAACAGTCACACTCCAAACTCCACTATGGCCAAGACCAAAGAACTGTCAAAGGACATCAGGAACAAAATTGTAGACCTGCACCAGGCTGGGAAGACTGAATCTGCAATAGGTAAGAAGCTTGGTTTGAAGAAATCAACTGTGGGAGAAATTATTAGGAAATGGAAGACATACAAGACCACTGATAATCTCCCTCGATCTGGGGCTCCATGCAAGATCTCCCCCCGTGGGGTCAAAATGATCACAAGAACGGTGAGCAAAAATCCCAGAACCACACGGGGGACCTAGTGAATGACCTGCAGAGAGCTGGGACCAAAGTAACAAAGCCTACCATCAGTAACACACTACGCCGCCAGGGACTCAAATCCTGCAGTGCCAGACGTGTCCCCCTGCTTAAGTCAGTACATGTCCAGGCCCGTCTGAAGTTTGCTAGAGAGCATTTGGATGATCCAGAAGAAGATTGGGAGAATGTCATATGGTCAGATGAAACCAAAATATAACTTTTTGGTAAAAACTCAACTCGTCGTGTTTGGAGGACAAAGAATGCTGAGTTGCATACAAAGAACACCATACCTACTATGAAGCATGGGGGTGGAAACATCATGCTTTGGGGCTGTTTTTCTACAAAGGGACCAGGACGACTGATCTGTGTAAAGGAAAGAATGAATGGGGCCATGTATCGTGAGATTTTGAGTGAAAACCTCCTTCCATCAGCAAGGGCATTGAAGATGAAACGTGGCTGGGTCTTTCAGCATGACGGATACAGACAGCTCAAGAGTTATTATGCTTAGATATGCAGAAAAATAAACATACTTTAGACATAGAATGAAGCATAATGATTATGGTTCTAGATTGCAGGAAAAAGGTGTCTCAGGTGTTTGAACAATGTTACATTTTCCATTTTAAGGACAAGCCCCTAGCCCCCTCCAGAACCCCTCCAGAACCCCTCAATCACCCCTCATTATTCCTCGCTATGCTCGCCACCTCAGTTGTGAGACGCCATCATAGCAGGTGGCTAAATCTTAGCACAATTCCTGGAGCCAGTCAGCTGTTTGAGCTCCTATTAACATATGGTGATAATCCCTGGAAAGCTGTGAACAATCACATATTGAGGGGCAGGGGCGCCGGGGAGACAACAGGGTCGCCCTGGGGGTCCAACAAAGTTGTTCCAGATCCCACTGCTACCACCAGAAACGCCCAAATGTAAAGTCATCCGGCCTGGATCTGAGCTGTGGAGGCCACTATCTGACAGTGATTGGCTCACACAGACAGGATGTGAGTGCCCCAACTCAGACCTGTCTGCCCTACCTTTACCAACCTAAGCGCAGGGCTCACCCAGTGTTACATCCCCAATCCGTGCCTGTGGAAGGATATTTGACACATTGGCAATTAACAGGCTGGGCCTGAACTTTTACTGTGACCCAGTTTGGGAGAGTAAAGAATACTACATGTCTATGCACTTTCTCAGCTGTCAGTGTTGGCTCTTGATTCTGAATGTTCCAAAAAAGGAACCTATCGTATAGTCAGTATAGAGTCTATAGTGTCTTTAAGAAGTGCCTATTAGAGATAGCTATGACTTTCTCTTTGCATAGGTTTTATTTCACTAAGACACCAGATACACAGGAAAGAAGCAAAGATCAATGACTTAAACTATATGTCGGGTTTTATTTTAAACCTACCAGAAATTGTTTTTACCTCTGGTCCTTGCATTTTCTGGATGCAGACCCCTTTCCTTTCACTGACACAGATATGATGTGAAAGGATAAATGGCTTGCCATCAGGACTTTCCTGATATGCGTCTGTCATGGTCTGTCTCCAATTGAAAATCTCCACCCTACCGTACAGTATATCCTCCCTCTTGAAACACAACTCTGATCTGCAAACCCATCACACTAAGCAGAGAGTATACATCGTATCCAACCCATTGTTTGATGTATGGGAACTTTTCCCACTGTATACATCTAGGCCTAATGGTCATAACCACCATTCCCTCTGTGCCCTCTATTTTCCAGAACTTTGAATCGTTTGGTTCCATCAGCATGACCTGCCGATTAATTCCTCTCACAGCTCACGGCATGTGTACATAGTCCAGGCAGCCAGGCTCCAGAGCCCAGACCTGGTGGCATTCTGTGCGACCCTAGCATGCCCCAGATACCTCCACTCTGTACTTCTACTCTGACCTTTACTCCCTTCCCCTGCCCTCTCCTCCCAGTCACAGCACCTTTTTTGTTTACATCTGCCGAGGAACACCATGCCTCCACGTTGCTTTGTTAAACACATGTAATCTCACCAAGAAAAAGAGCGAGGGAGAGAAAAAGAGACAAAAAAGGAGGGAGAAGAGGGTGAGCGTTCCCAGAGCCCTAAAGATGTCGGGAATTGTTGACGCTAGTGGCAAGGTTGTTTTGGCTCACCTGGATAGCGACTGGGGGTGGAGATCTGATTGATGGTTGGGGCTATGGCCGAGGCCTATTGAGATGCTAAGCTCTGTGTTGTGGGTCAGAGCCATACTCTCACTGACTCATCTCTAGACAGCTCACTGTTTCAGCCCCATTGTCACGATCGTCATAATGATTGGACCAAGGCACAGCGTAAGTAGAGTTCCACATATTTTAATTAATAGAAACTCACCAAACAAGCACAAACGAAACGTGAAGCTACTGGTGTGCACACAGGCAACTATCTGTAGATCCCACAAAGCACAATGAGGAAATGGCTACCTAAATATGATCCCCAATCAGAGACAATGATAAACAGCTGTCTCTGATTGGGAACTATACCAGGCCAACATAAACCATTAATCACCTAGATGACCCTAGTCACTATCACGCCCCAACCAACAGAGAATAAACAGCTCTCTATGGTCAGAACGTGACAGTACCCCCCCCCCCCCCCCAAAGGTGCGGACTCCGACCGCAAAACCTGACTCAATAGGGGAGGGTCCGGGTGGGCATCTACCGTCGGGGGGCGGTTCCGGTGCGGGTCGAAGTACCCACTCCGCTCGCAGATACGACGTCTTCCTCCATGGTGGCTCTGGTGCGGGGATCATCGCAGGAGGAACCGGACCGTGTGTTGTCACCGGAGGCACCGGACCGTAGATCGTCGCCGGAGGCTCCGGACCGTGGATCATCGCAGGAGGCTCTGGACCACCGACCGATGCTGGAGACTCTGGACCGCCGACCGTCGCTGGAGGCTCTGGACCGCCGACCGTCGCTGGAGGCTCTGGACCGCCGACCGTCGCAGGAGGCTCAAGACTGCAGACCGTCTCAGGAGGTTCCGGACTGTAGACCGTCTCAAGAGGTTCCGGACTGCAGACCGTCTCAGGAGGTTCCGGACTGTAGACCGTCTCAGGAGGTTCCGGACTGTGGACTGTCTCAGGAGGTTCCGGACTGTAGACCGTCTCAGGAGGTTCCGGACTGTGGACCGTCTCAGGAGGTTCCGGACTGTGGACCGTCATTGGAGGTTCCGGACTGTGAACCGTCGTTGGAGGTTCCGGACTGTGGACCGTCGTTGGAGATTCCGGACTGTGGACCGTTGTTGGAGGTTCCGGTCTGTGAAACGTCGCCGGAAGCTCTGGACTGGAAACTGTCGCCGGAAGCTCTGGACTGGGAACTGTCGCCGGAAGCTCTGGACTGTGGAGGCGCACTGTAGGACTGATGCGTGGGACCGGTACAGGTGGCACCGGGCTGATGACACACACCTCAGGGCGAGTGCGGGAGGAGGCACAGGACATACTGGACTGTGGAGGTGCACTGGAGGCCTGATGCGTGGGACCGGTACAGGTGGCACCGGACTGATGACACGCACCTCAGGGCGAGTGCGGGGAGGAGGCACAGGCCTTACTGGACTGTGGAGGCACACTGGAGGCCTGATGCGTGGGACCGTTACAGGTGGCACCGGGCTGGTGACACGCACCTCAGGGTGAGTGCGGGGAGGAGACACAGGATGTACTGGACTGTGAAGTCGCACTGGAGACACAGTACGTATGGCCGGCGCAGGATATACTGGGCCGTGGAGGCGCACTGGAGGTCTGGAGCGTAGAGCTGGCACAACGCGCCCTGGCTGGATGCTCACTTTAGCCCGGGCAAGTGCGGGGCGCTGGCACAGGACGCACTGGGCTGTAAAGGCACACTGGCGATACAGTGCGTAGAGCCAGGCGCAGGATATCCTGGACCGAGGAGACGTACTGGAGACCAGGAGCGCTGAGTCGGCACAACCTGTCCTGGCTGGATGCTCCCTTTCGCACGGCAAGTGTGAGGAGCTGGCACAGAACGCACCAGGCTGTGGATGCGCACTAGAGACACATTGCGTATCTCCGCAAAACATGGTGCCTGACTGGTCCCACGCTCCTCACTGCGACTGTGTTGCTCCAGACACCAAAACATCCACTCTACCTCATCACTCCCCTCAACTATCTCACAATACTCCTCGCTCAGTCTATTCCAATATTCCTCTTCGCTCTCAGACTCGCCCCTCGGCTTCGCCGACCAACCCATGTTCCCCCTCAAAACATTTTTTGGGGGCTGCCTCTCATGCTTGCGTCTTGGTTGCGAACCCCGGAGTCGTCGTTGATCCTCCTTCGTTACCTCCGTCTGCTTCCCCAGCAGGCTTTCATACCTCTCCAATACTTCCTCCCAAGTCCAGGCTATTCTCTCCTCAACCTCCTCTATAGACCAGTATGCCATCTCCTCCCGAGCACGCTGCTTGGTCCAGTTGTGGTGGGATCTTCTGTCACGATCGTCATAATGATTGGACCAAGGCACAGCGTGCGTAGAGTTCCACATATTTTAATTAATAGAAACTCACCAAACAAAAACAAACAAGCACAAACGAAACGTGACGCTACTGGTGTGCACACAGGCAACTATCTGTAGACAAGATCCCACAAAGCACAATGAGGAAATGGCTACCTAAATATGATCCCCAATCATAGACAACGATAAACAGCTGTTTCTGATTGGGAACTATACCAGGCAAACATAAACCATTAATCACCTAGATGACCCACCCTAGTCACTATCACGCCCCAACTAACAGAGAATAAACAGCTCTCTATGGTCAGGGCGTGACACCCATTGCTCGTTGAGGAAAACAGTCACAAGGTGCTGGGAATCCCAAGCGTGCGATGAGAATGACATGAATGTGCCATGTGTAATATTTTATCTTATTAAAAAACAACATTATTGGAAGAAGTGAAGAAGAAAGGAGTCAAAGCATGGCAGAGGATGGAGGATAACATTCTCTGGAGGCCTAGGTATTTCCAGTTGGCTCAGCGAAGTGTAGCCTCTGGGTGAACAACTAAATGTCTTTGTCTCCTTAAAACAATGCCAGACATGCTGGGCTGAGCCAGAGGACATGCCATCTTAATGAAAAGTGTGTTGGAGTCAAGCAGCAGATGTCATTCGGCCTACACTTCAATACACAAACAATTGGAAGCAACACATTCAGGCGTTCTGCGAAAACAAACAGTGGAAACTTCAGGATAAGTGTCCGTATGTAGGTCAACGTGATAGCTGAATAGCAAGTCAAAGCTAGGTGTCAATACGGCCAACTTCAATAATATTGAGAACCGTCAAAGTGGGAGTGTTTGTGAGAACAGACATGAAAAGGAGGTCCGTGTGCTTTTGCTTTTACGGCCCCTCCTTCCATAGTTTACATTATCATAATGAAAGTGGATTTAACCCTCATGTTTTTTATTTGGTAACCAACATAGCCAGCTGCTACCTACTACAAATATTCTCCTTTTCCATGGTTATGATATCATTTTTTCCTAAGTAGCTTTTGTAAAAGATGCCTTTCTCTGTCAAGGGAAGCTATGTTGGCTTTTGGTCGGAGGTTAGTACCTGTGGATTATACAGTCCAATGTGACCGACTTCTCCCTCAGATGGGCACACAATAACCCCAAACTTCGACTTAGTACCCTGGAATAGGTTATTTAGTGTATTCACTGAAGAGTGCTCAATTCAATAAACTATTTTTGGAAATAACATCACTTTCCATATCTGCACTTTGTTCAGGCTGTATTTATAGACTCGTGGAAGGAATCTTGAAGGCCTGTGGGTGTGTTTTTCTTCCTGCTTAAGCTACCTTTGCCAACGGAGGGTCTGGGGTGCTCTACAATGGAGGATGAAACTGGACGGAGCTTGTGGGTGTCAGCAGACATCAAAAGTGTCTTGATCACAAAGGGAAAGGCAGACAAGAATACTGCCCATGGACACGAGGAGGGATCTGTCAAATACCTGGCTCTGGATAAATGTGGAGAAAGATCCAGGCACATTCACTCACACAGGGGAGGGAAGACTCATCTAGGCCTGTATTAAGTCTACTGCTCTCCATTCACAGGTCCATAAATTTCTCCCATTTCACCTTGGTTCTTCTAATTTTCACCATCAATTAGTCCATATGGTGGAGGTTTTCATGGCCCAGGCAAGCCACTTCTACTGTATATACCTTTTGGCAACATGCTTAGCCAAAATAGATTGCATAGTAGCCTATACAGGTTTATAGATGATGTATGACCCTCTGTATACAATTTAACGACCATAGAAAGAGACTGAATAAAACATAATTCAAGCCAATGATGGCAAAATGGGTGGACTGGCAGACATTGCGAGTGTACCCATAAGAGCAAAGCAGGAAGTAAAAGCAGGAAGTGTACCCATCAATATGTGCTGTGATTTGTTGATTCAACTCAACTGACGTTACAAAATGACATTCCATTGCATGAGCAAGACGGGTTGGTTGCTTAGCAACAAAACTGAGGCATGCGCAACTATGGGTCAAAACAGACTGGGTTGGCTTGGATTGTTGATAAAAATGTAAGCTATATTTCGTCTCCACTGTTTATTGCACAATGAGCACTTATTGTATCTCAAATACATTGTTACAGTTAACTAGCTAGTGAACTTTAGCCATATTAGCACTGAAATTAAATCAGTCAAAACACCTAAAAAAAGACATGATATCAATAACAAACTGAAACGAGCCACTTACAATTCCCCACATGGCAGTTTCTTGTCATTCTTGCTAGCAATCTGGCCATCCAGAATCACAACAACACGCTGACTTCTGCCCAATGGAAGCACGAACATCATTTCCGTGCAGTTCTATTCACTATATTTCTATGGTAATGACGTCACCAAGCATTGAAGTCATTTGGGTAAGATGCCTTGCTGACCGAGCCCACACTATCTGACGACACAAACAAAGCAACAACCACCTTGCTTTAAGAGGCTCCTCCTAGCTTTTCCTCTTTGAATTCACTCTCTACAGTACCTACAACAAAGTCGACAAAGAGAGGACACTGCGTGTCTGTCCGTGGTGCACCAGTTCCCCCTCCAACCCAGCCGCACCCTCATCCTCATCTCCTTGAGGAAGACGCCGGAAGGCAAAAGTGCGACGGCGCGTCACTTACCACCTGTCCCGCGACAGAGGTGTTGAGGACAGTGAGTGGCTCTCTGACAGGCCCTATTGTCCTCACACGGCCTGGGCGGTCTGGCTACAATTTGTCTGAGTCCTTCACCTGGAGACATGGGCCTCTAGCTCTCCATTACCCTCCACCACTTCCTACCTGCAGTAACATGCTTGGGTCTACGCTTCCTTTCTGTGGCGGTTTGCTCTGTTGTTATTTCTTGGACAGTGGGATGGTCGGATGTGGCTACACAGAGGTCTTGTCAGCACTTACCTTGTCCCACAACATGGAACTAAGTGGACATGGCTTGTAGGGACAGGAGATGTGGAGATATGTGTTTGCAGCTCGACTCAACCTTTCTTTCATTCTAACATGGGTAGTTTTGTGGAACCATTGTGTATTGAGATGGTAAAAAGTACAGATTTAAGAGTTGTAGTATGCTTTAAAAGATGTGCAGTTATTAATTTAGTGCAGAGGCCAAAGTTCATCATCTTTAGCATTAATCGTTAACATTACGCAACTATTACAATTCTGGCATATCTACCTTAGGCTCAGAGCAAACATTTACTGTAGATTTCTCAGTGGAGGTATGCAGGCGCATAGTTAACATGTGCAGGGGAAACATTATCTTTAGCCTTTAATAATGAGGGGAATAGCACAGAACTGTTAGGCCAGAGGTCGATCAATGATGACACCCAGGTGCCAAATCACTCCCTGTCTTTTTACAACAGCACTCAAAACACCCGAGTGGGAACCAACATCAGTGCCAAAACACCAGTTACAACCTGACCTGTGTTTAAACAACCATGAAATCACAAAGGAGAGAAGACATGGCATAATGCCAGGGGTAAGGATGTTGGCTTCTGGATTCGTTCAACTATGTTATTCTATTAGGCCATGTTTGATACACGCAGCCTTTTAATTCACAACACTGTATTTACTGTACCTTATTGAAATGTAATCGAGAAGTGCTTGATCGTTTCTAATGAGGTTGCTGATGTGGGGAAACTAATTCAAGGATGCTTGCGAGAAGTGTCCCCACCCTGAAAATCCTGAAAGGCCCAAATGTGTGGAGAGGGAGAGAGGGAAATGAGTCTTGTTTATTCTGTGCTTGAGCAAATGCTGCACTTATGGGCTGTATCACCGCCTGGTATGGCAACTGCACCGCCCTCAACCGTAAGGCTCTCCAGAGGGTAGTGAGGTCTGAACAACGCATCACCGGGGGCAAACTACCTGCCCTCCAGGACACCTACACCACCCGATGTCACAGGAAGGCCATAAAGATCATCAAGGACATCAACCACCCGAGCCACTGCCTGTTCACCCCGCTATCATCCAGAAGGCGAGGTCAGTACAGGTGCATCAAAGCTGGGACCGAGAGACTGAAAAACAGCTTCTATCTCAAGGCCATCAGACTGTTAAACAGCCACCACTAACACTGAGTGGCTGCTGCCAACACACTGACACTGACTCAACTCCAGCCACTTTAATAATGGGAATTGATGGGAAATTATGTAAATATATCACTAGCCACTTTAAACAATGCTACCTTATATAATGTTACTTACCCTACATTATTCATCTCATATGCATTCGTATATACTGTACTCTATATCATCGACTGTATCCTTATGTAATACATGTATCACTAGCCACTTTAAACTATGCCACTTTGTTTACATACTCATCTCATTTGTACATACTGTACTCGATACCATCTACTGTATCTTGCCTATGCTGCTCTGTACCATCACTCATTCATATATCCTTATGTACATATTCTTTATCCCCTTACACTGTGTACAAGACAGTAGTTTTGGAATTGTTAGTTAGATTACTTGTTATTACTGCATTGTCGGAACTAGAAGCACAAGCATTTCGCTACACTCGCATTAACATCTGCTAACCATGTGTATGTGACAAATAAAATTTGATTTGATTTGATTTGGGTAGCTGTTCAAAAGTAACCGTGTTCCCTGGCTAGCCTGTCAGTCACAGAGGTGGCCTTAGTTTAGAGCATTGTGTAGTTTCAAAAGTGCATAAACTCTCCCTGGTCCCTGACCGCCCAACCTAAATGAAAATCACATTGTCTGTAGTCCTCGCCCACGGCGATACCTGGAGACTTTACCCTGAATTAAAAGTTGATTAGTCAGGCTCTTTTTAGATTGAGTTGCCCATATACCGCAATGCTCTTTGATCTGATTGTGATCCCATTGGAAACTATAATCCCCCATAAGCAGCAGTATGTGGAGCGGTCCAGAGTTTTCTTGAGGGGTGCTTGTTGCGAAATGACCCATATCGTGGAACATAGAGGGGGAGGTATAGGCTGAGGTAAATAGGGGTCACATAGGCAGCCAGACACACAGTCTCACTGGCTCCACTCTTGTATAACCCCAGGCTCCTCTAAAGTATAATGTCACATGGTCATTAAAAGAAGGAGCCTCAGTCCATCTTGCTTGCTTTCGATGCCGCAGTCCAAAACACTGGCACCTTTTATGTGACCATTACAGGCACCGTTGACTAGAATATGGCTGTTGACATAAAGAGACCTTTTTAAAGTGCTAAAATGTACAAACCTCCCTGGTCCACTTGGTCTGACCACAGTCTGACCACTTGGGTTAATGGTACCAGACCATGCCACCATTTTATGTGGACCTTCCCTCGTAGCCCTTCCATTTCTGAACAGCCTGGATTGATCATCTACCTAGCCCTGAGCATGGCTTTTTAGAGCCAGGTTTAAGTTAGGCATTGGTAAAGAACTGTTGGTCTCTTTATGACCTTAAAACAATGTCAAATAGGCTTGACCCTGTCTTGACCGGATCTCCCAGTAACGTTGTTGTCCAGGGAAGAGGTGCCGCCACGCTAATGCTATGGTCAGTGTCTGCTGTCATTTTATGGGAGATCGTTGGTCAGGCTTCACCCATGTCAGCCATTGAGTTTGGCAGCCTGTAGGTATTGTTTTCCTCTGTTAGCGCATCTACTTCCTTTTCAGATACATTCCAAAACGACCAATGATGTTATCAAGATGAATTGTCCGATGTTGCATATAGGAAATCTTAACATTTTACCCCATACTTTTACCCCATACTGTTTGTATTTTTTGTCATTGCGATACACTTTTGGAAATACTTTGATATAACCAACAGAGCTCAGAAATCCAGTGACAATGTATACCAATGGTAACAGGTGGTCACCATTTTATTTATCATAACATTTGGTTGTGATCACTGTGGGAGATCCAGATAAGCAATTACCCCAAACTCACCTAAAATAGGCATTCAGAAACACCTGCTTTACAAGTGTCCCCATGTCTTTAGATATCAGAACAGGCCTAGTGTTAGTAACAGATTACCTCTTGTCTAATTATGCCACCCAAGCCTAAATTCGGTTTACCTCGGCCTGTCTATTCATCCTCAACCCCTTTCTATCATCTCTCTGTGCTTTCTGTGTTTTTTGGGGGGTGAAGTGTTAACACGACGGATGCTATAAACAGGAAGAAGAGACCTTCTACAGTTTCCCCTCATTTCTCCCAGGAAGAAACAATCCGTTCTCAATGAGTGACACAAAACAGGACAGGCACGCTTGCACACACACACACACACGCACGCACGCACGCACGCACGCACGCACACACACACACACACACACACACACACACACACACACACACACACACACACACACACACACACACACACACACACACACACACACACACACACACACCAGGGTTTATTTACCTGTATCGCCCATTCTTCAATGTGTAAGGAGTTGGGAGTGGGACACTCTAGAAGATGGTATTTGTTTAATGCTGGGTATTTGATAGGAAAACAGTTCTGATTCTGATGCCAAAACTGGCCTTGAAAACAGACCATGTGGAAATCCAGTCCATTGATTCATGAATGGAGGAAAATAACACTAATACAGACAGACCCCACCCCTTGGTGAGCTCACTTCCTCCCTGCTATTCCCAATTTGTCAGTTACTGGGAATAACACTTTCATTCAATTCCCTAAATATGGTATCAACAGAGTGAGTTGCCAAACAATAACGGCAAATTCACTGAATGAATGTGAGTACCGGCAAGTGAAAAAAGCACGTGTATCACTAGACAACATTCCCACAACATTCTGAGGAAGGATATGATGGAGTTCCACTGTAACTCCTACAGTAGTGTTAGGGAAGTTCATTTGACCTCACTGATGCGTTTTGCCTCCATTGCCTCCATTGACTGTTTGTACTGGCATATTGACAGTGCGGTTTTCATTGACGTGGAAATGAGTCAGTGAGTATCGGTGTTCAGAGGTTCACTATGTGCAAGAATGTTGCATTCCTCTTCCTCACCAACCTCTTGCACACAAACTCACGGACAGATGAAGTTTGAAGTTTGTCAGAGAGCGGGCCGAGTCTCATAGGCTTGCAGCTGTGTCAGCTAGCGAGTTGAAAAAATCTAGGAGAAAATGAGAGCGGCTTGAAAAGAGATAAGGAGGAGGGAAGAGGAAATGCCAGGTTCACGAGGGGGTCGTGTTTGTGTTAGACTGCCTCTTCTCTTCCTCCCCCTATCACCCCACCGTCCACACCCTGCTCCCCTGGGGCTTTATAGGCCAGTTTTGAAGTATGTGTTTGTGTGTGTGAGACTGCGTTTCTGTGTGTGTATGTGTGTGTGTGTGTGTGTGTGTGTGTGTGTGTGTGTGTGTGTGTGTGTGTGTGTGTGTGTGTGTGTGTACATATGATTTTTGTGTGTCTTTGCCATTTTGAAGTGTGTGTGGCTGTACCTGCATGTGATCCTGTGTGTGTGTGTGAGTGTGCACCCAACAAGCTCTCATAAAAGTCAAATTTCAAAGGTTAAGTTTAGGCATTAATTCCAAATTGTTAAGTTTGGGATAGGGTTAAAACAAACAAGCAATATTTCACAACAGGTTAACCAATAGAAGATGGAGAGGGTCAGTTCATGGCTTGAGCAGAGGGAGCAGGTCAGAGGATGGGAGATGATGGTGATGCTGATGATCCTCTAGACTTCTCCTCTTCCACTCTCTGTAGCACCCACTTGGGTGATGCCTCAACAGCTTTGGGCGCCAAAAAAACGAGCGGTGAGCCGGAGTTCACAGATTACATCCATTCGCCATCTCCGAGTGGCGCAGGGGTCTAAGGTACTACATCTCAGTGCTAGAAGCGTCACTACAGACCCTGGTTTGATTCCAGGCTGTATCACAACCGGCGGGGATTGGGAGTCCCATAGGGCGGCGCACAATTGGTTCCAGTGTCATCCGGGTTGGGGTTTGGCTGGGGTAGGCCATCTTTGTAAATAAGAATTTGTTCTTAACTGACTTGCCTAGTTACATAAAGCTTAATTTGAAAAACACCCTAGCTGGTAATAGCGATCAACGTTGTCCCTAGTGGCCAGCATTGAAGTCATCTTCCGACGTTCTGCTTACCTGGACGGATGTCAACTTTCGCAGTGGATGTTGAGCGGCCTAGCTGGTGCAGGAATGTGATCACGTGTGTGTGACAGGCTCGTAGTCCTGGTTGGGGTTGCGGCCCACCCAGTGGGATCCACCGGGTGTCTTTTGACCTAAACATACGAACACCATCAGATAGAATTCAGAGCAAGCAGTTTACTGGAATGGCATTCAGACGAACTGGAATGACATTCACTCTCATGGGTTGGGTGGCCCAAAATAACTAACTGAAATCCACACCCCCAATAAGCCACAAATATGACTGCATTGAGGCATATATCACTGTGCTTCCATGGCTATATGCACCATGCCACTGCCTTCTTAATTTGTTCATTTAGCAAATAAGACAGATCATAATGCAGAACATTCTTCACCGTCAACACACCTATATGTTAGCTATAATTAGCTTTAAAACAGCAACATTTTCTCTCAGCCTCATGGCAAAATGTGTAGAATAGTATGAGATTAGCAATAAAACTATCTTTGACCTATGGTAAAATATGTAGCATTGCAGGAAGTTAACTGCCCCACCCAAAAAATGCTTTCTACATATATTTATTTTTTGGCCACTAAAATTTCTGCAGGCCCACCCATAGAAATAGAATGAATAGAACGGGCGTCCCCATTGAAGTAAATTATGGCATAATGACTGACCTGCACAGAGCCCTGACCTCAACCCCATCGAACACCTTTGGGATGAATTGGAACGCCGACTGTGAGCCAGGCCTAATCACCCAATATCTCACTAATGCTTTTGAGTCCCTGCAGCAATGTTCCAACAACTAGTGGAAAGCCTTCCCAGAAGAGTGGAGGCTGTTACACCAGCAAAGGGGGGACCAACTCCATATTAACGCTTATGATTTTGAGATTGGGATGTCAGACGAGCAAGTGTCCACATACTTTTGGTCATGTAGTGTATTTTGTAGTGTGTCAAATTGCCAGGGTTAGAGGTTCCAAGCTCATTTTATTCCTTCTATTTCTATGGGCCCAACCACCAATGAATTTCTGCCTACGCTACTGGTGTGTGATCATAGATGTGTGTGTGTTGATGTGAAGGATGAGTGATGGAGTGTGCTGCTCTGGCAGTTCCCCGATGGCCTATGATGTGAGCAGGAAAAGAGAACCATGTCAGCTTCAAAGAGCTGTGGGGTGAAGGAAGCTGATAGGCTCTATAGCTGTCTGAGCCTCTTTCTGTGCTCTCTCTGTCTCACTGACTTTATCCTAGCATTCAGCTATGGTGATGACTACAATGAGCCAGGGTATTTAGAGGAGGTGCTTGTGTATACCCCATATCATATGCCTGGATATACAGGTATCATTGAGATAAGTATCCTGTCCTATTCAGGACAAGTTCATTGCAATTCCTCCCGTCTGTGGAGGATGTATCCATGTTTGCATTTATTCCAAACTCCACAATTACATGCCTCTGTGTACACTGGTCACATGACAATGACCATTGGAACAGGCAAGGTAGCACATACAGATCGGGGACCAGGCTGATGTCTGCCTGGCCAGGTGTTTGGCCTGCATGACCTAAGTCCGATGCCCTTCAGCCATTCAAGCCTGTTGCGTCAGTCCCCAAACTCCTCCACTGTGAATGACTGGCACAGGCACACCAGTAGAGTTAGTTTACACTATGGGAGGAGGAGAAGCTTTGGCATGGAGTCAAGGTGAAATATAGCCGGATAGATAGTCTATCTTTAATGATTATAAAAAGTCAGCAAGTCTGACACATGAAACTATGACAGTTCACAACCTCACTCTAAAGCTGGACCTGAGCTGGCATGAATATGTGTGTGTGTTCCTATTTGTTTACCTTACTTACACCTCAGAAGAACACTACAGCAGTAGCCAGTGTAACAATCAGCTTAGATCTCAAATTAAGTTCCAATTTAAAAGCAAGACTGGCAAAGTGATATTATGTGAGCAATTGTACAACATATTGTAACCAATGAGGTGATTCGAATAAGCTGCCCCAGGTTGAACCGGGGTAATGGCATGTCACGTGACTGGGCGAAGCCAGTGAGAGAGTCGTGCACCGCTCAAATCGTGCACCGCTCGTTTTTTTGGCGCCCAAAGCTGTTGAGGCATCACCCAAGTGGGTGCTACAGAGAGTGGAAGAGGAGAAGTCTAGAGGATCATCAGCATCACCATCATCTCCCATCCTCTGACCTGCTCCCTCTGCTCAAGCCATGAACTGCCCCTCTCCATCTTCTATTGGTTAACCTGTTGTGAAATATTGCTTGTTTGTTTTTTGCTATTGAAGTGCTTTAAGGTTCTATTAAAAGTGCTATAGAAGTTTAATAACTAATACAGTAATTATTATCATTTATGTGCCTATCAACTCACACTTGTGGCAGCATCACACCAGGTCAACAGTAATCCACTATGTGTAGAGATTTCCTCACATGGTTCAATGTTCATGGAAATCTCAAAACAAACAAAAACTCTACTTGTTGAAGGGTGAGTAAAGTCCACAATAATGAGCAATATATATTTACTTTAATTAATGGCTATGTCTAGGCTGATAAAGGCTTTTCATTACATTAAAACCTCAGCCCCAGGTAAAGACCAAACATTTCCCCAAAATGCTACCTTTTCTTAAAGCAGCATTCAGCAGTTGAAACCATACAAAAGCATTTTCCCTGCCCATTTCGGTTAAAAGCTGAGGGATGGGAATGGAGAAATGTAACCAATCTCAATTTCATAGACAGGGCTATGGATGCAAGGACTGACCATGATCATCCATACAAATATCAGAGTAAAACAAGCTTATATTTTGGGTTCTAATGGGGTACGACAGTTGAACTGAGATTATGAGGCATTTATAAATTACAGTACCGTCAGAAAGTATTTACACTCCTTGACTTTTTTCACAATTTGCTGTGTTACAGCCTGAATTTAAAATGTATTAAATTGAGATGTTTTGTCACTGGCCGACACACAATACTCCATAATGTCAAAGCGGAACTTTGTTTTTCGAAATGTTTACAAATTCATTCAAATGAAAAGCCGAGTCAATAAGTATTCAACCCCTTTGTTATGGCAAGCATGGTGGTGGCTGCATCATATTATGGGTATGCTTGTAGTCATTAAGTACTTGGGAGTTTTTCAGGATAAAAAATGAATGGAATCGAGCTAAGCACAGGTAAAATCCTAGAAGAAAACCTGGTTCAGTCTGCTGGGAGATGAATTGCCATGGACGTTTCCCAGTTGATTTGAATGTTCAAAATCATAGTGTAAGATCACTTTGAAAGCCTCAAAGAATAAGATGATCCAACTTTCAAAACAAGTACATTTTGGCTAGCCACAGAAATCAACTAGCTAGCTGTTAGCTATAGCATATCCACTTATTTGTTTGTAAACAATTAACAAGCTAGTTAGCTACCACATGTTCTTGTCAAACTATCGACAGAGTAGCTAGCAAGCAAGAATATATGCCAAATAACAGTCTAAAAACCACTTGAGGGAAAATAAGTTGCATGGCCAGGAATCAGATTAGTATCTTTCTTCAAACCACTTACGAAGGTGGTTTAAAATGTGTCTTGAAATATCCGATTCCATGTGCTTTTTGACTGTTCAGACTGCAGGAAAAGGAACAGATTTGATTCGGATTTGCAAAGAAAATGTGATTTGAGTCAATTCAAACTGCCAATCAAGGCTTTAGAGACATACCAAGAAAGACTCACAGCTCTAATAACTGCCAATGGTGCATCTACAAAGTATTGTAGGGTGTGAATACTTAAGTAAATTAGATATTTCTGTATTTCATATTTAATACATTTGCTAAAATGTCTAAAAACATGTTTTAACTTTGCCATTATGGGGTATTGTGTGTAGATGGGTAAAAAAAAGATTTTATACATTTTGAATTCAGGCTGTAACATAACAAAATGTGGAAGTCAAGGGGAGTGCATACTTTCTGAAGGCACTTTATATTCTTCAAGAATCAATGGGTACACATTATTCATTTATAAGTCCAAAAAATGGATGTAGCTCATCCGTCTTAAAGGGACGAGCACCAGAAATGGCTTTGGCAGCCATCTTCGAATTGCAGTGCAAATAATGCAGTCAGAACTGGCAGATACAGTCAATTACAGTATGGCATTGGTTGACCTGTCATGATATATTGCTTGTTTGTTATTTTCTCTTGAAACGCTTTGAGATTATATGAAAAGCACTATAGAAGTTTAATAACGTTATCATTCTAATTTAAACCTGTCATAAGTATGTTTGTATGTGCTTATCAACCCACACTTCTGGCAGCATCACACCAGGTCAACAGTAATCCACAGTCTGGTGTGGATTATAATCCCAAAAATCATGAAATACTTAATTCATGAAGTAAAAGTATTACCCACACTCTAGATTAAACTGCACTGAATATTTCAAAAGCCATGGTGAAGGAATAAGTTCTTATCGAATGGGAGGTTGGAATTACATCAGTCACTAATAAGAGACAGAGCTGGCACGAAGACAAGTTCTTTAACATTTCTACGAGTAGACAGACTCATCAATCATTTTGATCTGTCTAACTGGTTGAGATCCGGTTCTGATTTCACTGTATTGTACATCCACCAGAGTGAGTGTCCCCATCACCGTTGGACTGATGACACCTGTCACAATGGAAACTACCCAGAACTTTATCTAACACTTTATAGCCTGGTCCCAAATCTGTTTGTGTTGTATTGCCAACTCCAATGGTCGTCGTGCATGACAATGATCATAGTAGTTGGCTATATAGCACAAACAAATCTGGGAACAGGCTAGGAAAGTTAATGTTTAGCACAGTAGACTGTGTTAGCCTCACATTACATAAATTATGGTTATTATTAGTAGCAATATACAGTACATAAAAATATACAACGAGTCATGATAGTTGATAGCATGATAAAATGGTATGGTAGGCCGTCATTGTAAACAAGAATTTGTTCTGTTCTTAACTTACTTGCTTAGTTAGATAAAGGTGAAATAAAATAAAACTATGTTTGTCTTATGCCAAAGACATGTAGAATACTACACAGATACAGACTAGAGCACAGCTAGACGTTCTACCATATGTTTCATACTATACTGTACATGAATGGTTCTGTACTTGTGATATTCAGCTACATTACAACCTCGCCAGCTTTTAATGTATTCTGTAGTGTAGGCTACTGTAACGGTCATCGTATGAAGGAGAAGAGGAGGACCAAGTGTCCATATTTAATAGAACAAACTGAACACGACAAAATACAAAAATAAGAAAGTGAAATAACAAACCGAAACAGTTCCGTGTGGAACACACAGACACAGGAAACAATCACCCACAACTCAAAAGTGAAACCAGGATACCTAAGTATGGTTCTCAATCAGAGACAACGATTGACAGCTGCCTCTGATTGAGAACCATACCAGGCCAAACACAGAATCCCAAATTATAGAAAAAGGAACATAGACTGCCCACCCCAACTCACGCCCTGACCATACTAAAACAAAGACAAAACAAAGGAACTAAGGTCAGAACGTGACAGCTACTGTCCGAGTATATACAGACTTCTGGTTGCCAAAGGACCCTAAATGTGGTTCATTTAAATAAATCATCATGAAGAGAGAGCTCTATTCTTGGCTGGCCTTGACTCCACACTAACATGCAACATTCCCATGATGTAGTCTGCTGGCTAAGCTTTCTCTCTCTCTCTCTCTCTCTCTCTCTCTCTCTCTCTCTCTCTCTCTCTCTCTCTCTCTCTCTCTCTCTCTCTCTCTCTCTCTCTCCCTCTCTCTCTCTCTCTCTCTCTCTCTCTCCCTCACTCTCCCTCTCTCTCTCTCTCTCTCTCTCTCCCTCTCTCTCTCTTTCTCTTCCCCGTCTCTCTCTCTCCTCTCTCTCCTGATTATGTCACACAAACTGGTACATACTCTTTCTCCCTCTCTCTCAATCCAATCAAATTAAATTCAAGGGGCTTTATTGGCATGGGAAACATGTGTTAACATTGCCAAAGCAAGTGGAGTAGATAATATACAAAAGTGAAATAAATAATAAAAATGAACAGTAAACATTACACTCACAGAAGTTCCAAACGAATAAAGACATTACAAATGTCATATTATGCATATATACAGTGTTCTAACGATGTACAAATGGTTAAAGTACAAAAGGGAAAATAAATACGAATAAATATAGTTTGTATTTACAATGGTGTTTGTTCCTCACTGGTTGACCTTTTCTTGTGGCAACAGGTCACAAATCTTGCTGCTGTGATGGCACACTGTGGTATTTCACCCAGTAGATATGGGAGTTTATCAAAATCGGGTTTGTTTTCAAATTCTTTGTGGATCTGTGTAATCTGAGGGAAATATGTGTCTCTAATATGGTCATACATTTGGCAGGAGGTTAGGAAGTGCAAATAAGTTTCCACCTCATTTTGTGGGCAGTGTCTTGAGAGCCAGAGCTGCCTTTCTCATTAGCAAGGCTATGCTCACTGAGTCTGTACATTGTCAAAAATGTCCTTAAGTTTGGGTCAGTTACCGTGGTTAGGTATTCTGCCACTGTGTACTCTCTGTTTAGGGCCAAATAGCAATCTAGTTTGCTCTGTTTTTTAGTTAATTCTTTCCAATGTGTCAATTAATTATCTTTTTGTTTTCTCATGATTTGGTTGGGTCTAATTGTGATGCTGTCCTGGCGCTCTGTGGGGTGTGTTTGTGTTTGTGAACACAAACTTGCTTAGGGGACTCTTTTCCAGGTTCATCTCTCTGTAGGTGATGGTTTTGTTATGGAAGGTTTGGGAATCATTTCCTTTTAGGTGGTTGTAGAATTTAACGTCTCTTTTCTGGATTTTGATAATTAGTGGGTATCAGCCTAATTCTGCTCTGCATGCATTATTTGGTGTTCTACATTGGATATTTTTGCAGAATTCTGCATGCAGAGTCTCAATTTGGTGTTTGTCCCACAGACCTCACAACCATAAAGGGCAAAGGGTTCTATAACTGATTCAAGTATTTTTAGCCAGATCCTAATTGTTATGTAGAATTGTATGTTCCTTTTGATGGCATAGAATGCCCTTCTTGCCTTGTCTCTCAGATCGTTCACAGCTTTGTGGAAGTTACCTGTGGCGCTGATGTTTAGGTCAAGGTATGTAGAATTTTTTTGTGTGCTCTAGGGCAACGGTGTCTAGATGGAATTTTATTTGTGGTCCTGGCGACTGGACCTTTTTTGGAACACCATAAATTTGGTCTTACTGAGATTTACTTTCAGGGCCCAGGTCTGGCAGAATCTGTACAGAAGATCTAGGTGCTGCTGTAGGCCCTCCTTGATTGGTGACAGAAGCACCAGATCATCAGCAAACAGTAGACATTTAACTTCAGATTCTAGTAGGGTGAGGCCGGGTGCTGCAGACTTTTCTAGTGCCCTCGCCAATTTGTTGATATATATGTTGAAGAGGGTGGGGCTTAAGCTGCATCCATGTCTCACCCAACGGCCCTGTGGGGAAAAATGTGTGTTTTTGCCTATTTTAACCGCACACTTGTTGTTTGTGTACATAGATTTTATAATGTCGTATGTTTTCCCCCCAACACCCCTTTCCATCAATTTGTATAGCAGACCCTCATGCCAAATTGAGTCGAAGGCTTTTTTTAAATCAACAAAGCATGAGAAGACTTTGCCTTTGTTTTGGTTTGTTTGTTTGTCAATTAGGGTGTGCAGGGTGAATACGTGGTCTGTCGTACGATAAATTGCTAAAAAGCCAATTTGACATTTGCTCTGTACATTGTTTTCACTGAGGAAATGTACGAGTCACTGTTAATGATAATGCAGAGGATTTTCCCAAGGTTGCTGCTGACGCATATCCCACGGTAGTTATTGGGGTCAAATTTGTCTCCACTTTTGTGGATTGGATCTCTCTCTCTCTCTCTCTCTCTCTCTCTCTCTCTCACTCTCTGTCTCTACCTCCTCCTTCTCTCTCTTTCTGATTTACTTCAGGCAAACTGGTGCACAGAGGTCCTGAGCAACTAGCCACTGTGCTGAGATCAAATTCCTACATTAACACAATGGGTAGAAAGGTCATGGAATACAATCATTAGAAGAAACACACTGTATTAGGATTGCTTTAGTTGTCTAAACATTGATATCACTGTCCAAGTAGATACATAATGCAAATTGAGATGAATTAGAAACTGGAATTGTTATGGAGCTTCAAAGGGATACTGTGTACTTAGAGCTACACAAATGCACACAGACACACATGCGCGTGCACACACACACACACACACACACACACACACACACACACACACACACACACACACACACACACACACACACACACACACACTCCTCTCTCAGATATGAGGGGAGGTGGTCCAACCCGCTCTCCTAAAAAAACAAGCATCATCACTAGTGTCTTTGTTTCTTCCCATACCACTCCTCCCCTTATGATTGCTGATGTGGTCACTTTTTCCTTCCATCCTAAAAAACTAGTACAATTGTTATTTGTTTTGCTCATCTTTCCTGGTGATGTTTTTTTATTGTTAAGATTCAGGCAAAGGCTTATTGAGATGAGGCCTTATGAGCGCATTCTCTTGCATTCTCTTGGAAGACGTCTGTTACAAATGCCAATGTCCACAACCACCCATAGAGGAGGAATGGTCTATGCTGTGTGCACTCCCAACAGAGAGTCAGTCAGTCTGGTGCGGAGCTTCACCCTACATTACCCTTTGGGTCCACTTCTATACCCAGCCATACCATAACCTCATCATGATTCACTCAATAGTCTCTCTTATAGTAGAACTCAATAGTCATCTTGAAACAGCCTGTTTCAAACATTGTTATCTATAGATTCTATGACGAGTGCAGTCTACCACAGAGATTTGCATGTTTTGCACTGGAGAGGCTGATAGTGGTGAACCAATCCCTTCTTGATTCGTTCCTTTGTTAGTTAAACAGAATGTGTCTTGGTTTAGCTACCAAATAACAGACTGGGGTCAGTGTATTATCGGTGAGGGCAAATCTACTGTACGTGTCCAATGGGTACACAGCTTGGTATTGTTTCACATGAGTCCTGCTTAGCCTGTCTGTATGGGTGTGTAGTCAGGTCTCTTACTCAGCCCACTGTTGTTCTAACACAGTTCACTGTAGTCTAGTTAGAGCTCTGCTCTAGTGGAAACAGGGCTAGTGACTCATGCCCTTTGTGTCCATTCAGATAAAGTGCGGCCGCAACTCAACCAGGAAGCCAGATGTGCCTTATGCGTTAATTTCAGTTCACTTCTCGTTTACCTTTTCAGAGTCGGTCAGGCCTGCACAACACCACATGTTATGCCTAACTCTCTCTCTCTCTTTTCCTTTTTCTCTGTCACACACTGACATGCATTTCTACTGTACTTTCTCAATGGCTCATTATGCACTTTCTAAAATCATTGTCCTTCTATCTCTCTTTTGGCCCGTGCATTTTCCCCTTCTCTCTGTAATACAGTTTACATTTCCAATGGACTTTTTTAAAGGCTCAGTTTATTTTCTTCTTGGACAATCCTTCTAAACTCCCACTTTCTCCTTGGTGCTAATTCCATCTTCCCCAACTCCTTCGGTAGCCTGCATTTATCTCCTGCTTGTGCTTGCCCCAACATCCCTACACCGGCCCTGTGGTTTTGGGTCCGGAATGAGTGTTTGTGGTCAGGCTCACCTCAGTCAGCCATAGGACAGCGGGAGTCCAGTTTCCTCAACCCTGTGGTAGCAGCTAGTTAATCCTGTCATCAAGTTTACACCGACACACACTGCCTGTGGTTAGCAGCCCTTAGTCATGGGAAAAGATGAATCATCTGATGGTTAGAATAATAAACGGCGTGTTAGAATTGTTAGAATCGTTATGACTACTCTCCGGCATCCACTCCAAGCTCCCTCCACAAGCTCCACATGGTTCAAAGCTCTGCAGCCTGACTCACCCACACTAAGTCCTGGGAGCACATTACCCCTGTCCTCCGAGTACTCCATTGGCAATAAAGCAATAAACTCTTCGAAAAAAAAAGGTGCTCACAAGAACCAAAAAGGGTTATTCGGTTGTCCCCATAAGAAGGTTCTAAATGGAAGCCAAAAGAGCTCTACCTGAAACCAAAAGAGGTTCTTCAAAGGTTCTCCTATGGGGACAGCCGCAGAACACATTTGGAAACCTTTTTTGTGAACACTACAAAGACACTCCTCTCCGCTATACTGAGCACCACCTGACACAAACCCTTATCCTACCCCTTACCCTAAACCAGGTTCGTATCCTAACCCCAATCCCACCCTTACCCCAAACAGGGTTCGTATCCAAACCCCAACCCTACCCTCCCCATACACTGATACATCACACTCTTTCCCTTCCTTGAGCCCACCCCTCTCTTTGTTCATGTTTTTGTTTAGTCTGATGTCGTTTTGTTTTGATTCCTTTTTTATGCTTAATTTCTACAATTGTAAAGCGACTTTGGGTCCTTGAAAAGCGCCATAGAAGTCCCATGTATTATATTTATTATTACGTTACATGTTACACATTTTTAATACCGGTATATCGTTTTACCAAACACATTTTACAGGACATGATTTTGTGGTTACATTGTTTCAAAATAAACATTCTGGTCAAACCATTGTTTCTGAAATAGTACCTATACCTACAACTATGTGAAAGACTGGAAATTGAGGCTAGTCATAACCCAGATGGTGTCTATTCTCTCCCTGAGCTCCACAGATTCCAGGCTCAGGCTGCACCACCCGGTGTCTTCCCCGGTGAGAGAGAGGGGTTGGGCAGGGCAGGAGCTCTGCTGCAGAGCCTGCAAGGTCCTGGATGTTCTAATGCAATATTCAAATGTTGCCTTGGTCTGATGCTGCAGTGCCCTGCTGGCTGTCGTAAAACCTGTCCGCTCTCATATCCATCCATATTGACTCACACATTCTCAACTCTGCTCGGGCGCTTTGGAAAGAACTATGAATATCCACGCACACGCGTGTGTGTGTAAGTTCTGACATATGGATATGTGTGTGGAGTGTACAAATATACACTGAGTGTACAAAACAGGCTGACCAGGTGAATCCAGGTGAAAGCTATGATCCCTTATTCATGTCACCTGTTAAAGCCACTTCAATAAGTGTAGATGAAGGGAAGGAAACAGGTTAAAGAAAGATTTACATTTTGAGAGACAATTGATACATGGATTGTGTATGTGTGCCATTCAGACAGTGGATAGGCAAGACAAAATATTTAAGTGCCTTTGAACAGGGTATGGTAGTAGGTGCCAGGCACAACCAGTTTAAGTGTGTCAAGAACTGCATCCCTCTCGGTTTTTCACACTCAATCAACAGTTTCCCACGTGTATCAATAATGGTCCACCACCAAAAAGGACATCCAGCCAACTTGACACAACTGTGGGAAGCATTGGAGTCAACATGGGCCAGCATCCCTGTGGAATGATTTCAACACCTTGTAGAGTCCATGCGCCGATGAATTGAGGCTGTTCTGAGGGCGAAAGGGGGTGCAACTCAATATAAGGAAGGTGTTCCTAATGTTTTGTACACTCAGTGTGTGTGTGTGTGTGTGTGTGTGTGTGTGTGTGTGTGTGTGTGTGTGTGTGTGTGTGTGTGTGTGTGTGTGTTCTTGAGACTGTGATAGACTTTCTAATTGGTGATATCAGAAGCTCATGTTTTCTGAAAATAAATATCC
This sequence comes from Oncorhynchus clarkii lewisi, assembly GCF_045791955.1. Classification (NCBI taxonomy): domain Eukaryota; kingdom Metazoa; phylum Chordata; class Actinopteri; order Salmoniformes; family Salmonidae; genus Oncorhynchus; species Oncorhynchus clarkii. The sequence goes on from NC_092148.1 coordinate 29,382,635, forward strand.
AGAGGAATGGTGATATACAGCTCATATCAAAACTGACCTTGGAGCAGGCGCGACTGAGGTAAACTGTCTCCCCCTCATCCTTGGCCTTGAGGATGAAGTCATAACTACAGCAGAGGTTCCTCAGCGAGCCCATCATGACAACAAGGGGGTCAACGAGGCCCTCTAGTGGATATTAGTTTAATTCAACGTCTCAATATCAAGTTGGATGGAAAACTTTGCCCTTAGCCCTTTGCCCTTTGCCCTTAGACCACTGACAGAAATCATCTCTATTTTACTCTCCAAATCCCTGGGGGCAGAAACAATACACACCCATCTATACCAAGATTTAGAGTGAGAGTCCAATACTTTCAAGTGCCAAATTACATGGAATATAATGTGAGGCATACAGGGCTATAATAGCTCTCACTACTTCTTAACCTTCCTCCCGCTTTAAACTTCAAAGCCTAAGCTCTCTCTCTCATCTCTGTAGGTATACCAGATGTGGCATTATAGCATAATCCCTGAGCACACCTCTCACGGTACTGAGGAAAGAGTTATGGGTCAACCCAGCAGCCAGAGGTCTGCCCGGTGGCATAAACTGAGGACCTGACAGTGGCGGACTCCATTTGCTGAGGAAGACCATATAAGCGTTTGGTCTGGGAACTGATGGAGTTTGGTCTGACAATTGAGGAAGTTCCTAATTTGGAGACCGTAAAGCAGAGGGTTCCAAGGTCTCTAAGGGCAAAGTGGAGAATACCTTGGAACCCTCTGCTTTACGGTCTCCAAATTAGGAACTTCCTCAATTGTCAGACCAAACTCCATCAGTTCCCAGACCAAACGCTTATATGGTCTTCCTCAGCAAATGGAGTCCGCCACTGTCAGGTCCTCAGTTTGAGCTTTTGAGAATGAGCTGTAAATACTTAATTTGATCTCTTGCAAGGGACAGATATGATGATCATGTAATATCACTACACACCATATAGCTCACAATATAACTTAACTAGAAAGCTTTCAGTCTTTGTTATTCTATGAGTTCATGCAGAGATGTGAAGAGATGTAAACGCTAGTAAAAAGGCAGTTCTGAAGTCACAGCTGAGAAATGTAGCCTGCTTGGACAGGAAGTGCCATCTTCAGGTAGAAATATGCCAGTGCACCTATTCACATTGACATTTATTGGATTTAGGGAGGCAGTGTTAACAAACCAGTAACAACCATTGGCATTTGAACTGTGTTAGATTAGAAAATGACCTTTTGGGGCCTTATTTGAGAAACCACACCACAGTCCTTCTTGCTTAATTGTGTGCATGATGTGTGGTGGTGAATAAAGGTTTGTGTATATGTGTGCGTGTCTGTGAGATAGAGCGAGTGAATAGATGTGTATGAGATTAGAAATGGGGTGTTGAATAGAGTCTAATAGCTGTAATACATTCTGCAGTGGAGAGCAGAGCAAGTGGGCGTGAGACACACCTCTCATTCTGCAAACAAATGAATGCCAGAATGCATCATAATCTGTCTCATTCAGTTAGGGGCTTGTGCAAATTAAATGTTCTTTCTATCTGTTGCCATTGTCTTATATAACCTGCATTTCCAGTTACCCAGTCAGTACAGTGCAGTATTGAGACAGCTCTTGCTATAAAGCACAAGGAGACAATAATTGACATTCTTGGTTTCCGTGAAAGGAAAAAGGTGGGCAAAACATACAGAAATGTCCCCAAGCTGTCCCAATTTGTGATCTGTTGACAGACAATGATCACTCCTTGTACACTTTAGCGCTAATGCTAACCTGAGGCTAACATAGTATCACGCAACTCTTGTTATAATACAGTAGCTTAGCTGCTGGCACAGAGCCATAATATACAGTGCCTTGCGAAAGTATTCGGCCCCCTTGAACTTTGCGACCTTTTGCCACATTTCAGGCTTCAAACATAAATGAGCTGAAAGTTTAGAAGGACGGCCAGGTCTTGGTAAATTTGCAGTGGTCTGATACTCCTTCCATTTCAATATTATCGCTTGCACAGTGCTCCTTGGGATGTTTAAAGCTTGGGAAATCTTTTTGTATCCAAATCCGGCTTTAAACTTCTTCACAACAGTATCTCGGACCTGCCTGGTGTGTTCCTTGTTCTTCATGATGCTCTCTGTGCTTTTAACGGACCTCTGAGACTATCACAGTGCAGGTGCATTTATACGGAGACTTGATTACACACAGGTGGATTGTATTTATCTTCATTAGTAATTTAGGTCAACATTGGATCATTCAGAGATCCTCACTGAACTTCTGGAGAGAGTTTGCTGCACTGAAAGTAAAGGGGCTGAATAATTTTGCACGCCCAATTTTTCAGTTTTTGATTTGTTAAAAAAGTTTGAAATATCCAATAAATGTCGTTCCACTTCATGATTGTGTCCCACTTGTTGTTGATTCTTCACAAAAAAATACAGTTTTATATCTTTATGTTTGAAGCCTGAAATGTGGCAAAAGGTCGCAAAGTTCAAGGGGTCCGAATACTTTCGCAAGGCACTGTAAGCCATACTGTATATGTATACTGAACAAAAATATAAACGCAACATGCAACAATTTCAACGATTTTACTGAGTTACAGTTCATATAAGGAAATCTGTCAATTTAAATAAATTAATTAGGCCCTAATCTATGGATTTCACATGACTGGGCAGGGGCGCAACCGTGGCTGGGCCTGGGAGGGCATAGGTCCACTCACTTGAGAGCCAGGCCCATTCACTGGGGAACCAGTGCCAGCCAATCAGAAGGAGTTTTTCACCACAAACGGGCTTTATTACAGACAGAAATACACCTCAGTTTCATCAGCTGTCCGGGTGGCTGGTCTCAAATGATCCAGCAGGTGAAGAAGTCGGATGTGGAGGTCCTTGGTTGGCGTGGTTACACGTGGTTTGTGGTTGCGAGGCTGGTTGGACGTACTGCCAAATTCACTAAAACGACATTGAAGGTGGCTGATGGTAAATGAACATTCAATTCTCTGGCAACACCTCTGGTGGACATTCCTGCAGTCAGCATGCCAATTGCACGCTCCCTCAAAACTTGAGATATCTGCGGCATTGTGTTGTGTGGCAAAACTGTTCATTTTATAGTGGCCTTTTATTTTCCCCAGCACAAGTTGCACCTGTGTAATGATCATGCTTCTTGATATGCCACACATGTCAGGTGGATGGATTATCTTGGCAAGGGAATATTTCTGGGATATTTTATTTATTTTCATGAAACCAACACTTTACATGTTGTGTTTATATGTCTGTTGAGTATACATTAACTAGGCTCTGTGGTCATGGGATAAATACCAGGAGGCCTCTATTACTCTCTGAGAACCATCCCTGTGAACCTTAATGGGAAATTATATTAATTGGTATGCTAATGGTTATATAACTGAACAGATATAATAGGTTAATGGGGAAATGTATTCTACATTGGAAGAACAACTCTGACTATTAAGTAGGGTTGCAAAGGGTCCGAAACTTTCTGGGAAATTTCAGAGAAATGTTACATGGGAAGCTAAGCCTGGGAATTTGAGGCTTTTTGCTTAAATGTATCAAAAAAAGTTAGCTTATAACAGGGAACCTTTTTTGAGGGATACAGGTAAGGCAATTCCAGGTCTTGTGGCATATTTTGGTTAAACTATCCCCAATTCAATGGAATTGCAACCCTCTGCATGCACAGTGCATTCGTCCAACACATGTGCAGTGCACTCTTCCATCACATGTACAGCTGATTCTCAAGATCTTGCACACTAATGAGATGCTTTTGAGCCCACACTACTACACTGTCTGAGCCAAGGACTGACTACATGCTTTCTGGTTTTGATTACAATACAGTGTGGGGTGAATATATTTTATATTACTTAAATGATTTTATGTTAACTAGTAAATCAAATCAAATCAAATCAAATCAAATCAAATTTTATTTGTCACATACACATGGTTAGCAGATGTTAATGCGAGTGTAGCGAAATGCTTGTGCTTCTAGTTCCGACAATGCAGTAATAACAAGTAATCTAACTAACAATTCCAAAACTACTGTCTTGTACACAGTGTAAGGGGATAAAGAATATGTACATAAGGATATATGAATGAGTGATGGTACAGAGCAGCATAGGCAAGATACAGTAGATGGTATCGGGTACAGTATGTACAAATGAGATGAGTATGTAAACAAAGTGGCATAGTATAGTATAAAGTGGCTAGTGATACATGTATTACATAAGGATACCGTCGATGATATAGAGTACAGTATATACGTATGCGTATGAGATGAATAATGTAGGGTAAGTAACATTTATATAAGGTAGCATTGTTTAAAGTGGCTAGTGATATATTTACATCATTTCCCATCAATTCCCATTATTAGAGTGGCTGGAGTTGAGTCAGTGTCAGTGTGTTGGCAGCAGCCACTCAGTGTTAGTGGTGGCTGTTTAACAGTCTGATGGCCTTGAGATAGAAGCTGTTTTTCAGTCTCTCGGTCCCAGCTTTGATGCACCTGTACTGACCTCGCCTTCTGGATGATAGCGGGGTGAACAGGCAGTGGCTCGGGTGGTTGATGTCCTTGATGATCTTTATGGCCTTCCTGTGACATCGGGTGGTGTAGGTGTCCTGGAGGGCAGGTAGTTTGCCCCCGGTGATGCGTTGTGCAGACCTCACTACCCTCTGGAGAGCCTTACGGTTGAGGGCGGTGCAGTTGCCATACCAGGCGGTGATACAGCCCGCCAGGATGCTCTCGATTGTGCATCTGTAGAAGTTTGTGAGTGCTTTTGGTGACAAGCCGAATTTCTTCAGCCTCCTGAGGTTGAAGAGGCGCTGCTGCGCCTTCTTCACGATGCTGTCTGTGTGAGTGGACCAATTCAGTTTGTCTGTGATGTGTATGCCGAGGAACTTAAAACTTGCTACCCTCTCCACTACTGTTCCATCGATGTGGATAGGGGGGTGTTCCCTCTGCTGTTTCCTGAAGTCCACAATCATCTCCTTAGTTTTGTTGACGTTGAGTGTGAGGTTGTTTTCCTGACACCACACTCCGAGGGCCCTCACCTCCTCCCTGTAGGCCGTCTCATCGTTGTTGGTAATCAAGCCTACCACTGTTGTGTCGTCCGCAAACTTGATGATTGAGTTGGAGGCGTGCGTGGCCACGCAGTCGTGGGTGAACAGGGAGTACAGGAGAGGGCTCAGAACGCAACCTTGTGGGGCCCCAGTGTTGAGGATCAGCGGGGAGGAGATGTTGTTGCCTACCCTCACCACCTGGGGGCGGCCCGTCAGGAAGTCCAGTACCCAGTTGCACAGGGCGGGGTCGAGACCCAGGGTCTCGAGCTTGATGACGAGCTTGGAGGGTACTATGGTGTTGAATGCCGAGCTGTAGTCGATGAACAGCATTCTCACATAGGTATTCCTCTTGTCCAGATGGGTTAGGGCAGTGTGCAGTGTGGTTGAGATTGCATCGTCTGTGGACCTATTTGGGCGGTAAGCAAATTGGAGTGGGTCTAGGGTGTCAGGTAGGGTGGAGGTGATATGGTCCTTGACTAGTCTCTCAAAGCACTTCATGATGACGGATGTGAGTGCTACGGGGCGGTAGTCATTTAGCTCAGTTACCTTAGCTTTCTTGGGAACAGGAACAATGGTGGCCCTCTTGAAGCATGTGGGAACAGCAGACTGGTATAGGGATTGATTGAATATGTCCGTAAACACACCGGCCAGCTGGTCTGCGCATGCTCTGAGGGCGCGGCTGGGGATGCCATCTGGGCCTGCAGCCTTGCGAGGGTTAACACGTTTAAATGTCTTACTCACCTCGGCTGCAGTGAAGGAGAGACCGCATGTTTTCGTTGCAGGCCGTGTCAGTGGCACTGTATTGTCCTCAAAGCGGGCAAAAAAGTTATTTAGTCTGCCTGGGAGCAAGACATCCTGGTCCGTGACTGGGCTGGGTTTCTTCCTGTAGTCCGTGATTGACTGTAGACCCTGCCACATGCCTCTTGTGTCTGAGCCGTTGAATTGAGATTCTACTTTGTCTCTGTACTGGCGCTTAGCTTGTTTGATAGCCTTGCGGAGGGAATAGCTGCACTGTTTGTATTCGGTCATGTTACCAGACACCTTGCCCTGATTAAAAGCAGTGGTTCGCGCTTTCAGTTTCACACGAATGCTGCCATCAATCCACGGTTTCTGGTTAGGGAATGTTTTAATCGTTGCTATGGGAACGACATCTTCAACGCACGTTCTAATGAACTCGCACACCGAATCAGCGTATTCGTCAATGTTGTTATCTGACGCAATACGAAACATCTCCCAGTCCACGTGATGGAAGCAGTCTTGGAGTGTGGAGTCAGCTTGGTCGGACCAGCGTTGGACAGACCTCAGCGTGGGAGCCTCTTGTTTTAGTTTCTGTCTGTAGGCAGGGATCAACAAAATGGAGTCGTGGTCAGCTTTTCCGAAAGGGGGGCGGGGCAGGGCCTTATATGCGTCGCGGAAGTTAGAGTAACAATGGTCCAAGGTCTTTCCTCCCCTGGTTGCGCAATCGATATGCTGATAAAATTTGGGGAGTCTTGTTTTCAGATTAGCCTTGTTAAAATCCCCAGCTACAATGAATGCAGCCTCCGGATAAATTGTTTCCAGTTTGCAGAGAGTTAAATAAAGTTCGTTCAGAGCCATCGATGTGTCTGCTTGGGGGGGGATATATACGGCTGTGATTATAATCGAAGAGAATTCTCTTGGTAGATAATGCGGTCTACATTTGATTGTGAGGAATTCTAAATCAGGTGAACAGAAGGATTTGAGTTCCTGTATGTTTCTTTCATCGCACCATGTCACGTTAGTCATAAGGCATACGCCCCCGCCCCTCTTTTTACCAGAAAGATGTTTTTTCCTGTCTGCGCGATGCGTGGAGAAACCTGTTGGCTGCACCGCTTCGGATTGCGTCTCTCCAGTAAGCCACGTTTCCGTGAAGCAAAGAACGTTACAGTCTCTGATGTCCCTCTGGAATGCTACCCTTGCTCGGATTTCATCAACCTTGTTGTCAAGAGACTGGACATTGGCAAGAAGAATGCTAGGGAGTGGTGCCCGCTGTGTCCGTCTCCGGAGTCTGACCAGAAGACCGCCTCGTTTCCCTCTCTTTCGGAGTCGTTTTTTTGGGTCGCTGCATAGGATCCACTCCGTTGTCCTGTTTGTAAGGCAGAACACAGGATCCGCGTCGCGAAAAACATATTCTTGGTCGTACTGATGGTGAGTTGATGCTGATCTTATATTCAGTAGTTCTTCTCGACTGTATGTAATGAAACCTAAGATGACCTGGGGTACTAATGTAAGAAATAACACGTAAAAAAACAAAAAACTGCATAGTTTCCTAGGAACGCGAAGCGAGGCGGCCATCTCTGTCGGCGCCGGAAGTAAATAGTAGCCTAGAGCAAAGTGTGTTTAAATGATTTCTAACTTGTTAACAACTTTTGCTAGTTAGTTTTTTCTACCATTGGGGTTTTAGCTTGCTTGAGCCTGCTAACTGAGGAGTGTTAATTCACCTGTTTCCATACATGTTTCATTTTAAAACATTTATCTTACAAAGGAGTTGTTTAATCTAACTGCTTAACTATTTATCTGTACATGGAGTTGTATTTGTTAGTTTTTTACTCATTGTTTTCTAATCTTTACAGGAAAATGCCACGGGCACTATCTGATGTGTGGAGACATTTCACTGCAGCTAATATAGAAAAGCTGTGTACATTTGTAAATACTGTGCCAAATCATATGTAAAGAATGCAACAAAGATGCAGAATCATCTGGTCAAGTGCATAAAGTTCCCTCAGCGCTCACAACAGCAACCTCTGACAAAAGTCCCTCTACTTCTATTCGAGGTGAAAATAATGAATCAGACACCTTATCAATAGCAACAGCTCATGGTCTTCCTGGAATCAGAAGTTTTTTTTGACTCAATGGAGGAATGTAGTCAGAGAAATGCTGATGAATGTCTTGCTCGAGCTGTGTATGCAACTTGTTCACCTCTGATGCTCACAGGCAATGTGTATTGGAAGATATTTCTGAATGTTCTTCGCCTAGCATACACCTCTCCAACCAGACATGCTTTATTTACTAATTTGCTGGATGCAGAGTTCAACAGAGTTCAAGTGAAGGTCAAGCAAATCATAGAGAAAGCAGACTGTATTGCAATCATCTCTGATGGGTGGTTGAATGTTTGTGGGCAAGGAATAATTAACTACATCATCTCCACCCCTAAACCAGTATTCTACAAGATCACAGACACAAAGGACAACAAACACACTGGTCTCTACATTGCAGATGAGCTGGAGGCAGTCATCAATGACCTTGGACCACAGAAGGTATTTGCACTAATGACAGACAATGCTACGAACATGAAGGCTGCTTGGTCTAAAGTGGAGGAGTCCTACCCTCACATCACAGCCATTGGCTGTAATGCTCATGCATTGAATCTGCTCCTCAAGGATATTATGGCACTAAAAACAATGGATACACTCTACAATAGAACCAAGGAAATGGTTAGGTATGTGAAGGGTCATCAAGTTATAGCAGCAATCTACCTCACAAAGCACAAAGTGAGAAGAATAAGAACACCACATTGAAGCATCCCAGCAACACCCGTTGGGGTGGTGTTGTCATCATGTTTGACAGTCTCCTGGAGGGGAAGGAGTCTCTCCAATAAATTGCCATATCACAGTCTGCCGATATGGACAGCCCCATCAAGAGGATCCTCCTGGATGATGTATTTTGGGAGAGAGTGGTAAGCAGCCTGAAACTCCTGATGTTCAGACTCTGCTTGTAGATGTAAGAGAAAAATCCCTACTGCCCTGCCCACTTCACTGTTGCTCCAAGCAGAGGAAACTGCAGTTCTGAAATACATAAAAAAACATGAAGTCTTCTGCCCGAAGCCCATACATGCCTCAGCGTACATGTTGGACCCCAAGTATGCTGGCAAGAGCATCCTGTCTGGTGCAGAGATCAACAAGGCCTATGGTGTCATCACTACCGTGTCTCGCCACCTTGGCCTGGATGAGGGCAAGGTTCTTGGCAGTCTGGTGAAGTACACTTCCAAGCAAGGGCTTTGTGATGGAGATGCAATATGGCAGTTGTGCCAACATATCTCATCAACCACCTGGTGGAAGGGACTTTGTGGATCTGATGCTCTTTCCCCTGTTACTTCCATCATCCTCCAAATCCCACCAACATCAGCTGCCTTAGAGCGCAACTGGTCCTTGTTTGGGACATACACACCAAAGCAACCAATACAAGGGTTGAAAAATTGGTGGCCATCCAGGGCAAATTTGAAGCTTTTGAGCCTGACAACGAGCCATCCGCAACAAGGTTGGAAAGGGACAGTGAAGATGAGGCCTCAGAGTCTGATGTTCAAGAGGTGGACATTGAGGAGTTACAGGGAGAATACATGGAAGCCTGAGAGGAAGACAACCAAAGCTTTTTTTTCTAGACTATAATTTTACAGATGTATGTTGAAAACATTTTTGGGAGATGCGATGGATCATTGGGGATCATTCAATATTCCCTTTCTATTGCTGTTCAGTGAAATCTTCCCATGTGAAGAGTCAACTCATTTAATTAAAGTTCAATACGTATCTAAATTGTTTTTTACATTTCTATTGGAAGGATTTAATCATTTGCAATTATAAAATGTTTATGTTTCTGTCTTCATATGATATGGTAAATATATCCAATGCAAAAAAACATCTACATCCATATATTGCCGTTAATTCTCATATATTCCCGTTAATTCCCATATATTCTTGTTAATTCCCACAGAAAGTTCCCACCTCTGAATATTCCCCAAAATGTGCAACCCTACTCTTAAGAGATAATTCGAACTTCCAAAATGTTCCCTTAGTAGGCATCGATGTCAATGGGAGACTAAGTGAACATACAACTTAAGTGGAACTTAGGATACATTACTCTGAAATGCACTGAAGTGTAGACTGTTGTTTGAGCATCTCTACAAACCAACATTGTTATCTCCACAGCTTATTTTAGTTTAATGTTGTCACAATATTATTGTGACTGACATTCTATTAGACATGGTGTCAGGGCTTGTCAGTGAGCACAGTGCTTACATCAGGAGACAATGACAACGTGGCATTACATGACAGCATTTGTTTTCAAATTGAAAACAGTCAGAGGGGTCATGATCACTAGGCTGCATGTTGTGGATAGGATGAGATGGTACCAGTCTGCTAGCCTGGTTAAACCAGTTTGAATACTGCACTCACCATTGTTTAATTTGAGCACAGCGTTCAGTCTGGTTTTACCAGGCTAGCAGTTTGCCAAGGATCTTGTGGTTAGTAAGAGTGTCCATGATTGAGTCTTCGATTGAAGAGATTGAGATAAAACTGTCCAGTTTGAGTGTTTGTTGCAGCTCGTTCCAGTCGCTCATGAGTGTGTGAGCATGGTCCTACAGTGCTGTTTAGAATGAATGTTTAATATATAGAGACCACATACACCGTGGGGGGTATACAAACAGTGGCTTTGGTAGCTACAAAAATATGGTCTGAACATAGAGATAGATAGAGGACTCCAGTGCCCAAAAGCCCGTTTTAACATGGGCAGCGCTGCAAGTTGACATAAAGTGTAGTCAACTTTGTTCCAAGGGCAAAAAGATTGTGATTGGTTTAGCGCAAAACAAATCCGATTGGTTTCTAAAAGGTCAATGGGTGGAGTTTAACAGATGCACTACTTTTAAAAACATGGCGGAGGTTTGAGAATAAGAGAATCTTGTAAATAAAACTTTGAGTTAAAAGTTGTACCGTTTTGAAATAATTATTGTGTTACAGTAGTCAGACAAATTTGACAATATCTCTAAGATACAACTGGCCTCCTGACTTGAAGCAAAGCGGAAAATGTAGCAAGCTAGCAGCAACATGCTAAGCTAAACAGGGCAAGCTAGCTAAACATTTAGCAACTTCTTAGCTACTATGTTGAATGAATAGAGCTACCTAGCTAGCTAGCTAGGTGTCAAATATACAAGTAAGCCAGCTAACATTTGCTTTATTGAAATGTTAAGTTGAATAAGTTATAAGAAAAAGAAAATTGGATGGACAGTTATGCTGTCCGGGGGGCACCAATGTAAAATGCTAAGCTAAACAGAGCTAGTTGGCTAGCAGATAGCTATACTAATGTTGAGTCATAAAATAGAGCTAGCTTAGCTAGGTCTCAAATATACCAGTAAGCCAGCTCCCATGTACTTTATCAAAATATTTAGTTGAATAAGCCCCCCACACCCCACGCCAATCCCACCCCAACAACAAGTACATAGTATCAGTTCTCTATGTCTGACAAGTAGTATGTAGCTGCATCTCTGATTATTGTTTCTTCATCTATGTAATGTATGTAATGTATTCCAGTGAATTTGGTGATGTTTTTTTCCCATTCAGAGAAATTTGTCATTAAAGTTGTAAGGTTTATGTCCCACCATACGTCCTGATATTACCAGGTTCTGACCAATATATAGAAACCAATTAAATTGTTCTGCCCCCTAAACATATCAGATTCTTTCTTCCCTTAGAACGAAGTCGACGACTGAACTTTATATCAATCTGCGGCAGCGCCATTGAGGAATTTCCCCATTTTGAAGTGGTCAACTGGGTGGGATTTACTATGGGTTAAGGAAGGATCACATAATTCCATCTAGGTCACCAGGAGGGATGAGACAATTCATTATACTCGTGAGCAAACATTCCTTAACTGCGGGTGGCAGTTAATTGCCAACCTTGGCTTTATACCTGTTCAAATAACACTTTCCAGGTGGCAGTTTGCACCCTTTCAGTTTATTTGCTAACTCATAGAAGTAGTAGTAGGAGAAAACGGACTACTTCAAAATGGAGAGGGCCTCAATGATGCTGCCCATCCTCCCACGGACACCATAATGGGTCAGATACAATGATACGATGTCTATCTAAGTCTATGGGTCTGAATCATATGGTCTGTCCAACCTGCTTTTCTTCCATTGAAACATGCTGGAAATCACACCCAGTCCCCATCTGCAGGTTGAAGTGCTGCCTGGGTGTAATTGGCTTGTTTTATTCCACATTATGTGGTTGGAGGAGAAGATATTTACCTGTTTACTCTATGAAGAGACAGGCAGAAAATAGACATTTCAAAGCTATCAGGTGACCCCAAAAAGGGTTCTGCTAAACTGGCTAAAATGACAACACAAAAACTATGACTCCTTAATTTTATTCCATTCTATTATAAATGGGGTTCAAGTATGATGGCACAAGGGAAGGGAATGCTTTCTTTTAGTGAAGTTTTTTTGCAATTTTGGAGTCACTGGGTTTCTAAATGAATCATGTGATGTTTGTGACAAAATTTTGTTTATTGGGTTAGGGAAGGCTCAAAGGAACAACATTTCTTCCGAACAGACATCAAACAATCCTATTTTTCTTGGGGTTATCTTGGTTCCAATGCACATTAGATTTCAGAATTGAGTCCTGAGACCTTTGGGTTTATGTGCCCTTTGAAACACATGAAGTACATATCTGCACTAACCAAGCTGAAAAGAAAAACACAAGATAAACCAAACATGTATTTAACTTAAGCGTCCTGGGTAATTTGGTTCATATCCACGGACCACAACGACATGTCTCTTTTTATTTCCTGAAAGTGTTTGATGTAGTTTGGAGTCATGTTGTAGCAATTTGAGTCCTTGAAGCAAACACTGGCATCATTTTCTTAGCCACAATAGAGAGGAAAGAATAAATGTACACACTTATGTGTCCAAATATAGACCAGACTTGCCAAAATGTTGGCTTCGCTCTCCATGATTGAAATGAGGGCAAACTTAATGAACTTTCCAAACCATACAAATGAGAGCATCATGCCATGACTGAAGCGCGTTGCATAAGAGTCGTTCCATTTGATTTCAATCACTTTTTGACCGCACCCCTTTTGATTTTAATGAAACTTTCCATACATATTTGCCCATGATGAAGTGGTCAGAAAGTTACATTTTGGACCTGACCTAAAACATTTTTATTTTATTTTTATTTATTTCACTTTTATTTAACCAGGTAGGCAAGTTGAGAACAAGTCATCATTTACAATTGCGACCTGGCAAAGATAAAGCAAAGCAGTTCGACACATACAACGACACAGAGTTACACATGGAGTAAAACAAACATACAGTCAATAATACAGTATAAACAAGTCTATATACGATGTGAGCAAATGAGGTGAGATAAGGGAAGTAAAGGCAAAAAAAGGCCATGGTGGCGAAGTAAATACAATATAGCAAGTAAAACACTGGAATGGTAGATTTGCAGTGGAAGAATGTGCAAAGTAGAAATAAAAATAATGGGGTGCAAAGGAGCAAAATAAATAAATAAATAAATAAAATACAGTAGGGAAAGAGGTAGTTGTTTGGGCTAAATTATAGGTGGGCTATGTACAGGTGCAGTAATCTGTGAGCTGCTCTGACAGTTGGTGCTTAAAGCTAGTGAGGGAGATAAGTGTTTCCAGTTTCAGAGATTTTTGTAGTTCGTTCCAGTCATTGGCAGCAGAGAACTGGAAGGAGAGGCGGCCAAAGAAAGAATTGGTTTTGGGGGTGACTAGAGAGATATACCTGCTGGAGCGTGTGCTACAGGTGGGAGATGCTATGGTGACCAGCGAGCTGAGATAAGGGGGGACTTTACCTAGCAGGGTCTTGTAGATGACATGGAGCCAGTGGGTTTGGCGACGAGTATGAAGCGAGGGCCAGCCAACGAGAGCGTACAGGTCGCAATGGTGGGTAGCATATGGGGCTTTGATGACAAAACAGATTGCACTGTGATAGACTGCATCCAATTTGTTGAGTAGGGTATTGGAGGCTATTTTGTAAATGACATCGCCGAAGTCAAGGATTGGTAGGATGGTCAGTTTTACAAGTGTATGTTTGGCAGCATGAGTGAAGGATGCTTTGTTGCAAAAAAGGAAGCCAATTCTAGATTTAACTTTGGATTGGAGATGTTTGATATGGGTCTGGAAGGAGACTTTACAGTCTAACCAGACACCTAAGTATTTGTAGTTGTCCACGTATTCTAAGTCAGAGCCGTCCAGAGTAGTGATGTTGGACAGGCGGGCAGGTGCAGGTAGCGATCGGTTGAAGAGCATGCATTTAGTTTTACTTGTATTTAAGAGCAATTGGAGGCCACGGAAGGAGAGTTGTATGGCATTGAAGCTTGCCTGGAGGGTTGTTAACACAGTGTCCAAAGAAGGGCCGGAAGTATACAGAATGGTGTCGTCTGCGTAGAGGTGGATCAGAGACTCACCAGCAGCAAGAGCGACATCATTGATGTATACAAAGAAGAGAGTCGGTCCAAGAATTGAACCCTGTGGCACCCCCATAGAGACTGCCAGAGGTCCGGACAGCAGACCCTCCGATTTGACACACTGAACTCTATCAGAGAAGTAGTTGGTGAACCAGGCAAGGCAATCATTTGAGAAACCAAGGCTGTCGAGTCTGCCGAATTTAGGAGATGGAGGTGCTCAAAGTTGACCCATTTTACATACTGTACCCCATCCTACTATGAGACATCCATGTCCTCATCACTGGAAAAGATAAATGGTTGAGTTTAATATCAAGCTTACAAACAGGACTGTCAAACTATTTTATAATTTCTTTCTTTACATTTAATGTAAAATATCTAAAAACGCAAATGATAAACAATCGAAAGAAAATATATTTTAAAACATTCTTCAAGAAATGATAAAATAGTTTGACAACTCTGTTCGTAAGCTTTGAAATATAATATCAAACTCAATTGTTGATCTTTTCCAGAGATGAAGACATGGATGTCTCACGGTAGGATGGGGTATGCAAAATGGGTCAATTTTGAGAACCTCTATCTCCTAATGTTTTGGCATTCAGGTCCAAAAAGTTACTTTCTGAACACTTCTTCCATTGGAAAAATGTATAGAACGTTTTGTTCAAATCAAAATGGGGTGTAGTCGGACAGTGATTGAAATCGAATGGAACAACCCATAAAAGTAAGCTGGGCCACTTATACAATTGTTCATATCCAGACAAATATATTTTGGATGGGGAAATCATTTTCAATTAACTTTGTCCTGGCCTTAAAATGTGTGTGTTTCCTGACTTTTATCATACGCTTTATCTCAAGTAAATTAGAAAAATCTATTATGCAATATTCCTTGAAGAACTATTTTAAAAATAGGCACAGCAAACCTCTGTGTGTGTATGTGTGTGTGTCTCACTATCGTGCTGCACTTCAATCTTTTATGGCATTGCAGGAACCGAGTGCAAGGGTGCATACAGGGACACTTAGTTCACCATGAGTACAAGGCTGCATACAGGGACACTTGGTTCCCCATGCCAATGTGTGTGCCCAAGCCCCAGGGGCATGAAGTGCAGCAACACAGGCATTTGATTGGTATTCATCATAACTTATTCATGCAGCTATTATCTCTGTGGTAAATTGCATACAGGTGCTGGCAGGTCAGACAGAGGCTAAACTACCTAATCCCCTTTGATTAATTACAACTTTTACAGTACAATATACAATACTGTAAATTAATAAGAATGTTAACATTGCATGAATGGTCATTGTGTGCTTCAAAATCCTTCATATAAAGAGCACTTTTTCAATAAACTTCACCTCCTTTAAATATTTTATGACACCCAACATGATAATCATCAGCAGCACCCGATCTACTCATTCTCGTATGTGTTATTACACTAATTGTTATGAGCATTTCATTTTTTTTTTAGAAGCAAACAGCTCTCAATGACCATACCATTTCCCACCACAGTAATTACAAGCCAGACACCTTCAGTGGTATGGTACTAATGTATCTGGCAAGCTGTGGGGGTTAAAGTGTTACTGGGAGACACTAAACACAATTTCAGACTATTAAGGTCAAAGTAAACAAGCACAAATAGGTTGTGTACAGTATGCTATTCGTGACATGGTGTCAGCACCCAAGACATTACGAAATTATAATTATGAAATTGATGACAAAATGTTTTGTCTGTACTCGCAAAAAAACACACCCATTTCCATAACACACATTCGATGTTGAAGGGATGGTGAAATGTTTTGGGCTGGACTGACAAAAACACACCCATTTCCATAACACAATTTTGATATTGAATTGAAAATAATTTTAAAGAGAACATTCCAGTTGGATATCTTGTCAATCAATGCATTTACAACAATATATTCTCACCCTAGAGGTACATTTTGAATTAGCCTACAATGAAGACTTAAATAACATGGAGTTTATGGTGCAATTAATTCCAACAGATGCCATATACTAGGCTAGCCATACTGTAGCGTTGTTCTGCCCTGCAATCCAGGTAGATCAAGTCTCCTGAGACAGAATGTGAAGCTTGCGACTACCCATTGGGCCTAGACAGAATATTGAACATGAACTTAGCAACAAAAAAAGAACACATAAATGTATGGCTTTTCCATATATGAACATTTAAGATACATCTCTCACGTCCTCTCGCGCACCTCCTCCCCAATAGATGTCAGTGTGGTCGAAAATAAAAAGGGCTCCCTCCTCATTCTCCTCCCTCCGCGAAAGGGTGTGCGTTTTGAAAGGTTGTATTTATCTCACTAACGTCACTTTACAGGAGTACATTGGCGGAGTGATAACATCAGAAGTCACTGTCGGAGCCACGCATCCTCATACTGACTGAGTTCAAAGAAGGTCGTGTTCTGTTCGGGACAGGGTACGGCGGCATACACCCGATGCATGGAATGGAGTTCATATATCTCGGGTCCCCCACAAATGCAATGTGACAGTTCTAAACGTTTAATTCAAGGTCAATATTGGACTTCGATCAGCTGTAACCGCGGACATTATTGAGGATATTTATCTTCTTGTGGAACCGGAATTGTATGAGCAGCATCTTTTTCCCGGTCGGCGGTGAGCAATGACATATTTCACCGAAGAGGTTAACCTACGCTCCCAGTATCTAAAAAAACATTTCGGACCAAGTGTTCAATTAAAAAATGTGCTATTTAGGAGAGGATATGTAACTAGCTAACTAACATAGCACTGTAGCCGTGTCTTGAGCTCTCCAGGTCCGGTGTACCTTCGACGTTTCCTGATTTCACGAAAGGTGTTAGCCAGCTTGCCACAGTACCTGGAACTGCTGCATCCATCTCAAATAGCTCACTAAAGTTTCCTAGCTAGCCAGCCAATTGTCGAACATGGATATTTTGTGGGTCATTTGGAAAACCACTTGCTAGTGAGGAAAGTGTGTTCATTACACAAATTCTTTAAGTTAAAAAAACGAATTTCAACATGTCTGTTCGCGTAGTTTTACACTCACCCAGTGGCTCCAGAAGTTTTCTGGAGCGGGGACTCCTACTTCTGGTGATGTTGATCTTTCTGGAGGGTACCGTACTGACGTTTGGAGCTGCCAGCTCACCGGACATCAGCGCGCAGGACAACACTGGAGGACACGAACACCTCGACGACCACCAAGGGATAGCAGGCAGCAACGACCGTACTAACTACACATACACAAAAAAGGCCTTCCCTGTCCTGTCTCTAGATTACCATCACATACAGGTGCCTTTCGAGATCTCTTTATGGGTGCTGCTGGCCTCTTTAATGAAATTAGGTGAGTTGCACTGTTAGTCTGGTTAATTTGATTTGAGGTTCAGCTTGAGTTGTGTTCTCATAGCCTATACAGAGAAAAAGTAAAGCACCCATGTTTCTCTTACCAGTTCATTGAGGTGAGCAGGCAATCTAGGTGTTTGAAGAATGCCACCGATTGCAATTTCAATTCAGCATTATCAAGAGAAATGATGTCTTTCTGATACTCAGAGTTCATACCCTTTGAACCCCAATCAAATGTAAAAATTCTAAGAAAACACTGTTTGTTGCCTAGCAGGAATTATGCCATGTGAGATAGGAAAATACTACACATTGACTGGGCAGAGGAAAGTCAATAGGTGATTATGGAGTGCTAGTCCTTAATGTGACATTCCCTTGTGCACTGTATAAAGATGTCACAGATAAACTGACTCAACAAGCCAGGAGACACTCATTGTTACAGGCTTAGGTGACTCGTGTATTGGTTGGACTTGTTTTCCTTTATTCTGCATAGTAAGTGATCTTCCTGGGAATGATGAGCATACACTTAGGTCATGTTTTGAAGTGGAGGGTGCAATCAGTGCTACTTGACACAATGATGTGATGCGTGACTAAGCACATTGTTTTTGTTGCACTTTTGGGCATAGGCTAGACTGAAATCATTGCAAGTTCTCATAAGGGGACATCTTTGACCACACTGTTCCTAATTAAAAGCTGTTTTGTTGACACAGGATGTTTGGCAATGGAAACATGAGAGACACACACACACACACAATTGTAGCCTAACTTCTATCCTTTTCCCTGTCGCTGGTTGTGGTCCCCTCGCCGCTCCCTGTCTTTCTCCTTACTGCAATCATTTCATCTCGCACTGCTACTTCTCAGCTCCTTTACATGTTTATTGCTCTTCTTGCATTGCTCGTCCCATCTCCACTCCCTCCCTATTCTTCTCCTCTTCCTGTGTGCAGTGTGCTCTCCTCATGCCCCTGCAGTGTTCCCTGCTGCATCCCCTACTGCCATTTGCTAAAAGCCAGCAGCCTGCTATTTCTACGCAACATAATAATGAGCCTGGGTGTGTCAGCCTGTGGCCAGGCCAGAGAGGGACTGTCTCACTTACTCAGGGGGAGGCCCACTGTCCTGGGGGAAGATGGGGAGAGTGCCCGGCAGCTGGGTGCAGTGGTTTGGAGGGAGTGAGGATGAGACGAGGTGAAGGTCGAGAGGGAGAAAGAAGACTGAGAGGGACAGGGAGGAAAGAGGGAGGGTGATGATGGAAGTGGGAGAAAGAAAGACAGTGGGAAATAGGTAAAAGGGAGTATGCAGTAGAGCAAGGAAAGGAGGAGAGGGGCAGATGTGAAAGATTGAGTGAGCGTGAGCGAAACAAACAGGAACAGCAGTGACCTTCAGCTTCTGATTATGCTAAAACCCCTGTGTTTATAATCTGGTTTGACAGCTGCACTGCTCAGCCCCAGCATCCTGCCTGTGTTCTGTTCAGAGTTCTCATTCTTTTTTTTAAGCTTAAAGCTGCATCCATGACCTATATTTAATGTTATTTTGCTGCCATGTCAGACTGGCTTTGCTTGCTCTGGTAATTTTCCTCAATACAAAACATGGTTCACATGCGTTGTGGCCCACATTCAGGACTAGCCTATGCTTTTACCTCAGCAGTCTGTACTAGAGGTCGACCGACTATGATTTTTCAACGGCGATACCGATTTATTGGAGGACCAAAAAAGCTGATACCAATTAATCGGACAATTTATATATTTTTTTAATAATAAATAAATAAAAAATTGTAATAATGACAATTACAACAATACTGAATTAACACTTATTTTAACTTAATATAAAACATCAATAAAATCAATTTAGCCTCAAATAAATAATGAAACATGTTCAATTTGGTTTAAATAATGCAAAAACAAAGTGTTGGAGAAGAAAGTAATATGTGCCATGTAAAATATGTGCCATGTAAAAAAGCTAACATTTAAGTTCCTTGCTCAGAACATGAGAACATATGAAAGTTGGTGGTTCCTTTTAACATGAGACTTCAATATTCCAAGGTAAGAGGTTTTAGGTTGTAGTTAATATAGTATTTATAGGACTATTTCTCTCTATACCATTTGTATTTCATATACCTTTGACTATTGGATGTTCTTATAGGCACTATAGTATTGCCATTGTAACAGTATAGCTTCCGTCCCTCTCCTCGCCTCTACCTGGGCTCGAACCAGGAACACATCGGCAACAGCAACACTCAAAGCATCGTTACCCATCGCCCCACAAAAGCCGTGGCCCTTGCAGTGCAAGGGGAATAACTACTCCAAATCTAAAAGCGAGTGACGTTTGAAACAGTATTAGCGCACACCCAGCTAACTAGCTAGCCATTTCACATTGGTTACACCAGCCATTAGGCTGATAGCCTTGAAGTCATTAACAGCGTGGTGCTTGCGAAGAGCTGCTGGCAAAACGCACGAAAGTGCTGTTTGAATGAATTATTATGGGCCTGCTGCTGCTCAGTCAGACTGCTCTATCAAATCAAACTTAATTATAAAATAATAACACAGAAATACGAGCCTTTGGTCAATTAATATGATCGAATCCGGAAACTATCATTTCAAAAACAAAACGTTTATTATTTCAGTGAAATACGTAACTGTTCGGTATTTTATCTAACGGGTGGCATCCCTAAGTCTAAATATTCTTGTTACATTGCACAATCTGCAATGTATGTCATAATTACGTAAAATTCTGACAAAGTAGTTCGCAATGAGCCAGGCAGCCCAAAATGTTGCATATACCCTGACTCTGCGTGCAATGAACGCAAGAGAAATGACACAATTTCACCTGGTTAATATTGCCTGCTAAACTGGATTAGTAGTTATAACTAGTGATTATGATTGATTGTTTTTTATAAGATAAGTTTAATGCTAGCTAGCAATTTACCTTGGCTTCTACTGCATTCGCGTAACAGGCAGGCTACTTGTGGAGTGCAATGGTTAGAGCGTTGGACTAGTTAACTCTGCGGTTGCAAGATTGAAACCCCTGAGCTGACAAGGTGAAAATCTGTCGTTCTGCCCCTGGACAAGGCAGTTAACCCACAGTTCCTAGGCAGTCATTGAAAATAAGAATGAGTTCTTAACTGACTTGCCTAGTTAAATAAAAGGTATATGCAAATAATCCGAAATCGGCGCCCAAAAATACCGATTTCCGATTGTTATGAATACTTGAAATCGGCCCTAATTAATCGGCCATTCCGATTAATCGGTTGACCTCTAGTCTGTACTGTACATTGGAAGACATGTATTGGACTTGACCTAGATCTCGGTCTCTCGTAAACGCTGTCTAAACATTAACAGAGGGAATGTGTGTTAACAAGCTATTAGCAAAACGCTGCTATAAATGACCCTTTTTCACATTTGTATGTGTAATGCATCAAAGCACATGTGGTTTGGCGTTCAGTTCAACTACTAGACAATTGATATGCTAGGTAGAACCCCGCTTCACCGAAGGGTCATGATGGTAGTAGTATACAACACGAATAAAGAGAGGATAGCCTAATCAAAGCCAGGAATGTAGGTTAACATTTTACATACAGTAGTGTTGATATGATTAGGCCTATATCTGAAGAGTTAGGCTGAAGACTAGACTACATTGGTAGGCCTACATTGCTTTGCAGCTCTATTAGATCTACTCCTACAGTATATTTAGGCAACAGGTGACCAGGCAGGTACAATTACCTCTGATATATGCCTGGCGACTCAAGTTTGTCACACCTCCCATTTGTAATGCAAACATGGCAATTCAAATTAAAATGGAACGTGGCAGTTCCCTGTTCTGTTCTCCTGAAAGCCCAAGTCCTACTCACCCACATTGTGGGCCGTTGGTCTAATCTGTGGCCAATATTTGTCTGGGGTGAACCAACTGCCACCTGGAACAGAGGAGCTTGAATGGAAATGGAAGGAAAATAGATGGAGAGAGTCAGTGCTAAGCTCTTTTCCACTCTGCTCACTCTTACAGCACTGCACAAGATTGCGTAGTTGGCCCTTCAATGCACCTTTGACTTAATATATCTATTCACATCACACAATGACATGCAGATGCTACTGTGTTAATACATTTGCATAGGCAATTGTACTGCAATAAATAAAGCCAAGGACACCGTTGTTGATTAAATAATAGGCCCTAGTCAAATGTTCCATTGATTAACGCCCCAAAATATCTCTCCTTTCCCCATCTCAAGTCATGGCACAGGGTTGTTTTCTATTTTAGTATTGTCCTATTATACATTGTTCAGCTTCCACTGTGGCTCTGCACCCACTGTCAACCAGAGGAACAACTGCAGCAAGAGTAGCAGGGGAATGTTTCAGGCTCTGTTCATTATTGATACACAGGCTAAGCTCACATTGAGGGCACGTACATCGAGGGGGAGTTTCCCAAGGATATTATTGGATGTTGTAAGTCATCAACAATGCTTAAACTAAAGACCACTTTCAAGGTCTTTCAAAAAAATCTATCTAGCTAGTCTGTGCCTTCAGAAAATATTTATACCCCTTGTCTACACACAATACCCCAAAATGGCAAAGTGAAAACATGTTTTTTGAAATCTGCTAATTTTATTGAAAATGAAATACAGAAATATATCTCCTTTACACAAGTATTCACACCCCTGAGTCAATACACGTTAGAATCACCCTTGGCAGCGATTACAGCTTTGGGTCTTTCTGGGTAAGTCTCTAAGAAAGAGCTTTGCACACCTGGATTGTACAGTATTTGCACATTTATTCTTTAAAAAATTCTTCAAGCTCTGTCTAGTTGGTTGTTGATCATTGCTAAACAGCCATTTTCAAGTCTTGCTATGGATTTTCAAGCAGATTTTTAAGTCAACTGAGTACAAATACCTAGGTGTCTGGCTAGACTAAACTCTCCTTCCAGACTCACATGAAGCATCTCCAATCCAAAATTAAATCTAGAATCGGCTTCCAATTTCGCAACAAAGCATCCTTCACTCATGCTTCCAAACATACCCACGTAAAACTGACCATCCTACCAATCCTCGACTTCGGCGATATTATTTATAAAATAGCCTCCAACACTCTACTCAACAAATTGGATGCAGTCTATCTCAGTGCCATCCGTTTTATCACCAAAGCCGCATATACTACCCACCACAGCGACCTGTACGCTCTTGTTGGCTGGCCCTTGCTTCATACTCATCGCCAAACCCACTGGCTCCAGGTCATCTACAAGTCTCAGCTAGGTAAAGCCCCGCCTTATCTCAGCTCACTGGTCACCATAGCAGCACCCACCTGTAGCACGCGCCCCAGCAGGTATATCTCACTGGTCACCCCCAAAGCCAATACTTTCTTTGGCTGCCTTTCCTTCCAGTTCTCTGCTGCCAATGACTGGAACAAACTGCAAAAATCACTGAAGCTGGAGGCTCATATCTCCCTCACTAGCTTTAAGCATCAGCTGTCAGAGCAACTCACAGATCACTGCACCTGTACATAGCCCATCTGTAAACAGCCCTTCCAACTACCTCATCCCCATACTGTATTTATTTATTTATCTTGCTCCTTTGCACCCCAGTATCTCTACTTGCACATTCGTCTTCTGCACATCTACCATTCCAGTGTTTAATTGCTATATTGTAATTACTTCCCCACCATGGCCTATTTATTGCCTTACCTCCATTATCTTACCTCATTTGCACTCACTGTATATAGACTTTTATTTTTTCTACTCTATTATTGACTGTACAGTCGTGGCCAAAAGTTTTGAGAATGACACAAATTAATTTTCACAAAGTCTGCTGCCTCAGTGTCTTTATATATTTTCGTCAGATGTTACCTTGAAATACTGAAGTATATTTACAAGCATTTCATAAGTGTCAAAGGCTTTTATTGACAATTACATGAAGCTGATGCTCAAGACCAAGACCTCTGCAATCCGCCCTGGCATGCTGTCAATTAACTCCTGGGCCACATCTGATGGCAGCCCATTCTTGCATAATCAATGCTTGGAGTTTGTCAGAGTTTGTGGGTTTTTGTTTGTCCACCCGCCTCTTGTGGATTGACCACAAGTTCTCAATGGGATTAAGCTCTGGGGAGTTTCCTGGCCATGGACCCAAAATATCGATATTTTGTTCTCCGAGCCACTTAGTTATCACTTTTGCCTTATGGCAAGGTGCTCCATCATGCTGGAAAAGGCACTGTTCATCACCAAACTGTTCCTGGATGGTTGGGGGAAGTTGCTCTCAGAGGATGTGTTTGTATCATTCTTTGTTCATGGCTGTGTCCTTAGGTAAAATTGTGAGTGAGCCCACTCCCTTGGCTGAGAAGCAACACCACACATGAACAAGCTTTTTTCCAGATGCCCCAAACAATCAGAAAGGGGATTCATCAGAGAGAATTACTTTACCCCAGTCCCCAGCAGTCCAATCCCTGTACCTTTTGCAGAATATCAGTCTGTCCCTGATGTTTTTCCTGGAGAGAAGTGGCTTCTTTGCTGGCCTTTTTGACACCAGGCCTTCCTCCAAAAGTCTTCGCCTCACTGTGCGTGCAGATGCGCTCACACCTGCCTGCTGCCATTCCTGAGCAAGCTCTGTACTGGTGGTGCCCCGATCCCGCAGCTGAATCAACTTTAGGAGACGGTCTTGGAGCTTGCTGGACTTTCTTGGGCACCCTGAAGCCTTCTTCACAACAATTGAACCGCTCTCCTTGAAGTTGTTGATTTAGGTGCAATCTTACTGGCAGCAGTATCCTTGCCCGTGAAGCTCTTTTTGTGCAAAGCAATGATGACGGCGTGTGTTTCCTTGCAGGAAACCATGATTGACAGAGGAAGAGCAATAATTTCAAGCACCACCCTACTTTTGAAGCTTCCAGTCTGTTATTTGAACTCAATGAGCATGAGTGATCTCCAGCTTTGTCCTCGTCAACACTCACACCTGTGTTAACGAGAGAATCACTGACATGATGTCAGCTGGTCCTTTTGTGGCAGAGCTGAAATGCAGTGGAAATGTTTTGGGGGGATTTAGTTCTTTTGCATGGCAAAGAGGGACATTGCAATTAATTGCAATTCATCTGATCACTCTTCATGACATTCTGGAGTATATGCAAATTGCCATCATACAAACTGAGGCAGCAGACTTTGTGAAAATTAACATTGTGTCATTCTCAACTTTTGGCCACGACTGTATATTTGTTTATTCCATGTGTAACTCTGTGTTGTTGAATGTGTCGAACTGCTGTGCTTTATCTTGGCCAGGTTGCAGTTGTAAATGAGAACTTGTTCTCAACTAGCCTACCTGGTTAAATGAAGGTGAAAAAAAATGTATCTAGGCCACTCAGGAACATTTAATGTTTTCTTGGTGGTAAGCAACTCCAGTGTAGATTTGGCCTTGTTTTTGGTTATTGTCCTGCTGAAAGGTGAATTCGTCTCCCAGTGTCTGGTGTAACACAGACTGAACCAGGTTTTCCTCTAGAATTTTGCCAGTGCTTAACTCTATTCCGTCTATTTTAATTTTAAAAAACGACCTAGTTCTTGCCGATGACAATCTTCGTGTAACATGATGCAGCCACCACCAAACTTGAAAATATTACCAGTAGATACTCAGTGGATTTGCCTAAACATAATGCTTTGTATTCAGGAGATAAAGTGCATTTTTTTTGCCACATTTTTAGAAATGTTGCTTTCGTTCCTTATTGCAAACAGGATGCATGTTTTGGAATATTTTTTTATTCGGTTCAGGCTTCCTTCTTTTCATCTTGTCATTTAGGTTAGTATTGTGGCGCAATTACAATGTTGTTGATCCATCCTCAGTTTTCTCCTATCACAGCCATTTAACTCTGTAACTGTTTTAAAGTCATCATTGGCCTCCTTGTCAAATCCCTGAGCAGTTTCCTTCCTCCCCGGAAACTGAGTTAGGAAGGACGCCTGTATCTTTGTTGTGACTAAGTGTCTTGATTCACCATCCAAAGTGTAATTAATATAGTCACCATGCTCAAAGGGATATTCAATGTCTTTCTTTTTTTAATCATCTACCAATAGGTGCCCTTTTTCGCGAGGTATTGGAAAACCTCCCTGGTCTTTGTGGTTGAATTTGTTTGAAATTCACTGCTCCACTGAAGGACCTTACAGATAATTGTTTGTGTGGGGTACAGAGATGAGGTAGTCATACAAAAATAATGTTAAACACTATTGTTGCACACAGAGTGAGTCCATGCAACTTATTATGTGACTTGTTAAGCAAATGTTCACTCCTGAACTTATTTAGGCTTGCCATAACATAGGGGCTGAATAATTACTGACTCAAGACATTTCAGTTTTTCATTTTTTAAATTAATTTGTAAAAATGTCAAAACATAATTCCAGTTTGACATTATGGGGTATTGTCACTGGCCTACACGCAATCTTAATTGAATCCATTTTAAATTTGGGCTGTAACACAACAAAATGTGGAAAATGAATGTGAATACTTTCTGATGGCACTATTGGCTACTCCATGCAAGAACCAGTTGTTTGAGAGCTGCGCGTTGTTTCTGCCCAACAGATTGTATTTTGCTCAAGCTAGGCTATTTGTGTGGCGTGCGTGTGTGGTAAATAATCTACATAACAAACTAACAGCTTCTGGAGTTTGTCTTGATTGAAAAAACAAAACAGATTCCCTCTTCAATCCATACTGACTGGATATAGATATACAGTGCTTTTTGAAAGTATTCATACTTTTTCCACATTTTCTTACTTTATGGCCTTATTCTAAAATGGATGAACATTTTTTTTACCATCTTCAATCTACACACAATACCCCATAATGACAAAGCAAAAACAGGTTTGGACATTTTTTGCAAATGTATTCAAAATAATATCTGAAATATCACATTTACATAAGTATTCAGACCCTTTACTCAGTACTTTGAAGCACCTTTTGGCAGCGATTACAGCCTTCTAGTCTTGTATTTGGGGAGTTAATCCCATTCTTCTCTGCAGATCCTCTCAAGCTCTAGAAGGTTGGATGGGTGCAAAGCTGCAAAGCTATTTGTCACCCGATTCAGGATACTAGGCAAATGTCGCAAGTCACGACTTCACAGGAGAGCTGTTTGAACGTAAACATAAAAATAAAAAAAATTATATGTTTTTTTGGCAGAAAGGCCTTCTCAAACGTGAACTTTCATGTGCCTTTTTTTTTTTGTAGTGTTAGCTGGATGACTCGCTAGCTAACGTTATGTGTATGATCTTATTCTTCGTATCTCAGACACATTTGCTTGACTAGTTATAGCCAAAGAACCTGGTTGGTTAGCTACCTGCAGATTAATGCAGGGTAGTAACGTCAAGAGTTGTGATTATTGTCCATTGATGTCTCAACAAAAGACTCCACTCTAATTTTGTCAAAGTATTTTCATTTCAAGTTAGTGTACTGTTAGCTAGCTAGCTAACGTTAGCTGTCTGGCTCGCTACCTAGTGTTACGTCGTGTTGGGATTCATTGTTTACCTAGCTAGCTATCTAGCTAAATTTCTTAACAAAACACTGTCCTCTTAGTGTGCCAACGTCGGCAACAAAGCTGCTGGCAACAACTGAATTACGCACTGTTACAGTCACCAATGCTCTGGATAACATGAAAACTGCCTAACCAGCTCTGCTAGGGGGAGTAAAATGGTCATTGTGGGGTGTTCCCTCATTATGTGTCTGGAAGTAGCTAGCCAATGTTGGCCAGTTTGCTTGGGTGCTTGACTGTTATTGTGAGGTCAGAGCTTTCGTAACAACCTTCTTATTGGCCAGAGTGTCCAGTGTGCACTGAACGCGAAACGCTCTGAATTTACGAACGGACAATCTGACAGCACAGTTGCAGTCACCAACGCTCTGGATAACATACAGTAACAGCCTAACCAGCTCTGCTAGGGAGAGTAATGTTCAGTGAGCTGTTCTCTCTCTCTCTCGGATGTCTGGAAGTAGCTGACAAGTTAGTCCCGAACGCACAGATCAACTCTTAGAGATGGGTGGGGCTAAGGCTTAAGAGGGTGTGAACAATCACCTGGAATCTCAAGTCTGCGGTCCTGAGCACTCTGGAGCAGGTCAATCCTGACTAGTCTCCGAGTCCCTGCTGCTGAAAAACATCCCCACAGCACGATGCTGCCGCCACCATGCTTCACCGTAAGGATGGTGCCAGGTTTCCTCCAGACGTGACGTTGGCATTTAGGCCAAAGAGTTCAATATTGGTTTCATCAGACCATATAATCTTGTTTCTCATGTCTGAGAGTCCTTTAGGTGTCTCTTGGCAAACTCCAAGCAAGCTGTCGTGTCATTTTACTGAGGCGTGGCTTCCGTCTGACCACTACCATAAAGGCCTGATTGGTGGAGTGCTGCAGAGACGGTAGTCCTTCTGGAAGGTTCTCTCCACAGAGGAACTCTTGAGCTCTGTCAGTGACCATCGGGTTCTTGGTCACTTCCCTGACCAAGGCCCTTCTCCCCCGATTGCTCAGTTTGGCCGTGCGGCCAACTCTAGGAAGAGTCTTGGTGGTTCCAAACTTCTTCCATTTCTTGGTACCCTTCCCCAGATCTGTGCCTCGACACTCCTGTCTCGGAGCTCTACGGACAATTCGTTCAACTTCATGGCTTGATTTTTGCTCTGCGATGTACTGTCAACTGTGGGACCTTACATGGACAGTTGTGTTCCTTTCCAAATCATGTCCAATCCACTGAATTTACCATAGGTGGACTCCAATCAAGTTGTAGAAACATCTCAAGGATGATCAAAGGAAACAGGATGGCCTTTAGCTCAATTTCCAGTCTCATAGCTAAGGTTCTGAATACTTTTTAAAGTACTAGTCAAAAGTTTGGACACACCTACTCATTCAAATGTATTTTTTATATATATTTTTACTATTTTCTACATTGTAGAGTAATAGTGAACTATGAAATAACACATGGAATCATGTAGTAACCAAAAAAGTGTTAAACAAATCAAAATATATTTTAGATTCTTCAAAGTAGCCACCCTTTGCCTTGATGACAGCTTTGCACATTCTTGGCATTCTCTCAACCAGCTTCATGAGGAATGCTTTTTCAACAGTCTTGAAGGAGTTCCCACATATGCTGAGCACTTGTTGGCTGCTTTTCCTTTACTCTGCGGTTCCACTCATCCCACACCGTCTCAATTGGGTTATGGTCGGGGGATTGTGGAGGCCAGGTCACCTGATGAAGCACTCAATCACTCTCCTTCTTTGTTCAAATACCCCTTACACTGCCTGGAGGTGTGTTGGGTTATTGTCTTGTTGAAAAAGAAATTATATTCCCTCTAAGTGCAAACAAGATGTATCGCTGCAGAATGCTGTGGTAGCCATGCTGGTTAAGTGTGCCTTGAATTCTAAATAAATCACCAACAGTGTCACTATCAAAGGACCCCCATACCATCACACTTCCTCCTCCATGCTTCACGGTGGGAACCAAACATGCGGAGATCATCCGTTCACCTGCACTGTGTATCACAAAGTTTGAACCAAAAATCTCAAATTTGGACTCATTAAACTTGCTTGTGTTTCTTGGCCCAAGCAAGTCTCTTCTTAGTGTCCTTTTTAGTAGAGGTTTCTTTGAAGCAATTCGTCCATGAAGGCCTGATTCACGCAGTCTCCTCTGAAGAGGTAATGTTGAGATTTCTGTTACTTGAACTCTGAAGCATTTATTTGGGCTGCAATCTGAGTCTGGTAACTCTAATGCATTTATCCTCTGCAGCAGAGGTAACTCTGTCTTCCTTTCTTGTGGTGGTCCTCAGAGCCAGTTTCATCATGTTTTTTGCGACTTCACTTAAAGATACTTTCAAAGTTCTTTACATTTTCCATTGACTGAACTTCTTGTCTTAAAGTAATGATGGACTGTCATTTCTCTTTGCTTATTTGAGCTGTTCTTGCCATAATATGGACTTGGTATTTTATCAAACAGGGCTATCTTCTGTATACCACCCCTACCTTGTTACAACACAACTGAGTGGCTCAAACTCATTAAGAAGGAAAGAAATTCCACAAATTAACTTTTAACAAGGCACACCTGTTAATTGAAATGCATTCCAGGTGACTACCTCATGAAGCTGGTTGAGTGTGCAAAGCTGTCATCAAGGCAAGGTTGGCTACTTCAACATGTTCAACATATCCACATTTATTTTATGTTTCAGATTCTTCACTTTTTCACTTTTTTTTAGTTACTAAATGATTCTATGTGTGTTATTTCATTAGTTTTTGTGTCTTCACTATTCAACAATTTAGAAAATAGTAAAAAAAACTTTTGACTGGTACTGTGTGTGTGTGTGTGTGTGTGTGTGTGTGTGTGTACATACACATACAGTGCATTTGGAAATGATTGACACCCCTTGAACTAGCACTATATATATATATATTTTTTTTTTTAAATCACTGGCCTACTGATGTAGATTGACTGGCATGGAGGATTTCCAAAACCTCCCCGGGTCAGCGGGCAGCCCTGTCAGTCGAGCGCTGTTTGTTTCTTTTCAAGAGTTTTTATATTTAGACCCTGTGTGTCTCCCATTTTTAGATTTTGTTTCTACCACAATTGGTTCACTAAAAGATCAAGGCACTCCTTCAGAAGGTTTAAGAGGCCGTTATCTACAGTAGACATACAACGAAGATGGATGATAACCTGAGAGGCGGACAGCACAACTGTCAGTGGGTGCACTGCTCCGCATACTGTAGCAGTACACAATGGAAATATTGTACGTCACAAAGAAATATAATTTATTACTACTGGAATCGTGGCCTGCCTATGGAAACCATAATTAGATTAGGCCTAATAATTTTACAACATCAAACCCAGTCAGTCACCTGTTACAATCACCTTGAGTTGTCAGGAACAGGGTGTGGCCTAAAAGTATAGTAGGATAATTGGCTCCAGTGGGCTCAAATCTCAGGTTTGTAATTTTATCTCAGTTTGCTCAAGGTTGGTTTTCTGGGTAAACTTACAAATGAGTAGGATATAATGAGAGATCTGTCCTACATAATCCATTTATCTAAGCACTGCTTCTAGCATGAGTATTTCAAATGTAATTACAGGACACGACTCCAGTGTGCGAAGAGTAAAAGCTTGCGCATTAGGTGGTCTTTAGCACACAGTTGAGTAATGTGACAGTGAAATGAGGAGATGCAACCGTTGGCTTATTTGTCAGTGGCCTTCAGGCCTAATATTTAATGACTGTGTGGAAGTCTGGGAGAGATAACAGGTAGGCCTATGTCATTAACTAAAACGACACTTCCCTTTCCTGCCGACGTGTTAACGACTCAAGCTTTTCCCATTATTTGCTTTTATGGCTCTTTTTTTTACTTTTTCCATCCCATCGACATAGTTAGAACTTGAAATCGATTTCAGTTCAGAAGTATGAGGCAGAGGTGGGCTACATCAAAGGGTTCAAAAATAATGCTGAGTAAAGAGAGAAACATGAAGGGAGGTGGAGTAGCAGCTACGTAGGAAAATCTATGTGGGGAAAATAACACCTGAGCAGAACGTGATCCAGAGCCGTGGCTTTGAGAAGTATTTCCAGAGGGGCAGGGGTGAAAACTCTATTCATGGTCTATTAAAACGTTTATTTTTTTTTATCCCAACATGGTGTCAGTTTGAGGCACAGTAATGATACAGACAAAATATGATGAGCACCAGAAAGGAAGTAAGGTTTAGAAGGGACATTCCATTGACCCCCACCATGGCTTATCAGTACCATGCCTCTCACTGAAGTGCGCTTTATCCATAACATCCATCCATATGGCGAGCCTCTGTTATCGGTGTCAACGGTGGGATGATACCTGATCCCAATGTTCCCCCATGTACCACCTTATCTCCAGCTGTTATATGTACCACTGACGAGTGTGAATACTGGAGGCCATGATTGGAGTATTCCGCTATGGTAGGGGTGTCAAACTCATTTTTCCCTGGGGACCACATTCGGTCTTCAACTTGTTCCAGAGGGCCGCACTGAAAAATAGTCCTGTCAATTTTGGAATTTTCAGTGCTGTCTAGCTTTAATTTGGTATGTTTGACACCACCGTGCTAGAGAATGTGTCAGCTGTCTGCAAGTTGGTTAGGAGCTTCAGGCACATCAACAGTGCCTCCCAAAGTTTAGGCCTAACCATTGGCGGAAATGCTAAATAAATGATCATTTTCTGAAAGGAGCTCAACCATATATTGTAATACAGTATGTCCTGACGGACAGGAGCCAAGAGAAAGGGCCTTTTTCTAACTACATTTCTTTCAGCGCTGCTTGCTACCTGTCCTCTCTTGTTTGTATTGTCTTAAGCCTTTGGGTGTGACCTAGCTAGGAGGCCTAACACAGACTATTGGAGGTGAACGAGCTCCTTGTCCAGGGGCGATGAGTCATTCACTTCCTGGAGTGCCCGTCTTCACACAAACTGGGGTAATTTAGCATTCCAGTCCTGAATTGACGGTTTGGTCTCTGGCTGTTGGCTGTTAGCGGTTGCAGTCGTAATCACTCCAGTCCATCCAAATATGACCGGTCTGCCCTTTTTCCTGCAGGCCTCGTCTTATTTACTCAAAATGATCTGTAATGAAATTGATCTGAAGACTGGAGTTTTTCCTTGAGATACACTACGTTCAAAAGTTTGGGATCACTTAGCAATGTCCTTGTTTTTGAAAATGAAAATAACATCAAATTGAACAGAAATACAGTGTAGACATTGTTAATGTAAATTACTATTGTAGCTAAAAATATATATATTTGATTTTGTATTTTTTCATG
Source organism: Oncorhynchus clarkii lewisi (assembly GCF_045791955.1). Classification (NCBI taxonomy): domain Eukaryota; kingdom Metazoa; phylum Chordata; class Actinopteri; order Salmoniformes; family Salmonidae; genus Oncorhynchus; species Oncorhynchus clarkii. Next base: position 29,414,935 of record NC_092148.1, read on the forward strand.
GAGTATCTACATAGGCGTACAGAGGCCTATTATCAGCAACCAACACTCCTGTGTTCCAATGGCACGTTGTTTAATTGACTAGTTTAATTGCCCAAAAATATGCTTTTCTTTCAAAAACAAGGACATTTCTAAGTGACCCCACACATTTGAATGGTAGTGTAGATGCTTTATGAAGTCATTGCAACAGGTTGTAATAGCCTGGAAACAGGAACCTGCAAATTTTTATAGTAATGTGTGTATATACCTGTTTTTAGGGCCACACAATTCATCGAATTCACATCAAAATCACAATATTGACTTGTGCAATATCATGTCTTCGACATAGGAACCACTCGGATTGCCTGCTTCTGGAGTCTGGAGGATATTTCCTCCCTCAACTTGAGCTGAGGCCTCGGGAACAGTCGACGTGATGATGCTGCAGAAGCATGGGGGGGACGCACAACAAACTGTAGCTTGTGCCCTGATGTCACTGTTTGCATGATCCAGGATGACACTACGCATGCGCACCATTGGTCGGAGCAGACATCAAGCCTTCCGTGAAGTAACATATGGAAGGGGCGGGATGCCACGTTGGGGACTTTGAGAGATTTGGTTCTTTTATCATTTCCACCAGTCTTTAGAAATGTGTGTCTGAATGTGGGGAAGGGACACTTTTCATCGAACTCCTATGAGGGACACCCGTAAACACTTGGGGTTGAATAAAAACTGTCTTAAGTCAAGGTTTGCCTAGTGGGCCGGCGATCAGTGGCGTACACCGATTGGCAGTGCCACCTGGGGGTACTATTGTCACAACAAGCCTCACTCGGTTTAGGCAGTAAGATGCGTTCTGGTAACCGGCTGGCCGCATGCAATAAATAAAAATAGACCCAGGGAAAATGTTTTATCATGAAGGTTACACTACCGACCAGTCATGGTTACTGGCGACAAAGCACCTTGTAACCTAGCTGGGAATGGGACAGACAGCTCTGAAAAACAGACCCCTTTTGTGGTAAGACGGATGATTCGTAATTGAATCTAATTCTCAGGAATGAAAAGCGCTGAGCTGGAGAAAGACCACTCATTTCGGGATTCATATGAACCACAAACTGTGTGTTGGATAATCGTGTCCAACCTTGCTTGTTCCCTCGACTACGCTACCCACCTCCAATCGCCTACAGAGCCCATAACCTGTATCACAAGACACCTCATGGGGACTAGTGAACTACAGGCAGGAATCTGTAATGAATCCCAGTAATGAGCCAGAAATGTCATAACATGGAGTGACAACCTTAGACATCAGAAAATGCATTGCGGAGATGCGGCAGACCTAGTGCTGACAGCTCAGACCTTTCCAATACACACAGTCACTGACACACATACAACTTGGTATCCGGTTTCCTGTTGAATCTCTGGAATTTGACCTGTTGCTGCTGCCAGGTTATTTATGGATCGTTGGGAGTCCTTGAACCAAATTTTCCTCCGGATCAGAGTCACTTCTCAGAGGAAATAGAAGGCACATAACTATGTTTTGCAGGCTATGTATCAGAGTTGGGGTCAATTCCTTTTCAAATCAGGAAGAACACTGAAAATCCTATTTGCTTTTCATTGAGGAACAATTGGTATAGGAATGTGATATACTTTCTGAATTTAAATGGAATTGACTCCAACCCTGCTATGCATCTACTACTAATAACCTTTGCCATGAGCACTGGGATTAAATATGAGTCTCTTTATATTAGGCTCTTAAGGAGCCAAGTAACTTGAGTTTGAGTTCTGCTTTCATAAATTAGTATTGTTGACTATTGACAGTGTTGATTCTGAAATGACTAAAAAACAAAATCTGGATAAACCGGAGACTTATGTTGTTTATCTAAACACTATATGCTACATTCTGTGTATGATAGTGTTTATTTATGGTCATCCACTGTTGGATCCACTATCAAAAAGACCCCGTGGCTATGTAGACTTTTGAATGTGTTTTATACACACAAAGGGTGTTTATTTTCACTGAGTCAGTGGCAGCATGCTAAAACAGACATAACTGTTTGTGATGGGCTTAAGTGCATTATTCCTTCCTCCCCTCAGAAATCTAGATCATTAGTCCCTAGAGGCCTAATTTGTAACAAGCATGCCTCGCTTGATAGCAAAGATATTCTTGTTAGTCATCTCTAACTCCAAAGTTACAATATTGTTTGTATTTCTCTTTCAGCTAGCAACACGTCCAACAAGCTCTTATGTACTAGTGCTGGATTTTTCCACTGGTTGGGGCTGCTCTCATGTTGAAGGGTGCGATACAAGATGGCTCCGACAGACATGGCCACCCAGTTTCTAGCTCCTAGCCAACTTTGCAGTATTTTTGTTGGTATTATTTCTTACAGTATTTGCTCAGAACATTTCTAGTACTACCTACTGTCATTCACCAGACATTCAACCTGGATCCTTTGTTTGAACTGCCAGAGGCAGCCCCATTCATCCCAGGTGAAACTCCTAAATGTCACCACCAGAGAAGTGTGATCCTAGTCAATCTCAGGAGGTGGGCATGCCACCCACCGCTTCTGAGTATATTACTCACTAACGTTCAGTCCCTGGACAATAAAGTAGATGAGCTCATGGGTGAGGATCTCCTTCCAGAGAGACATAAGGGACTGTAACATACTGTTTTACCGAATCGTGGCTCTCTGAATAAATTGTCCCTGTCCATACAACCAGAGGGGTTCATTGCGAGGACAGGAACAAAGAACTCTCCGGGAAACAGAGGTGGAGGAGTATGATTGGGCTAACTTACAGGAACTCAAGTCCTTTTGTTCTCCCGATCTGGAATACCTCGCCAGCAAATGTCGACTGCATTACCTCCAGAGAGTTTTTAACACAATAGTGCCCTCCAAGCTCATCACTAAGCTCAGGGCCTTGGGTCTGAACCCCTCCTTGTGTAACTGGGTCGTAAGACTTCCTGACTGTAGGCAATAAAATCTCTGTCACGCTGAATCTCAACATGGGGGGCCCCAAAGGGGTGCGTGCTCAGTCCCCTCCTGTATACCCTGTTCATCCATGACTGTGTGGCCATGCACGTCTCCAACTCAATCATAAAGTTTGCTGATGACACAACAGCCTGATTACCAACAACGAGACAGCCTACAGGGAGGAGGTGAGTGCCTTGGCGGAGTGGTGCCAGGAAAATAAACTCTCACTCAACGTCAACAAAATGAAGGAGCGATCATGGACTGCAGAGAGAGCATGCATCGACAGGGCCACAGTGGAGAGGGTTCCTTGCACATCACTGAGGACCTTTTAATGTTCCCTTCACACGACAGTGTGGTGAAGAAGGCACAACGGTGCCTCAGGAGGCTGAAAAATGTGGCTTGGGCCCCTAATACCCTTCTACAAATGCACCATTGAGACTTTCCCGTCGGGCTGTATCACCGCCTGGTATGGCGATTGCACGGTTTGCAACCGCAGGGCTCTTCAGAGGGTGATGCGGTCAGTCCAACGCATCATCGGCAGGAAATAATAGCCTGGAAGTGACTTAGGCATTCTGACAGCTCCTCAGAAGTAGTTGGCACAAATCACTGTTGTGGGTTTCCTAGGCAACCTTGTTCTATGTTATCTATTATATTGAGTGGGTGGAATAATTAGCCTTTCAGAGGAGTACAATTGACCCTTTACTGTGCAACCAATCGCAGTGCTCCGATGGATAGCAACTGTTGTCGAGTCCAACACCTTCGGACAAACTCGCACTTGAATTGCATGATAGCCAGTGAGTTTTCTTTAAAAAATGAATAGTTTAAATGACTTAATAATTGAAAGGTGCATCAAGAGCACTTTCTACTGTGATTCCTGAAATGCTGAGCCTGATGATGGAGGATTTTTCAAATCGAAAATTATACTTTCGTTACATTGCTTGTTAGCTCAGCTGGTTAACTAGCTCCCTCATTGAACAACAAATGTTGCTAACACTTGCTAGCTAGCAAGCAAATTAGCCACTTAATATAACTTTTCCCGAAATGTATGGTAGCTAGCCAAATCAGCAATGTTTTGAATACACCTCCAATCTGCTGTTGACATCAGGATATGATTTGAGAGCACTAGTTGGCTCCAAAAGATCATGCTTAAACACAGGTCTCGGAGTGAGAATGGTACACGTCGAGCTCTCAAACGAGTGATGCTCAAATCTAGCCTGAGCCTTTTGTAGTATCCTCCAAGCAGTCAGTGTTATCTTAACTCCTTTGTTTCGCCCACATGGTGAAGATGCTTCCTCTGAATTGTGGAAGGGTGCCAGTTTCCTTACGAAGCCAGTTGAAAGGAGAAGAGTGCCCCAAGCACCACGCATCTCTTTCTGGGAAGATTAGGCATCTCTTGGCAGTTTGTCAATGGAATTCCTCGGAGCTAGCACTGTAGTACTTTAAAAGCAGCAGCTTTGTGTGGCAGTGTTCTGGACTCCATAGAGATGGCCTTGTTTAGCCGGTGAGAGAGTGAGTGTCCAAAACTTAAAAATGTTGCCTTCCAGCTGACGGAGTTGATGAAAAACATCAGATGCCCTTTAAACCCAGGAGATTGCAGTTTGCCGAGCACGTTCAAGCTAAGTGAAGGCATCATCTGCTCAGACATTGCCGATGTTCATTATTTTATCATTCACAGACTCTACTGTTTCGCACCGTAAACGCTTGCTCTTTTTCTCACATTCCTCTCCTGACCACTTATTCTTGAAAACCTCTGACAGCGATAAGGATCCTGATCATTATGTAACTGTCTGATTTGCTAATGATGACATGCTAATTTACTATGCTCAGTGTGTGAGGTGTGAGTGTTGGAGAAGGGAAGTTTACCTGCCTTCAAGCCTGCCTCTCATCTCCTTTCCCTGCCCTAGCCTGACCAGATGGTGCTGCCATTGTGCCACCGCTACCCTCGCTGAAGGGCTGCCAACGTGCCACCCCACACTTTAATATCAGGGATTTTTCTTCTAATGAAATTAGGGATGCACCATATATCGATAGTCGTGAAGAGGGCACGTACCTGGTTCCTACCTGGAACCAAAAAGGGTTCTCTTATGGGGACAGCCGAGGAACCATTGTAGGTTCTAGAAATCACTTTTTTTCCCTAAGAGTGTAGTTTTGAAGCCGAAAATCTGAATTATCTCGATCCCACTGGAAGGTTGGATTCACTGTGGATTTAGAAAGGTGAAAGGCCCTACAACCAAGAAAAAGAAGAACAAAAAATCTTACATCTGAAAACCAAAGGTTCATTATGTTAAATTGACTTCAGTGCCTTCAGAAAGTATTCACACCTCCTTGACTTTTTCCACATGTTGTTGTGCTACAGCTTGAATATAAAAAGGATTCAATTGAGGTTGTGTCAATGGCCTACACACAATACCCCATAATGCCAAAGTTGAATTATGTTTTAGGATTTTTTTCATTCTCATCAAGATACAACGTTTTGAAACACTGGGCCCTAGGACTAGGCTAGCCTACCTGAGCATGCATTATGTTGAGACAAGCAAACTGTTGCCTTGAGCCATGGAAGCTAATTGCGATAGTTTACTTGAAATGAATCCCAAAGACATGGGATTAGAAAATAAACCATCAGAAAAAGGCACATCCTGTATAATTTTCTGTTACATTTAGGCCTAGTTAACGTCAAGTTGAAGTGAACCTTTTTCAGTCAACTTTTCCTTGGTGATGATGTCCTATGATCACTATGGAAGTGGATGTGGCCTATTGTCTGTGTATGGTTTCTCTTTGAATGGAGTCACGAGATTAACATTGTGAGGAATTTGTTTTGCATATCCATTTCCACTTTTGAGGAAATGCATGTGATTTACTGTGGGTGTGTGTTATGTGACATTGCCAGGATGCAGCAGACCCTTCTCGTGTTCTGTTCCTGGTTCTTTGGCCCTTTTTATTTGTCACTTCCTATGTTTTATGTCCAGGGTTGTTTTGACTTGCAGATTCTGGCCAGCTATCAAGTTTGTTTCCCCTGTGCATTCTCACCCACCAGCCTTATCTACGAGGCCTAGACGTATTCTGGACTGTTGAAATTGCATATGTGAAATCAAGTACTGCCATGTTAAATTAGCTTCTGTTCCACTTATAAACTAAGCCTATTCTGAATACTGATTTCTTTTTTTTAGAGGTAATTATTACGACTAGTTGATCCATTTGAATTTGGCAGTATCTGGACCTTACTAAGCACTATGAATGTGGTGGCTCACTTAGAAACGGAATATGCATTTGGTGGGGCTTTTAACTCAAACAGGTTCAGTGAGTCACTGGTGATTATTTTCTGGTTCTTATCTTCAATGAGTTGGAAGTTTCATGTGACTGGTACATTGGAGATGCCGCCTAGAAAGTGTAAACCATGAGAACAATTAACGAGAACAATGCATCTAATCACCCTCTCCCTCCCTCAGGGTTCCACCTGATCCCGCGGCTGTCCAGCATCGTGCCCGAGTCCTGTCTGCTCATTGTGGTGGGCCTCCTGGTCGGTGGCCTCATCAAGCTGGCGGGCGAGGAGGTACCACCCGTGCTGGACTCCAACCTCTTCTTCCTGTGCCTCCTCCCCCCGATCATCCTGGATGCGGGCTACTTCCTGCCCATCCGGCCCTTCATGGAGAACATCGGCACCATCCTGATGTTTGCCGTGGTCGGCACCCTGTGGAACGCGTTCTTCGTAGGGGGTCTCCTCTACGCCGTGTGCCAGATCGAGGGAACATACCTGAGCCAGGTGGAGCTGCTGCCCTGCCTGCTGTTCGGGAGCATCATCTCGGCCGTGGACCCGGTGGCCGTGCTGGCTGTGTTTGAGGAGATCCACATCAACGAGCTGCTGCACATTCTGGTATTCGGAGAGTCGCTGCTCAATGATGCCGTCACTGTGGTGAGTGGATGGTGGATAGGGTGGTATTTAGTGTTATGCAGGGCAATACAGTACAATGCAATTCTAGTCAATCAATGAATGAATTACAGTACGAGGGTACCCCCCCCACCCAAAGATAATGCCATGCAGTACAATACTATACAGCACTATGCTATGCAGTACAATATAATTAAACCAAACTATATTTTCAAAAGTAGGCTGGCTACATTCGTCCTCCATATGAAGAGGACTCAGGTGTTAGTTGGCCTGTGATTGTGCTCTTATTTCTGTGGACAGGATATTGGTTTGGACTGGCACAAGAAATCAGAATAGCCTAGTACCAAATTAGCCCAATTTGAATTAGGCCTAGTCTTTTAGGAAAATCCCACCATACTTCTGTCACTGGATATTGACTTCATACCTTCTAGCTAACATTTAGCTCCTCGCCAGGGTCTGGTTGGTTAGGTTTTGGTGATTTGTGACCTTTGTACGAAAGCTGACCCAGTTTAGTGGGCCCCCAGTGCCCTAATCGATTTTCAATTATCTTCTCTCACGGCTTCCTTCTCTTTCCTCTGTTGAAACAGTTGTGAGATGGACCATCTCTCTCTCTTATGGGTTGGTCATTGAGTTTTTTTTATTTTGCTGGTTGCGTCCTTGCGTGATGGAGGCATTACATAAGCCTATTAAAAATACACTGCTGTAAGTTGCTTTGGATAAAGTCGTGTGGCATATATTATGAGGCACAACGGTTCCTGTTGCTATATCTATGCTCTGCTGATTATACCCACACACGGGCTCTCAGTTCACTTAAAATAGTTTGGCCAAATTATCAGTGCCGAAAAAATCAGGGCCCCGGGAAAAAGTTCCCTGTTAGTTGTCGCATCCCACAGCCTGACAGACGCTATGATACCATTTATTACGTGCGTCTGTCCACGAGAGATTATGCAAACGTTCATCTTTCCGGTAGCGACTATACCAGAACGTTAGACCACAAAATGTCACTGGTTTATATGCCACTCAGCAGACACTTTTATCCACAGTACAGGGAGTGTATGCATTGTATTGTGGCCCCAGCGGGTATCAAACCCATGACCCTGGGGTGCTAGCACCATGCTTTTACCAACGGAATCCAAACAGGTTTATTTTCGATTGTCAAACCCCCTCCATTCTCTCTAGGTCTTATACTACCTGTTTGAGGAGCACTTGGGCGTGGGCTCTTATTCTCTGTACACTTGAGCCATGTCTCGAAGGTCTCTCTTCCCTCCCCCCTCTAGGTCTTATACCACCTGTTTGAGGAGTACTCTGGCGCAGGTGAGGTAACGCCGATGGACGTGGTCCTCGGGGTCATCTGCTTCCTGATTGTGTCGCTGGGCGGCATCGCCGTGGGTGCCATCTACGGTATCCTGGCGGCCTTCACCTCCCGGTTCACCTCGCACACCCGCGTCATCGAGCCCCTCTTCATGTTCGTTTACAGCTACATGGCTTACCTCTCGGCAGAGATGTTCCACCTGTCTGGAATTATGGCGTAAGTAAGGGGTGAGGGGTGCGCACAGATAAGCAGGACCAGACAGACAGACGGACGGACGGGCGGACGGACGGACGGACGGACGCACTCTCTCACACTCTCTCACTCACACACACACACACAATCTTCCTAGTGGCCAAGGTTTTTTGAGTTTCTCTCTGTCATAAATCATAGATATTGTTGATAATAAAAAAAGCTTTCCATGAGAGTTATAGTTAGGCTGAGGCTAAGTGGAGGTTTAGTGTTTACAATGCATTGACAGAGTGGCTGTGATACATGACCTTTTGAACCTGTCCGGCTGGTCCAGCAACACCATTGATTCTGTCTTATTCGTGCGTTATCTTCTACATTTCCTTGGAAAAAGATCTCTCTCATAAGTGTACACTGAATTAGATTCTTAGCTTCTTTTCATGACTAAATGGTGAAATAAATGCAATGTAACCGGGTCTGTCCCAGCCAAGGACAGTTCTACGAGTTCTATCAAAATGGCAGTAACTCATCTACATGTCGTGACAGGCCAACGGATGTGCAGCCCAGAGCAGGGATACACAACGCTCAATATACAGCCCCCTGTCACACCTCTGGCCCATCGCCCTTCCTCTCCTCTCTTCCGCTTTCGTTTCCTGCTTTTTATAAAAGGTGGTGAATTATGGAATATGGATCATAAACATCGGTGCTGCTGATGAGTTGAGTTTCCCGTCGGCGGGTTTTACAGGAGCAATGGTAGGACAGTCTGTTCCCAGGCCTGTTGGCACTCCGTCCGTGCCAACCATCGTAAAGAGGAGTTGGATTAGTACATAGTGCTTTTTGTCCACTGCTTGTATATGAGATCTCTCCCCGGAGTGAAATTGGGCGGAAATGATGGACAAACAGCCGTGTGTTATGTAAGGGAATGACGTAGATGGCTGCCCTTAAAGTCACTGAGGAGGGTTGACTCACGCTAGACACTCGGGATCCATACGTCCAATCACAGTGAGTAATTGGTTAACTCATGGAGCAAGATGAGGAAATGGAGCCCTTGTTTCATAAGCTCTTACAGTATAGTTTCCAAAACAAACTATATCATTGTTGCAATGGCTCTACTGTATGTGAAATACTTTTTCTCTTATACAGTAGAGTTTTTGTTGACCTGTTTAGTTGATGTGACTACTTTCTATGCCATGTCAATGAAGTACTAGGCTATAACTTTGTCATTAACCTGCATGTAATGTAGCCTATAGTTACACTGTAGGTAGTTGGATTCATGTAGTAACACGGGGCCTCATTTATCAAAAGTGTGTGTGCGCACAAAAAAGACACTTAACCTTTTTGCGCAGAGTTTTCCCTTTGTGGGAAAGTGTGCGTTTCTCCACGTACAGCTCAGACCATGCTTATGCACAGCTTCTAATGGTTTATTAATTGTATAGGAAAAGGAAGTGTTTGATGCACGGGAATTATTATAATAGCAGTAGGCTAGTAGAAAACCGTGAAACGTAGGCCTAATGATGAAACTGACACAGTTGCCGTTGGCAAGGCGATCGCATGGCATCGTGTGGTCTTAACGTCTTTATCTTGTTATATAGGCCTTAGTCATTATCCTATGGCAGAACATGTCTCTCCTTTGCTGACGTGACTGGTTTATTCCTGCTACACAACAAATAGTAGACTACCGTTTATCAGTTGCTCATTCAATAGCCAAGCGTGCTCGAAAGTAAATAGACCGGTAGCCTATTTGACAGTGTGTAGGCTACAGTGCTGTGCGACATCATAGCCTATATAATCTGAGCCTATACCAAGGCAGGAGATAGAAACACAATCATGTGTTGATAAACCAAATATTGAACAACAAGTCGTCTTGTGCATAGAAGTGATGGCTATAGCATTTAGGCTACTTTTAATTAGTTTGATTGTCCTTGCAATCTTGCAGAATGCGTGGCCAGTGTTTGGCACTGGCTGTAGGCGGCACTGCAAAAGATTCAAACATTCTGCCCACACCTCGACAGAAATGTGATCACAATTGCCATTGCGCTTTCTTTTAGAAACTATCATGGCCCAGTTCCAACATTTCCAAATCATACCGCAAATGAGGGTGTTTTTGTTACCATAAAAGGTGAATGGAGGGAGCCGCCCGGACAGGGTTGTAAGGCTCATTCACGAGCGCTCTAATTTATCAATAATAACATGCTTATAAATGTTGTCCCTGGTATAGTTATGTTAAGTATTATGTTTACCAATAGGTGGCAGGATTGTATTAGGGCTGGGAATTGCCGGGGACCTCACGATACGATATTATACTTAAGTGCCGATAAGATTTGTATTGCGATTCGATACGGCAATTGGATGTTCCAAACCTACTGCTCACTAAATGTCTGCTGCACAGAGAGAAGACTGGTCATCTCTGTATACCCGTCACATGACCCTCTGGTCGATGCTTATTTATAAAAACCCTCTTAGGCCTCACTCCCCCCTATCTGAGATATCTACTGCAGCCCTCATCCTCCACATACAACACCCGTTCTGCCAGTCACATTCTGTTAAAGGTCCCCAAAGCACACGCTCGTCTTTTCAGTTCGCTACAGCTAGCGACTGGAACGAGCTGCAACAAACACTCAAACTGGACAGTTTTATCTCACTCTTCCTTCGAAGACTCAATCATGGACTCTCTTACTGACAGTTGTGGCTGCTTTGTGTGATGTATTGCTGTATCTACCTTCTTGCCCTTTGTGCTGTTGTCTGTGCCCAATAATGTTTGTACCACGTTTTGTGCTGCTACCATGTTGTTATGTTGCATTGCTACCATGCTGTTGTCATGTGTTGCTGCCTTGTTAAGTTGTCTTAGGTCTCTCTTTATGTAGTGTGTTCTCTCTCTTGTTGTGATATGTGTTTTGTCCTATATTTATTTTGTATAATTCTTTTAAATCCCAGGCCCCTGTCCCTGTACGAGGCCTTTTGGTAGGCAGTCATTGTAAATAAGAATTTGTTCTCAACAGACTTGCCTAGTTAAATAAAAAAAATATAAATAAAAAAAGAGAGGGCATGAGAACTAGTTTTGAACAGTCAGGGAAATAGAGGTTCTAAAGACACACTGGATCACCATTTGGTGCAAGTACAATTGACTAGTGCCATCTAATGCTACCTACAGTAACAGAAATCGATACTTGGAGTCAAATCTCGATATAATATCGTCCAAAAATAATGTTGTGACGTGTAACTGTAACACCCCATAATCATCCCATGTGTGTGTGTGTGTCTCACTCACTCACACTCTCTCTCTCTCTCCAGGCTGATTGCGTGTGGCGCGGTGATGCGTCCCTACGTGGAGGCCAACATATCCCACAAGTCCCACACCACCGTCAAGTACTTCCTGAAGATGTGGAGCAGCGTGAGCGAGACCCTCATCTTTATCTTCCTGGGCGTGGCCACGGTGGCCGGGCCGCACGCCTGGAACTGGACCTTTGTCTCCGTCACCGTCATCCTTTGTCTGGTGTCACGTGTCATTGGTGAGTCGGACACGGACACCTTCTTCACGGTACTGTACCAGTCTCTACAAAAAAGATAGACATTACGTGACATTGCCTACCTTTCTCATAGTTTGTCCTAATTTGATCAAGTTGTTTCAGTAGATGATGCGATACAGATTTTTTTTTACATTTTCAATTTGACAAGGGATAGTTATTCTTGGAGCCAGACTGAAATTCCAGTCACTACATTTCAGTTAGGTAATGAGGCAACTATTATAGGAAGTGCCCCTTGTGACTTCCACTTGGTCCTCACATCGAGGAAGCCCCAGATGTCAACAGACTCGTCAGATACACGTCCCTAAAAAAGGATATCATGAATATTTCTTCCAAGCATTATGTCATTTCTGCAGTTCTAGATAGATTCAAAGCAGACCTCCATCTGACTTCACTTGCTAGTTTGAAACCTAGTGACTTGACATTGCACTTTTGGGGATGACCATTCTCTATTCTCACCAAACATCCTGTCGTTTCTGATTCTTATAATCTGCTAGTTTCACAATGTGTGTTCCAATGTAGTTTGTGGGCTCTACTCCTCTTTCTCGGAAGCTTTTGATCAATTTGGAATGTGGATCCTTAACCTTTCTTAGGTTCTAATGAGGCTGGTATTGGCTGTGTGTAAGGAGGGAGCAAACATGGAGTCAATCAGATAAAAGGCCTTGAAGGTTGACTCACTTCTGTGCCCTCTCTCTCTCTCTCTCTCTCTCTCAGGCGTGGTGGGCCTTACTTTTATCATCAACAAGTTCCGCATCGTCAAGCTGACCACCAAGGACCAGTTCATTGTGGCCTACGGTGGCCTGCGAGGGGCCATCGCCTTCTCCCTGGGCTACCTGCTAGACAAGGACCTCTTCCCCATGAGGACCATGTTCCTCACCGCCATCATTACCGAAATCTTCTTCACCGTGTTTGTACAGGTGGGTACTGGGCCAGTCCATTAGTCTGGTCCCAGATCTGATTCGTGCTATCTAGGCACCTTGTCACGCCAATCACCGTAGGAGTTGGCAAGACGTTGCTCTCTTGTCCCTATTATATTTTAAGGCCTAAAGTGTTCAATTGTTTTCATGGTTTGTTTGAACCCATTGCTATGCTGGTGTGACAAAATGTCACTGCAGCTACTACTTTAAAGCGCGCGCAAACACACACACACACACACACACACACACACACACACACTAGAACGGACACACACACACAGTCCGTTTGAAGCTCCATGCGTCAGATATTCCCCAGTCCTGCTGAGCAAACTCATTTTACAGTGAAGATGTTGATGCATGCTGAAGTTCTAGGATGCTCGTCATCTGGCAGAGTATCCCCAAAATGGCAGCTACTAAAATAAAGCCTTCTATGAAATAAATGTCCTTAGTAAATTACTTACTCATTTTAAAAAAATCAGTGCTGGCAGTCTGGGATGTTCTTAGCTGTAGACTAGGGGTTTCACCTGCAGTGGTGCGATTGCTGCAATAGGAAGGTGTGTTGTGAGTGGTGTTAGAATGTGTAAGTGCATGCATGTGTGTGTTTTGGAGTGTGTGCGTGCTAGCTAGCGTCCATATGTTTTTCTATGCATGTGTTTGGATTGGGTGTGTGCGTGCATGATGCTGGCAGGGGTATTATTTAAGGGCCAGAATCTGTTGTCATTCACTCAGGGTCTAATAGTTAACCAGATAACGTATCGTTCTCGCTCATAAGGAGATTAAGTCTAAAGCCTACGGACACACACACACACGGACACACACACACACGGACACACACACACACGGACACACACACACACGGACACACACACACGGACGGACAGACACACACACACGGACGGATAGACACACACACACGGACGGATAGACACACGGACGGACGGACGGACAGACACACACGCACACACACACACGGACACACACACGGACGGACGGACAGACACACACACACGGACGGACGGACAGACACACACACACTGGAACGGACACACACGCGCACACACACACACACACTGGAACGGACAGACACACACACACTGGAACGGACAGACACACACACACACTGAAACGGACAGACACGGACAGACACACACACACACTGGAACGGACAGACACACACACACTGAAACGGACAGACACACACACACACACCACACACACACTGGAGCGGACAGACACACACACACTGGAGCGGACAGACACACACACACTGGAGCGGACAGACACACACACACACTGGAACGGACAGACACACACACACTGGAACGGACAGACACGCACACACTGGAACGGACAGACACACACACACTGGAACGGACAGACACACACACACTGGAACGGACAGACACACACACACTGGAACGGACAGACACACACACACACACACTGGAACGGACAGACACACACACACTGGAACGGACAGACACACACACACTGGAACGGACAGACACACACACACACTGGAACGGACAGACACACACACACTGGAACGGACAGACACACACACACTGGAACGGACAGACACACACACACACACTGGAACGGACAGACACACACACACACACACTGGAACGGACAGACACACACACACACACACTGGAACGGACAGACACACACACACACACTGGAACGGACAGACACACACACACACTGGAACGGACAGACACACACACACACTGGATTGGACAGACACACACTGGAACGGACAGACACACACACACACACACTGGAACGGACAGACACACACACACACACACTGGAACGGACACACACACACTGGAACGGACAGACACACACACACACACTGGAACGGACAGACACACACACACACACTGGAACTGACAGACACACACACACACACTGGAACGGACAGACACACACACACACACACTGGAACGGACAGACACACACACACACACACTGGAACGGACAGACACACACACACACACACTGGAACGGACAGACACACACACACACACACTGGAACGGACAGACACACACACACACTGGAACGGACAGACACACACACACACTGGAACGGAAACACACACACACACACACACTGGAACGGACAGACACACACACACACACACACACACACTGGAACGGACAGACACACACACACACACACACTGGAACAGACAGACACACACACACACACACTGGAACAGACAGACACACACACACACACACACACTGGAACGGACAGACACACACACACACACACACTGGAACGGACAGACACACACACACACACACACTGGAACGGACAGACACACACACACACACACACTGGAACAGACAGACACACACACACACACACACACACTGGAACAGACAGACACACACACACACACACACACTGGAACAGACAGACACACACACACACACACACACTGGAACAGACAGACACACACACACACACTGGAACGGACACACACACACACACACACACACACACACACACACACACACACACACACACACGCTGGATCGGACAGACACACACGCTGGATCGGACAGACACACAAACACACTGGATCG